>NC_041820.1:23527500-23877220 GCF_900964775.1 Scleropages formosus
TGCGCGACCATTAGTACCGGTTTCTACAGACCCGGACAACCCTCAGGTTCTTTCTCCATCCATGCTTCTCACCCAAAAGTCAGGTGCTCCACCACCACTTGGTGACTTCTCGGAGAAGGATATGTACACTAAACAGTGGAAACAAGTACAAGCACTGGCAAACCAATTCTGGAGACGATGGCGCATAGAATACCTGCCTTATTTACAGCGCAGGCAAAAATGGACCACCCATTGCAAAGACTTGCAAGTTGGAGATGTGGTCCTGCTCAAAGACTAGCAGGCCGAACGCAATTGTTGGCCTATGGCAAGAATAAGCTCCACATTTCCTGGAATCGATGGTCATGTTAGACAAGTCGAGGTTAAAACAGTTGAGCAGGGTACTGTGAAGACATTTCGCAGACCAATTACAGAAGTTGTTTTACTTCTCCCTGAAGATGTTTAGGTTGACCTGTGGTATACATATGGGTAGTGACCTCACCGAGGTCAGGCGGGGAGTGTCATGTCTAGAAGACATTATTAGTTCTTTTTTGGGGTTTGGAACGTTTTCGTTTGTCGATAAAGTTCGCTCAAAATTGAGCACATCACTTCCTGTTTTCTGAGCGCATCACTTCCCGTTGTCAGACCAGGAAAAGCAAGGAAGCCACATGGCCAGAAGCACAAGGATCTGATTGCATCCACAGCTAAGGACTGAGAAATCAATGTCGTAAGTGACTGGAATTTATTATTTAGAGTTTAAAGATAGGATATTAAGAATTATTTTATAAAAATATAGAATAATTTACGTTCTAAGAATGTTTTTACAAACGAACATGTACATGTAAGCTGTATGGTTATGTTAATGTTTGCCACATGTATATAATGTTTTGTTATGTAAAATAATGATACAGACTATTTTTGTAAATTGAATTTCTTTAATTTTTTTGTATTTTGGTTATAGTTTTCACTCCGTGTCTTGGTGAAGGAGTCATCAGTAAAGTCTCAAAAAATACGACGACGACTCGTCTCTTGAATGGAGTTTAGCTTGGTGTTTAGTCTGCGGTTGTTACACCTTGACGAGAACACTAGAGACAGAGTCACGGCCACTCCACACTACGGGACACAGAATTGTTCAGGGGAACGTGCACCCGACAAACCACAAAAATATAATTTAACAAACAAATTAATAAAAATACCACCGACATCTACACAAACACACAACTGATTTTGTCTGTCTATCCACACAGCTACACGACAAGAATGCGCATCAGGAAGAAATGGTAGGAACAATAAATTCACCCAAATCACCACAACCTGCAGCGATGGACCTCCAATGCAAAATATAATGTACAATGAACAGGATTTAGGGGGCCCGGTGACGCGGTGGGTTGGACCACAGTCCTGCTCTCCGGTGGGTCTGGGGTTCAAGTCCCGCTTGGGGTGCCTTGCGACGGACTGGCGTCCCGTCCCAGGTGTGTCCCCTCCTCCTCCGGCCTTACGCCCTGTGTTGCCGGGTAGGCTCCGGTTCCCCCGCGACCCCATATGGGACAAGCGGTTCTGAAAATGTGTGTGTGTGTGAACAGGATTGATTGCTTCCGTGCTATTTAAGGGGTTGGGAGCAGAGATCACACATTGTCTGAACCTGGCAACATAGGGCATAAGGCTGGAGGGGGAGGGGACACACCCAGGACAGGACACCAGTCTGCTGCAGGGCACCCCAAGCAGGACTCGAACCCCAGACCCACTCGAGAGCAGGACCCGGTTCAACCCACTGCACTACTGCACCCCCTGGGAGTGGAGATTCCTAATCGAAACTACTCCAACAATGGCAACCAAAACAAACAAACAGACATGATTAATCAATCGATGGAGTCACGCCCACTCCACACTACGGGACACGGAATTGTTAAGGTGAATGTGTGCCGTAACAAATCACAAAATACCATTCACATTTACATTTATTCACTTAGCAGATGCTTTTGTCCAAAGCAACATACATCTCAGCAAAAGTACAATTTATGCGTTACATTAAGAGAAAGAGACGTAGCTGCCGACATGTGACTCAAGTAAACTTAGTTTGTTGCCAGCTCAAAATGATTTTACCTATTTACACAACAGGATTATTTTGTTGGAGGAAGTTTAGATAAGTTCTTTGCTCAACAGGAAAGAACAGCAGGAAATAAGAATCAAAGTTGGGTCCTATACATGCAAGGCAGTAGCACTAACCACTACACTCCATGCTGCTCTCAGTACATTTTGTGTTTTCCAGCAGACATTGAGGCTCATCGTCCAAGCAGGTGCACAAAACACAGGAAAGACAAATCCCGATACCCTCCTACCAAATTTCTTTATTTTTTTTAAATTTTATAAGATATACAAGCAAACAAAAACAATGCCAGAGTAGTGGCTGAATAAAGGCTTTGTCTGGTGATGCTCATGAAGTTATGGCGAATGAACATTTACACCGTACATGAGCTAGAGGGATTTTGGGTGAAATGGGTCCGGAAAAGATGAGTTTTCAGAGCCTTCTTGAATGTAGACAGAGTTTCCGCAGTTCTGAGTGAGAGGGGAAGGTCGTTCCACCACAACAGAGCCAGAACCAAGAACCTCCGTGCTTTACCTTTCGTGCTCAGGACCACCAAGTGAGCAGAAGTAGACGAGTGAAGGGGTCTAGCTGGGGTTTATTTGTTTAACAAACAAATTAATAAAAATACCACCGACATCTACACAAACACACAACCAATTGTGTCTGTCTATCCGCACAGCTACTTGACAAGAATGCGCATCGAGGAAAAGCGGTAGGAGCAATAAATTTACTCAAATTACCACAAACTGCAGCGACGGACCTCCAAAGCAAAATATTATGCACAAAAATTTGAAATTTGTGACAAATTCTGTATTTACCTTTACTATGCTCCAACATTCATGGTTTACAAAGACAATAATCCATTCTATGTCCTTAGCAATGTGAGATTAAACACCGTGGGTCATTGATGGATCAGTAAGCTAGCAAATTTTCACTTTGACACAAGATAAATACATACATACACTAGCTGAAACCATTCATCTCGGCTGGGATCGTGGTGAACCGGAGCCTAACCCGGCAACACAGGGCATGGGCCTGGAGGGGACACACCCAGGACGGGATGCCAGTCCATCACAAGGCAGGGACTCGAACCCCAGACCCACCAGAGAGTAGGACCCAGCCAAACCCACTGAGCCTCTGCACCTACACATAAAATACAGTCTTGGGAAAATGATCACCGATGCTGACATACTCTAGAGGTATACTTCAAAACTCCAAGATCATTTGAGTGAGTATATAGAAACATTGTACACAGAAATGTTATTTGTGGTGTGGCAAGGCTGTAAAGCAGTGAAAGATGAGGACATTCCATGGGCAAATTAACTCTGAGGATGAAGGTAATATAGCGGTGGGAAGTGTTTCAGTTTTTACACCAGAAAACATTAAAGCAGCTCAAAGAGAAGATAATGCCATCAATAAAATAATTTCAATGAAAGAGAAAGGTTGGATTCTGGATGAAAAGGAGAGAAAACACCTGAAGAGAGAAACAAGGCGAATGCTGCATGAATGAAACAAACTGGAACTGGAGGATGGAATTCTATACAGGAAACAACAACACAAGCAGCTAGTACTCCCCCAGAAGCTTAACGGGATGGTGCTGAAGAATCTGCATGATGACATGGGGCATGTGTGACAAAAAAATGTGCCTGAATAAAACAGAAGCATCAATATGTCCAGCACAGAGCACCAGTGGGCTCTAATTCCACCAGTTCACCGTTTGAGCTTGTGAGTGTAGACTATCTGAATCTGGAAATATATAAAGGCGGATATGAATTTGTCATAGTCCTGGTTGATCGTTTCACACGGTTTGCGCAAGCTTACCCAACAAGGGATACGTCTGGAAAGACAACAGCCAAAAAAGATATTTCAGGAATTCATTCCTCAATTCGACTACCCTGAAAAACTTCAACATGATCAAGGACGTGAGTTTGATCAGGCATCCCTTGTCTAAGATTGGGGTAATACGTAAATTAAACAAATGACTAATTGGTTCCAGGCTAGACCAGAGTTACTGTGGGAGGATATGGAGTCTGCTTCATGCCACCCTTGATTGTAAGTCACCTTAGTGAATAATGTGTGTGGGCTGATAACACTACATAGAGTTAATTGGAAGTCGTTGTAGAGAAAAGTGTCTGCTAAATAAATAAATGTAAATGTACGTAAATGTAAGACTTTTAAGATGTTTTTCCTCTCATTCAGAAATTTCCTAAGATCCTGTCTTTATCCAGAAATTTTATCATATTCAACACTCTTCTCGTTTGGAAAGACGTTAAGAAACACCTGTGGATCCTCCTCCATTATGGTCTCCTATTACTGTCAATCAATTACTGTCAGAAATGGCTGTTTAAAGGGGTGCTGGATATTTCATTTTTACTTGCAGATCATCATTGGTGAGAAATGCCATGCAATGCCATGACCCTGATCAGCACAACCATCATTTGTCGTTTTCAGAAATCATTTTGATCTATTGAATACAGGCTTCTATTAATACTTACAACTCTGTCACTTTATTTCTGCCCTAGAACAGAGGAATAGATTATAGACGAATTAACAAAACCTGAGAAACAGCTCATTACACCAAACTCCAGGGGTATGATTTCCTCATTATGTGCCATTTCATTAAGCACTTGTAAAGGCTCCTTTGTCTCACTGAGGGAAACTTGGGAACAGGACCTTGACACATCTTTTAGTGACCATTAATGGTCATCTACATGTGCTATAGTCTTTCCTGACTGCACCTCTTTTAGCATCCAGAAACCAAACTTTAAGTTTGTTCACAGAATCTGTCTCAGCCTTCACAGGATTTTCAGCTGTGTTTTACATGCAAAACCTCTTCAGGCACTTTGATACATTTATTCTGGAAATGTGATAAGATACACAGTTGCTGGACTGGGATACACACAACTACTCACACACACACATTTTCTGAACCGCTCATACCATTCAGGGGTTATGGGGAGCCAGAGCCTAACCTGGCAACACAGAGTGTAAGGCTGGAGGGGGAGGGGACACACCCAGGACAGGACGCCAGTGTATCAGAAGGCACCCCTAGAGGGACTCGAACCCCAGACCCACCGGAGAGCAGGACCCAGGCCAACCCACTGCACCACTGCACCCCACAACTACTCAAGAAACCTCAAATAAAAATTTGATTTCTCCCCAATCATTCTCGTTAAATCACAATACAAACTGCTTTCTTGAAGATGTTATGGCATATAGACTAACTACTGTTAGATTTTTTAGCAAAGAAATATGATAAATTGTAAACTTTTGACCCTAAGCCCTTGCTTGATGTATGTAGACATATTTGGTCTTTCTTGGTGTACTGCCTATCTGTATGCTGTTTTGACCCTGTGCTGTTCATAAAACCAATAAAAAGTGAGGTGGGCAGTGATACATTAAGGACTCTAATTTCATAACTTTAAAAAAAAAAAACATCCTGTTCAGGGTATTTCCCACCAGCCCAGTGATGCGGGGTTAAACTTTGCAATGCCATGACCCTGATCAGCACAACCAATTAGCAAAATTAAGAGAGTGACATAGGGAAAACCAAGACTGAGATTCGAGCAGCACCTTCAGTTCTGCAACTGCCTCTCAGGACGGACAACGGTGATAATGATGCCATGCTATGAAAATTTCCTCTTTGAGGACTGTGCTACTTGAAAAATTTAGTGGGTCTCGTGCTTCATTAGTAACACTTTGTTTTTTCCATGTGCTTCTCACCATATTCTCCTTCATCTTCCGACTTTTGTTTTTTGGAATGCTTGGTGTTCCTTAGCTTGTCCAGGAGGCTTTTATATACTTTGACTGTATCATCCAAGTAGATTTAAGATAGAATGTAGCAACATGCTCATCTAATGTTCTATTCTTATGCTATGAGGATTTTATTCAAATGTCAAATTGTAATGTGAAGCAGGCACAAAAACTATAGGATATTGATGTCCCTGAATACAGTCCTCAAGAGTTTTGCAAAATTTGCCCTTTGCTTTGAATACCACATCTTATGTTTAACCAGATAAGGTCATCTGAATTAAATTAGCCAGTGTTTCATGTCTGTTTTAACTCATGGTCCTTTCTTGTAGCAGACCTACTGGTGAACCCCATCTTTGACAAATTTAAGCAATATGTTAATGAGGGCAGAAACTACTGTATTGTAATTTATATATAAAACCAGGAAGGAAATCATCCAAATCTGTCTTACAAGTCTGAAAAAACAGAAAATGTTATTCTTTTACATCCACTACTGTCTTGGATCTAGTCATTGCTTCCACCCAATTATATGTTTTCAAAATTGTGGAGTTTGTATAACCCACTAACAATGTCTCTGGGACTCCCCAAGATAAGTTTTTACTTTAAAAGCAATAGTCAAAGTGATGCACAGAGAAATCTGACTTTTTTAGTCTTGGGCAGACTTTCACAAATGTTGTTTATATTTAATACTCACACTGATAAACAGCAATAACTGTCACTGTTTAAAATATGAGATGTCTGCATTAGAATAAAGCTGCATTTCATTGGATATTCATGATTTCAGCTCCATGCTCTGTATTCAATTTGATGGTGTGAAGATTGAAGAGGATGACAGGTCATTCTCTTCCAGACTGAAATACTAATTCAGAATAAAAACTGTCACTATGTGATTGCTTACTCATTTGATGTCATCTTAATATTTTTTTTTCTCAAAGTTAGAAACTGGCCAATAATTTTTCTAGATTTAATTATCTATACAATGTAAAGTTGACTCCTGTGATCTTGAACCTTTGTTTGCAGCCTGAATAACAATGGGGCCCTTTTGTCTTCTTTGCATGACCCTGGACACTGGCCTTTGTTACTTTGTTTCCTTATTAGTGGTAAGGTCCTTATGTGGAGCTCAATAAATAAACCACTTCTTTCGTTTCTTTTTTTTTTTTTTTCTTTTTTTTACACTCACTTTCCTTTTTGAACTCCTGAAAGTCTGGCATTCTGGAAGGATACCTTGAGTATTATTCAGTTTTTTTCCAGTTAACGCATTCAGTAATGAGCAGTTCTGCAAGACCTAGCCAATAATCTATTTTCAGGCAATGGAGACATTGGAACTTCTAACCATAACTAAAGGAGATAGTGATATTGGCTGTTTACATTCCAGTAACCAAAGAAAATGATTATGAAGTTGTCACATAGGAATACCAATTTAAGTTGTTATATACAAAGTGTGCACTCCTATTTCTTCCCAATTACTGCTAGGGGGCAGCAAGTAGCATAGTGGTGTGACCCACCACCTTTAGGTGAAAAGGACCCAGGTCTGAGTCCTAGCACCAGCTGTAGCACCAGTGAGCAAGGCACTTACCCAGACCAGCTCCAGTAAAATTTTCCCATGCTGTCTGAACAGGTATGTCAGTTTGGAGAAAAGCAGCAGCTAAATGAAAATATATATATATGGCGGTGGCGCAGTGGGTTGGACCAGGTCCTCCTCTCCAGTGGGTCTGGGGTTCGAGTCCCGCTTGGGGTGCCCTGTGATGGACTGGCGTCCCGTCCTGGGTGTGTCCCCTCCCCCTCTGGCCTTACGCCCTGTGTTGGTTGCTGGGTAGGCTCCGGTTCCCTGCGACCCCGTATGGGCCAAGCGGTTCAGAAAATGTGTGTGTGTGTGTGTGTGTGTGTGTGTGTGTGTGTGTGTGTGTGTGTGTGTGTGTGTGTGTGTGTGTGTGTGTGTGTGTGTGTGTGTGTATATATATATATATATATATACACACACACACATCCATGAGTGCCTGGCAACACAAATGAACCAGCTGCTAATGGATGGGACCCATCCTGAATGGTTAACAGAAGGACCCCCAGAAAGGAGCAGTCCCATCCAACTATTGCCCAATAACCTGCCCCTGCACAACATGGAAGCTGCTCTCAGGTATCATAGTAGCTAAGATGAACAGGCATATGGCTCAATTCATGAGTGGGGCCCAGAAAGGAATTGGTAGAAACACCAGAGGAGCAAAACACCAGCTACTGGTAGACAGAACAGTCACTTGAGACTGCAAGACCAGACAGACCAACCTGTGCACTGCCTGGATTGACTACAAGAAAGCCTATGACTTGATGCCTCACTCATGGATCCTGAAATGTTTAGAACTATACAAGATCAACAGGATACTAAGAGCCTTCATCAGGAACTCAATGGGGCAGTGGAAAACAACCCTAGAGGCCAACTCCAAGCAAATTGTGCAAGTCACCATCAAGTGTGGCATCTACCAAGGAGATGCATTGTCCCCACTGCTGTTCTGCATAGGCCTGAACCCCCTCAGCGAGATCATCACCAAGACTGGCTACGGATACCGACTACGGAATGGAGTGAACATCAGTCACCTCCTCTACATGGATGACATCAAGCTGTATGCCAAGAGTGAACGAGACATCGATTCACTGATCTACAGCAATGACATCGGAATGTCATTCGGACTGGATAAGTGTAGTCGGATGGTAACAAAGAGAGGGAAGGTAGTCAGAACTGAGGGGATTGTACTACCAGAAGGCAACATAGCAGATGTTGAGGACAGCTACAAGTACCTTGGAATCCTGCAGGCGCATGGGAATCATGAAGAGGACGCAAGGAAAGCAGCAACCGCCAAATACCTGCAGAGAGTAAGGCAAGTCCTGAGAAGTCAGCTGAATGGGAAGAACAAGGTCCGGGCTATCAACACCTACGCCCTGACGGTCATCAGATACCCCCCTAGCATAATAAGCTGGCCAAAAGAGGAGATAGAAGCCACCGACATCAGGACAAGGAAGCTCCTAACAATGCACGGAGGGTTCCACCCCAAATGCAGCACCCTGAGGCTGTACACTAAGCGGAAAGAAGGAGGCCGAGGACTAGTAAGCGTCAGAGCCACTGTCCAGGATGAAACAACAAAGATCCTTGACTACATCAGGAAGATGGCCCTGACTGATGAGATACTTAGTGAATACCTCAGGCAGCAGAAACCCGAGAAGGAGGATGAGGAAGAACAGGAACCATCATGGAAGGACAAACTCCTACATGGCATGTACCACCGGCAGATTGAAGAAGTGGCTGATATTGAAAAATCATACCAGTGGCTGGACAAAGCTGGACTGAAAGACAGCACAGAGGCACTAATCATAGCAGCACAGGAACAAGCTCTAAGTACAAGATCAATAGAGGCCGGGGTCTACCACACCAGGCAGGACCCCAGGTGCAGGCTGTACAAAGATGCCCCTGAGACAATCCAGCACATAACAGCAGGGTGTAAGATGCTAGCAGGCAAGGCAAACATGGAACGCCATAACCAAGTGGCTGGCATAGTGTACAGGAACATCTGTGCCGAGTATGGGCTGGAAGTCTCAAGATCAAAGTGGGATACACCCCCAAGGGTGGTCGAGAATGACCGAGCTAAGATCCTGTGGGACTTCCAGATCCAGACTGACAAACTGGTAATGGCTAACCAACCGGACATAGTAGTGGTGGACAAACAGAGGAAGAAAGCCGTAGTGATAGATGTCGCCATCCCAAGCGATGACAACATCAGAAAGAAAGAACATGAGAAGCTTGAGAAATACCAAGGACTGAGAGAGGAGCTAGAAAAGATGTGGAAGGTGAAGGCAACAGTGGTCCCCATGGTAATCGGAACACTTGCGGCTGTGACCCCTAAGCTGGGAGAGTGGCTCCAGCAGATCCTGGGTACAACATCCGAGATCTCTGTCCAGAAGAGCGCGGTCCTAGGAACAGCTAAGATACTGCGCAGAACCCTCAAGCTCCCAGGCCTCTGGTAGAGGACCCGAGCTTGAAGGAGTAAGACCACCCGCAAAAAAAAAAAAAAATAAAAGGGGGCGAGTGGGGAAATTTTTCTCTCTCTCTCTCTCTCTCTCTCTCTCTCTCTCTCTCTCTATATATATATATATATATATATATATATATATATATATATATATATATATATATATATATATATATATATATATATATATATATATATATATATATAGGGGTGCGGTGGCGCGGTGGCGCGGTGGGTTGGACCACGGTCCTGCTTTCCGGTGGGTCTGGGGTTCAAGTCCCGCTTGGGGTGCCTTGTGACGGACTGGCGTCCTGTCCTGGGTGTGTCCCCTCCCCTTCTGGCCTTGCGCCCTGTGTTACCGGGTAGGCTCCGGTTCCCTGTGACCCCGTATGGGACAAGCGGTTCTGAAAATGTGTGTGTGTGTGTATATATATATATAGTCTTCAAAAGTATGCATTACAAAAACAGATTTGGATGCAGAGTACAGACAATGTTCTTAATACAGTCAGTATACGCACACAATGGGCAATTCAGAATTTTCATTTCACTTGAAAGACATATCACTAGATTTGGTAAGGAAGCTGGAGCAGCCAGGGAAAACCCAGGCAAACACATAAAGGACATATAAACTGCACCAAGAGCTGTGAGGCAAGAGAACTACCCACTGTGTCACAAAACCATCCAAAAACAATAGAAAAAAAACAAGAAAAAGCATTGACAAACAGTGCAAGGAAAAAGGTAAATTGGATTTGTGTAACAGATTTTAAGGAACAAATTATAGAAGGGGAGCCCTTTCCTTCAGTGCAACAGCTGCCTTTGATACCCTTAGTTACCACATTAAGGGGTTTCAACATACCTAGAAGTTGTCCATCTCTCTTTTTAAAAACATCTTTAATTGAACAGTTGATTGACCGAGTGAAAACAGCTGTACTGGAATCAACTAGGTCATTGCATTCTGTGCCCCTAGTGGTCAGCCATGGAATTGCTCCCAGGGTTAGCTACAGGTATACGACCTTAGTAGTGTTGAGCATGTATACCTTAACATTGATAATTTTGAAGAAAAAAACAAAAACTTATATTATTTTATTTCCTAGATGATGCTTTTAACAAATGTGACTTGCAGTGTACAACTCATGCATCTGACTGGATATTTTTATTGTTATTGGCACAATCCAAGGTGAATACCTATGGCTTTCCTCCACATTTTTATAGCTGCTATGCAGCCTGCTAAAGTATATCTGAGGTGCCAATTCTATCCAATTTGAAACAGTCCTGTGAATTTGTGAAATGCTGATCACAGCAGATAATGTTACAGCCGCTTGAAGGACTTTTGTTTGAATTTTACCTCCTGCTATTGTGTCCTTGAATTTCACTCATGATCAAGAATGAGATCTGTATAGCTCCTTCTCAACCTATCTAAAACCTTCAAATAAAATTTTTGAAAAAATCTTATTTACAGGTTTCATCCTGTTGGTGGTTTTGTCAAAGATTGCTTTAAATTTCTGCTCCACTTTACTTCCAGATATAGAAATCTAGTTGTACATTGTTGTCTGTTCTCAGGTTGTATGAAAAGCTTTTCAACTCTGTTTACATTTGTTAGTGTGATAAACATTTTGTGAACAACCTGAAAAATCTTCTTGTGCTTGTGGCTCAGACCAAATAAAAATGGAACATGTGTTTGCATACTAAGTGAAATCAAAACTCACATTTTCTTTGCAGAAAGTTCCAAGGGAATGATGATGTGAGTAGGTTGAAGGAGCTAGAAAATGGCATGATTAAAATGGCAGGATCAACGGAAAGTATAAATTTGCTTGACAGCTTGTCCTATTTACACTATATACAGATTGTGGTGAAAAAGTATTTGCCACTTTGAATTTATATTTTTGCAGCTTTTTATATTAAATTTGATGAGATCTTGTTGTTAGCTGTAGTAGTATTTGAATGGAGCTTGAGAGAGAAAATACAACACCAGTACAATTTTTATGTAATTTCCTTGGCGTGTACAGATGCATAAAGATTGACAGAAAGAGTGCCTTCCACTGATGTATGGATGAGTGATCCATAAGAGTAGTGTATCTAACAGCCTAATTCATCCTGGTGAATAAGGTGTGTGGGCTGATATCACTACACAGTATCCATTGGAAGTCGCTTTGGAGAAAAGCATCTGCTAAATAAATAAATGTAAATGTAAATGTAAGTGTCACACCCCTCACTCCCATGCAACCAGAGATACCTGCAGCTGACCAAGGAACGGGAGTATAAAGGGCATCTCCGGATGCAACAGATCGCAGAACCTACCGTTCAGCATACTATGACCACTGTGTACAAACCTGTTCACCTTCACTCCCTCCTTGTTCCCTGTTCCTTTATTCGTCTGCCTCTGTGTCATCGTCTCCCTGGTTTGCTGACTCTTGGCTTGTTTCCTGACTACGTTTTTTGGATCTTCCCTGAAATCACGTTTGCTCCTCAGTGACCCTTTGCCTGTTTTTTGGACCACGAGATTTTGCCTACCCCATCGAATAAACACTTGAGCACCTTCAATTGGGTCCATCGCCTCTCTCCGTGTGGAAACCATGACAGTAAGACTGTCCCTACTACCTTCATGCTGCCACTGCCATGCCTGCCACATTATCTATACTAAATAATCCAACCATCCATTTCATTAACTGCTTATCCTTGTCAGGATGACAGGAGTCTGAAGCCTTTTCTGGAATCACTGGGTGCAAGACTGAGAGGGGTACACCCTGCACAGGATGGCAGATTATTGCAGGGCAGTAACAAATACACACATTCACTCACCATGTGCTATTTAGCATCAGCAGTCCACCTGAACTGCATGGCTTTGGACTGTGGGAGGAACTTGAAGCATCTTCAGGAATCCCATTCAGACATGGGGGAGAGCATGTAAACTCCATACAGACTGAGTAGGATTCAAACCAAGAGCTACAGCAATGCTAGGCAGCAGCACTACTTGATGCTCCACCATGCTGTCTGTTGTATTGTATAACACTTTTGCCATGTTAAATCTAATGAGAAGAAATTATGAAGTTTAGTGCAATGAGAAGAGCTTGGTGCTTTGTAGTACCCTTGCACTGTGTTTTCAGGCACAGGTTCAAACCTGGTTCAATATGTGTGTCAAGTTTGCTTTTCTCCACGTGTTTGCATAGACATCCACAGAACAAGGCAATAGTAAAGGACTTATGTGCCCTCTTTTACCAGTAGAAGATGATGATGCAAATACATTTTCTTTTTTATGCCACACTTTTTTGCCATATCCACTAACTGCTTGCAAGCTGTGGATGTTTCTGGGATTTGAAACAAAGCAAGGACCTCAGTGGATTCCACTGCCTTGGAATCTTAATAATCCTACTAGGCTTTAAGCTCATGATTAATGCTTCTTAATATGCTCTCTGCAGATGTTTACCAGGGTTCCTGTGTCATCAACACACTGCTGTACAAGTTCTGATGTCACTATCAGATTGGAAATTTCTGTATTCAGTAACCTGTCTGCCTTTTTTTTTCTGTGCTTAAACTTAAGTACTTTCAAGTGTTTTCAAGGTTCTCATGTTGTTACCCATTCCAAGGGACTAAACAACAAAATGTTATGAAGAGACATAGTGGTACACACAATCACTGTGCAGTACAGGGCAAAAAAGTCACAAACCAGGTTATTTGAACGCTAATAACATTCTCATTTACTGAAATTAGTCAGTGTGCACTATGCCATGGAAATTCATGTTAGTGCTCATTTCTCCTGGTGCATGCTCTGTGGTTCTCAATCTGTATTTCGACCGCTGCAGATACAAAAGCTACACACAAGGTGTTCCTGCAGATATGGCTGGAGTTGGCAACTCTGCAGAACTAAATGTAAGTCTGTTCTCAAATTTAAAATGCAGACAGTACAGCATGTAATACACAAACAAAGATACCAAGGCATATGAGGAGTTGGTGTGCAGGGATCACACTGCACACCAACTCCTCATATGCCTTGATTTAATCAATAAAACACAACTTAAACAGTAAATCCTTAAAGGAGGGTAATTTAAAGTCTTTAAGTGGCATCAGAAACACCTACTCCATTTACAGATACATATGGTAAATTATTTCTAGCTTCCCCTTCTTAACCTGATTTCTACCATGGGTTTCAGGCAAAGGTTGGTATTACACTTTTTCTCAATCGTTTTGACACATTTCTCTAAATGAATGTAATTGTTCTCAAAACAATTAACACAGCCAACTACACACGCTCTTACCTTGACCAAACAGTTCAATTCCACTGCATATAGAAGTACTGTCTTTTATTCTACTAATGTATTCACACACACATTTTCAGAACCACTTGTCCCTTACAGGGTCACAGGGAACCGGAGCCTACCCGGCAACACAGGGCGTAAGGCCAGAGGGGGAAGGGGACACACCCAGGACGGGACGCCAGTCCGTCGCAAGGCACCCCAAGCGGGACTTGAACCCCAGACCCACTGGAGAGCAGAACTGCGGTCCAACCCACTGCGCCACCGCACCCCACTAATGTATTCATTAAAACTAAATACTAACATTGTCATGGTCGCGTCAGAGGGAAGCGGCGGACCCAAGTGCAGAGCGATAATCGTGGTGTCTTCGGGGAAATCCAAGAGAGGAGGTCAGAGGACGGGCAAAGGGTCTTCGAGGTGCAAACGTCGTAACAGGGAGGATCCAAAAGGCGAGGTCAGTGTTCAGGCAAGAGGTCGATAATCCGAAGGAGGCAGCAGATCGGGGGAACAAGGGACGGGTTCGGGGAAGGCGTTTAGGAACAGGAGATGGCTGGAGAAGGTCGCTAATGAGGAAGCAGATCAAGGTTCCGCATCAGCTGGTTGTCCGACGCAGCCTTTTATGCTGCGGTCTGCGTTGAGTCACAGGTGTTCCGTGTTGGTCCGAAGGTGTGGGCGTGGCAGTACCCCCCCCCCGAGGATCGGTCCCGAACACTCGAGGGCGACCAGGGGGACGGCCTCGAGGCCGAGGTGCGGGCCGATCCGGATGACTGCTGTGGAAGTCGGAAATGAGGCTTGGATCAAGGATGTCTCGTGCCGCTACCCAGGACCGTTCCTCAGGTCCGTATCCTTCCCAATCCACCAGATACTGGAGTACCCCTCCACGACGGCGGGAATCCAGGAGCACCCGTACCGCATACGCCGGTGCACCACCGTCAGGCAGGAGAATTGGGTCTGGAGGCGTGCTTGCGGGCTGGTGTAGGGAGGTGGCCAAGGGTTTGAGGAAGGATACGTGGAACGTCGGGTGTGTGCGTAGGTGTTGGGGCAGTTGCAGGCGATAAGAGACCAGGGTAACTCTGCGGATAATCTTAAAGGGTCCTATGTACCTTGGGCTGAGTTTCTTAGACATATACGGTCCTTGGAGACCCCGGGTTGACAGCCACACCCTCTGTCCGGGTGCTAGGGAGAGGTGCCGCCGATGTCGATCGGCTTGATGCTTGATACGGGTTTGTGATTCTTGGAGATGTCGTCTGACAGCTGCCCATACCTCGCCGCTGGTTCGGTACCAAGAGTCCACAGCCGGCACATCGCTGGATCCCGGTTGCCATGGGAACAATGGTGGCTGGTACCCCAAGATGCACTGAAAAGGAGAGACACCTGTAGAGGTATGGGTGAGCGTATTGTGGGCGTACTCTGCCCACGGAAGGTATCGAACCCAGTGAGTTGGGTGTTCAAGGCAATAGCTTCTGAGGTACCGACCGATGTCTTGCTGTAGCCGTTCAACCTGCCCATTGGATTGAGGGTGGTACCCTGATGTCATACTCACTGTGACCCCGATTTTCTTCCAAAAGGCCCTCCACACACGCGATGTGAACTGAGGACCCCTGTCGGACACTATGTCTTCGGGTATACCGTAGAGCCGGAATACCTGCTGAAACAGCAACTCTGCTGTCTCCAAGGCAGAGGGGAGTTTGGGCAAAGGAATCAAGCGACAGCCCTTGGAAAAACGATCGATCACGGTCAAGATGGTGGTCTTACCATCTGACAGTGGGAGGTCCACTAAGAAATCTAACGCTAGGTGCGTCCAGGGACGGTTGGGTACCGGCAGGGGTTCCAGGAGCCCAGCTGGACTCTGATTTGAAGCCTTGGACTGAGCACAGACTGGACACGCCCAGATGTAGTCCTGTACGTCCTCCCGGAGGGACGGCCACCAGTAGAGCTGCTGGATCCTAGCCTGAGTCTTCCCAAACCCTGGGTGCCCTGCCGCTGGATGGTCATGGGCCCATTGTAGGAGAGTCGTCCTCAGACCTGGTGGAACATATTGTTTTCCAGAAGGTTTACCTGGTGGTTCGGGGTCCCCTTGTTGGGCTTGGGCCAGGTCCTGGGTGAAGTCCCACTGAACGGGTGCTACAAAGCAGGACCTGGGCAGGACGTAGTCCGCTTCCGTTACCTCCTGCGTTTCGTCATGCAGCCGGGAAAGGGCGTCCGCTTTGATGTTCTTGGGACCTGGTCTGTAAGTGACAGTAAACTTGAACCGAGAAAAGAACAGTGCCCACCTGGCCTGACGCGCGTTGAGGCGCCGGGCTGTTTGCAGATATTGTAAATTCTTATGATCTGTGAATACCAAAAAAGGGTGTTGTGCCCCTTCTAGCCAATGCCTCCACTCTTCTAGGGCTAACTTAATTGCTAGGAGCTCTCTATTTCCTATGTCGCAGTTTCGTTCAGCCTCAGTTTCCTGGAAAAGAATGCGCAAGGGTATAATTTCCCTGGCTTACCTTGCCTCTGAGAAAGGACAGCGCCTACCCCTGACTCAGAGGCGTCAACCTCCACCACGAATGGCAACTCAGGGTCAGGTTGATGCAGAATGGGGGCTGTAGAGAACTTGGATTTGAGGTTCTCGAAGGCTCGTTGGGCTTCTGGGTTCCACGGGAGACGAGGGGTTTTACTCGCTGTAAGTGCTGTCAAGGGTGCGACGATCGTGCTGAAGTTCCTGATGAATCGGCGGTAAAAATTGGAGAACCCCAAAAATCGCTGGAGAGCCTTAGTGGTGGTTGGGCGAGGCCATTGCTGGATGGTCTGGACCTTACCCGGATCCATAGCAAGGCCGTCTCGGGTAAGTATGAACCCCAAGAAGGAGACCTTCTGCTTGTGGAACTCACATTTCTCCAACTTCACATATAACCTGTTCTGCAACAGTCTCTGGAGCACCTGTCGGACAGTCAATACATGCTTAGCCAACGTATCAGAATAAATCAGGATATCGTCAAGATAGACCAGGACGCCTTTGTGGATCAGGTCCCCGAGCACATGATTCACAAACGCCTGGAATACACTGGGTGTGTTCGCAAGACCAAAAGGCATAACCAGGTATTCGTAATGACCCAGGGTGGTACTGAAAGCAGTCTTCCATTCATCACCCTGCCGGATACGGACTAGATTGTACGCACTTCTCAGGTCTAGCTTTGTGAACCATCGCGCCTGCTGAATGTTCTCAAGTGCAGCTGAGATCAAGGGCAGAGGATGTGGATATTTCACACAAATATTATTCAACCCCCGATAGTCGATACAGGGGCGTAACCCCCCATCCTTCTTCTCGATGAAAAACAACCCGGCAGACGCGGGGGACGTGGATGGTCGAATAATTCCTGTCTTTAAGGCTTCGGTGATATAAGTCTGGAGGGCGGATTGTTCGGGTCTGGACAACGGGTAAATGCGACTACGCGGAGGCGTGGTACCCGGCAAGAGATCGATTGCACAGTACCACGGACGATGCGGTGGGAGCTCGGATGCGCGTTTCTTGCTAAAAACCTCCGCAAGATCCTGATACTCGGGAGGAACTGGCACCTGCCGTGCCGATTCTGAGCCTTCTATAGACGTAGCTCGACAGGGTAGCTGTAAGCAGGTTCTCTCACATTTGGGTCCCCAAGCCACCAACTCCCCAGTACTCCACTGAAACACTGGGTCATGCTTGGAGAGCCAAGGGAACCCGAGAATCAGGGGCAACTCCGGAGACGAAATCAAATAAAAACTCAACATTTCCTGGTGACATACACCTACTCTCACAGTTACAGGGGCTGTCTGGTGGTCCACAAAACCCTTCCCGAGGGGCTGGCCATCTAGGGCAGTCACTTTAAGACGCCCCCCAATGGGTTTGGAGGGAATGCTATGAGACCGAGCAAACCCAATGTCCATGAAGCACCCTGCTGCTCCCGAATCCACCAGTACTTGCGTCTGTACCTGTCCTGCTCCCCAGGATAACATTACAGGTACCGCGAGGCGGTTACAACAGAGGGTGCCACTCACCTTGATCTCAGGGCGGACAGGGCACTGGAGACGGAAGTGCCTAGGGTCACCACAGTAAAGACAGAGGTGATTTTGTAGTCTTCGCTGTCATTTGGGAAGGGGCAGGCGCCCCAGCCCCAGCTGCATCGGCTTTGCTTCCTCCTGTTTGGGACCGCATCTTTCTGGAGCCGGTTCTGAGGCTGGTCCCTGGGTTCTGATCTGATTATCTAATGTTACCGCGGTTTCTATGTACTGATCAAGGGTCCATCTTTCTCCTCGGAACACCATTTCACCACGGATGCGTGGGTTTAGACCACGGCGAAAACTAGCCAACAAGGCTTTCTCTCCCCAATCGCTGCGTGCTGCGAGAACACGAAATTCTAGGGCGTAATCTGCCACGGGTCGGTTACCTTGCTGTAGATTCAGGAGTCTTTCACTTAGCTGTTCCTCCGTTTGAGCCAGTCCGAAAACGGCGAGGAACCGGCTCTTGAGCTGTGCATAAGTGCTGGGGAGGCCATTTGTCCAGACTGCTGTCGCCCATTCAAGTGCTCTGCCCGTGAGCAGAGAGAGGACGTAGGTGATCCGGCTCTGTTCTGTGCTGTAAACTAGGGGCATACTGGAAAAAACGAGCTCACATTGAAGCAAGAAGCCGTCACATTGTGCTGGGGTCCCGTCAAAGCGGGTCGGGGGAGACAAGTGGAAACTGCGTGAAGGAGGAGGAGTGGCGTTCGATGAGTCAGGCGCTGCAGGACCGGCTACGCGATTCTCAATGGGTTGTGTGGGCGCACGCGACGTCTTCAGCACGCTTACCACCTGTTTGTAAGAGGCGATGAGGTTGTGCAGCGTCTGTTCCATACCTGCCAAGTGCTCTTCACGCGAGTCCAACTCCGCTTGGAGATGGTTCAGCTCCGCTGGATCCGTATAACTGGCGGAACCTTCTGTCATGGTCGCGTCAGAGGGAAGCGGCGGACCCAAGTGCAGAGCGATAATCGTGGTGTCTTCGGGGAAATCCAAGAGAGGAGGTCAGAGGACGGGCAAAGGGTCTTCGAGGTGCAAACGTCGTAACAGGGAGGATCCAAAAGGCGAGGTCAGTGTTCAGGCAAGAGGTCGATAATCCGAAGGAGGCAGCAGATCGGGGGAACAAGGGACGGGTTCGGGGAAGGCGTTTAGGAACAGGAGATGGCTGGAGAAGGTCGCTAATGAGGAAGCAGATCAAGGTTCCGCATCAGCTGGTTGTCCGACGCAGCCTTTTATGCTGCGGTCTGCGTTGAGTCACAGGTGTTCCGTGTTGGTCCGAAGGTGTGGGCGTGGCAAACATATAATTGTGTGGTCTATTGATCGTATGACGTAGTGTGATGTACACACACAAATACACACACACACACACACACACACACACACACACACACACACATTTTCAGAACCGCTTGTCCCTTACGGGGTCACGGGGAACCGGAGCCTACCCGGCAACACAGGGCGTAAGGCCAGAGGGGGAAGGGGACACACCCAGGACGGGACGCCAGTCCGTCACAAGGCACCCCAAGCGGGACTTGAACCTCAGACCCACCGGAGAGCAGGACTGCGGTCCAACCCACTGCGCCACCGCACCCCTCACACACAAATACATGAATGCAAATGCACATTTATTGTGAAGTTTTCTACTGAGGAGTTCTGTTGTATAACAATGAGTTGTCTGAAAGAAAAAAATATATACATATATGCACTGCAGTCACCGAACTTTATTGATCATGCCTCTCATTCACATCTGGCCAGAGAATTTCATCTACATCACAGCATATATTCTTGCGAGCATC
Organism: Scleropages formosus; assembly: GCF_900964775.1. Lineage (NCBI taxonomy): Eukaryota > Metazoa > Chordata > Actinopteri > Osteoglossiformes > Osteoglossidae > Scleropages > Scleropages formosus. The sequence continues at coordinate 23,547,392 of NC_041820.1, forward strand.
GTGGGAAAAAATGCTGTGAATGTTGAATCCATCCTTGACAAGCTATTGCCTCAACATCTCCACAGGCCTCTTCCATTGCTTGAAGAAGACTTACTTGGCTCTAAGGGTTGCAATCATACACTTTCAATCTCCAGCAGGAGAAGAACTCCTCAACTGGATTCAGGAAAGGAGAATATGGTGGAAGGAACACCATCCTGAAACGTGGGTGATGCTCAAACCACTCCGGCACCAGTGCCGAATGGTGGAATGGCACATTGTCCCAAACAACTACAAAATTTCTTTCCATTTGCTTCTGGTCAACCTGCGGGAAGAGGATTCCATTGAGGGAGTCAAAAAAAGTTTACATCCTTTCAATGTTGTATGGCCCCAAGACAGCATTGTGTGCCACAATACCAGTAGCTGAAATTGTGGCAGACATGGTGATGTTGCCTCTCCGCTGTCCAAGGACATTGACTGTGGCACGATGGCCAATCACATTCTTCCCTCTTCTCCTTTTTTTGTTAAGATTGAAGCCAGCTTCATCAATATGCTGGTACTCAAAGTGAGTAGCACTGCTATCCAACTCCAAAATCCTCTAGAGTAAGAATACAAGGTACAATGTTAGTGTTTTTTAAAGTAATGCCATTGATTGCAAAGTTTATACTGTAACTGTTGCAGAACAGTCTGGGTTCCGCCGTTGACACAGCACTATGCCCAGAGATGCCTGAATCTTTCCACTTACAGTGAAATAGTATATAGACAATATCTTTGTATTTATGGTAAAAGTGCAGTAATTGTTTGGCTTACACGTACTTGTACAAACTGGAATCGCAACTCTTTCACTCTGATAGAGTTCCTCTCAAAGGGCACTTTGTATACCTGCTTCGTCTGGATGGCATTTCTCCTTACAACACAATCAGTTGTGGCAAGACTGCATTGCTGAATATTCTGGAATATTTGGTTGCCCTCTATTATTTTTTGCTTTGAGGCACGTGGTGTTGTTCTGGACCACCATGTCAACAATGGCATGCTTTTGTTCAATTGAAAAGAGTCTTGTTTGTCCACCTGAATGTTGTAAAACTTCCCTTCTGACAAATGTTTGGATGAGTACGAACATTTATAGTTTGCGTTAAACCAATAAAAGACATGCAATTGCTTTTTTCCTGATATATTACAGTTCTGGTTGGCTGTATGAACTGTTGTGCAAACATTGCAGAATTCTGTGCACAGTGTTTTGGGAAAAGTATGCATGTCATTTGAAAGTAGTATGAGATAGACAAGAACTTACAATCTATTTAGGACAATTACAAAGTGTTCAGATGGCTGTGTTAATTGTTTTGAGAGCAGTGACCGGAGTTTGGAGTAATGGGTCAAATCGATCGAGAAAAACTGTAAAGGTGTAAGCATAACATTACTTCTACTTCAGTCTGTGAGACCCCAAATCTCACAAACCCAAATTTAACAAATCGAAAAACATACTCAACATTGTTTTATCAGCTTCATAGTTCATGACTTTTCCTAATTGTGTAAAACAATTTTTGACTTGACGATACGTTTCAGACATGTTTCATTTCAAATAAGTTTTATCTGGGGGCCATCCCAGCTATAAAACATGATTAAATGCAAAGGGGGTCTGGTGGCACAGTGGTGCAGCAGGTTTGGCCAGGTCCTGCTCTCTGGCAGGTCTGGGGTTCATGTCCTGCTTGGGGTGCCTTGTGGCGGACTGGCGTCCCGTCCTGGGTGTGTCCCTCCCCCCCAGCTTTGCACCGTCTGTTGCTGGGTTAGGCTCCGGTTTGCTGCAACCCTGCTTGGGACAAGCAGTTTCAGTGTGTGTGTGTGTGTGTGTGTGTGTGTGTGTGTGTGTGTGTGTCTGTGTGTATATAAAAGCTATGGATTTTCATATCAATTGTGTGATGTTTGTTGAGGGAATAGTTGGCTCAATATGGCCCTTCAAAAGTAAATCTCTAGAAAGATAAACTTGCAAAGGAGGGAACCTGACAAACTGGCAGCCCTAAGGGACATTTGAGATAGGTGAGTTCAGCAATTGCACCGTTCACCAAGCCATACCCATATGGGACTGTTGAGAAATGTCTGGAACCTTTCAGGGAAAAATGCCCCTTTTGAAAGAATATGTCCAGTAAGCCTGCAAAATATGGCATAAAAATGTGGGTAACCTGTGATTCAAAATCCAGTCATGCTTGAGAAGTGAATTCAATGCAGAAAAAAAACTCAGGAACCAGTGCGTATGAAGGTTACCTTCAATGTGACCAACATGATCCTAATGTGATTTCTGACAATTTTTTTAAAGCCTTATACTTTAGTGGAGGAACTACTGAAAAGAAGGCTCACCATATTGGGAACAGCAAAGAAGAATATGCCAGAACATTCAAAAGCGCTTGTTGAACTAAAGAGCAGGGAGGTGTCATGTCAATCTTTCCTTTCACTGACACCATTGCAGTTGTGTCCTCCTGTTGTAAGTCAACCAAAACTGTCCTCGTGATGAACATAATCCACAAAGATGCTGTTGTGAGGAACCGAGAGGACAGAAAACCTGAAATGGTTTTAGACTAAAGAGCTAGGGGCCTTTGGAAAGATCTTGACACTTGGTTTTGGGAAACAGGTGTCTGACTGTATCTGGTGGTCCTGTTGTCCTGCAGATGTGTAAACTGAAAATTATATATAGTTAGTATGCTTTATCATCCTGTTGGATTAGGGACCCTTTGGCACAGTTTTATGCTTGGGTTCTAGGACGCACCGGCCCGTGCCTGGCAGTTCTGGGTTACGGCTCCAATGATTTTCTCTCTGTTGAGTTTTATTTAGTTTAGAGGAAAGAAAATTAAAGATCTGAAGTGCAACAGTAGGTTAATTTCAAACTTATTAATATGATTACACATATAGTATAGGGGTCTTTGGGACCCCAAACAATGAGGAAGTGGAGGGAATCCTAATAAAACATTAGGGTTAAGTACATTTTTTGGAACAAACTGTACTTTTCAGAGTCATTTCTGGCAGTGATAATTTTTAATTTTACTTGAATACATTTATGAAGAAAAGCATGCACTTTTACCGTTACATTTCCTTAACTTTTTTGTTACTTTTGATTTTCTTGCATTTATTGATTTGTTTTTAAATTTCTGTTCTTAAAAACTGTCAGCTTTAAAGCATATCCACAGTAGACAAATAACAAAAACCTTCTTATGGTCAGCTGTCCTTTGTGGATTAATTTATTTCTAATACATTCACTGCTGTCTGTTGCCCTGCCTTCATCTGACCAGCAATACGAGAACAGAGAAAAACATGTTTATATAAGTGAGTTATTTGCTAAGTCATTCTTAATTTACTAGTTAAGCATACCAAACTTGGTAACTGACGTGGCTATTTTTGTTTTAACGTAATGTAAATAGCAAGAGTTTCAAAAGAACTATCAGAATGTACTCAGACAATGGAAAAATTTAAATCCTGCAAGGGGGGCGCGGTGGCGCAGTGGGTTGGACCACAGTCCTGCTCTCCGGTGGGTCTGGGGTTTGAGTCCCTCTTGGGGTGCCTTGCGACGGACTGGCATCCTGTCCTGGGTGTGTCCCCTCCCCCTCTGGCCTTACGCCCTGTGTTGCCGGGTAGGCTCCGGTTTCCCCGCGACCCTGTATGGCACAAGGGGTTCTCAAAGTGTGTGTGTGTGTGTGTGTGTGTGTGTGTGTGTGTGTGTGAAATCCTGCATTATTATTTGGAAGAATTTGTTGTGTTTGGGAAAAGTGTATGCAAAATAAATAAATGTAAACTACTGTACATTTGGATTAAGCATTAATTTTAGAACTCAGTTCTGGAAAGTTTGCAAAGGTATGTTGACATTTATTATTTGGCATTTTTAGTACTTTAAAATGGATTGTAACAGTTGAATATTGCAAGTACATTTTATTGTAAAGATGGTTAGCTTTTTCCCCACTTTTTCCTGTTTGACACCTCTGTTTCCTACTGGATCTGGCAGTCTGGCGAAATGTGGATTATTCACCCTAAAATGTCCACTGATTTCATATCCACCAACAGTTGACATGTGTGCTGTCATTTTTAAAAAGCACTACACTACACTACCACTCTAAAAAGCATTACAGTGAAGTGGTGCTCGTCTGTTGAGAAGCTAGTTTGTTAAATATTCACTAACTAGGTGAAACGTTCTGTATCCTTTCTAATCAAAACATTAATCCAATACAATACCAATTACTTTTATACAACGCTCTATCCTGGAAAGATTCTGAGTGTTTACAAATTTCAGTTCAAAGAATTTCAGCCTGTATCACTGGAAAATCCTTTAAAAACTAGACAACAAGTAGCTATATGCAACAAACCAGCTCTCTTAAATGAATTTACTACTAACATAACTATCAAATCAGCCACATTGAGTAGATCAAGTAAAGGGTTTACCTTTATTTGGATTTGGGAGCATCTGAACTGGCTGGCTTTTTTGATATGTTAGTGTAAAGTAAAGTGATCTCACGTGCAGAGTGTACTTACTTTTTGGGCAGTGCTACTTTGTGTCTGTATTTTCTATTATTATTATTGTTCTTCTTCTTATTATTATTATTATTATTGTTGTTGCTGTTGTTTTATGCAGCTACTTCTGTGATGAACATCAGTGCTTGTGATGAAGGAGACTAACCGTATTTAAGAATCACACTTTTGCAGCTATGTCTCTTTCAACTAAAGTAATTTTAAAATTGCATTTTCTATGAGATGTATGTTGTTTTAGAGAAAAGCATCTGCTAAATGAATAAATGTAAATGTAAATCTAATTACTAAAATATAGTCAGTAGTGTAAGTCTTAGGGATAATGACTTGTAACTTAGAGAATCCTAATTATGCCATGTCTATCAATGCCTAATCATGTGATTGCTATACTGCTTTCAGAAAGGGATTTGTCCTGAACTTCTGTACTGTAAATACCCTGCTGCTTAACTTGTTAAACATTTGTAAATCACTTTTGATAAATAAGTCAGCTAAATGAAGATGATTGCTATAATTTATTTTGAGGCAGCTCAGGAGAAGTAATACTTTCAACTGTAACCTTTCAACCAAGTTCAAATCCTACCTCTTGCTGCAGCACCCTAAAAACCTAAAAGTTATATTGAACAACTCGAGATTTTTCTTTATTTGACTAGTCTGAGATTATCTAATTTTATTTGCAAAGAAAATTTATTTTAAAATGAGTTTAAGCTATATTTTGTAGATGTTAACATGGCTAGTGGTTCATAGCATTGAAAGGCTTCATTTGAATCAAAGTCATTTTTTGACCTGATACTTTTACTCAAGTCAATTTTTGATACATACCCATGAAGACATCTAAGAGAAGACTGACCAAGTTGATCGAGTAGCCAGAAGCGTTGGTCTTAGAATCCATCCCACCAAATCCATTGATGAAATTGAAGACCACCAATAGAAATAAAGCGATTGTTGATGGGATAGAACTGGATGAAGTAAAGGACTGTGGTGTCCGAAAGGAAGGTACACTGTTCTTTGGAGGTTTCACTGAAACAAAGCACTGGAACACTTGAAGTGCACAAATAAAAGTTTATTAAGAACATTAGCTCATGTCACAATCTCCTTCATACCACGGAACCTCATCTGCTCCCACACGGAAAAGCCCGTGTTATATATAGTGCCGCCAATAACAATTCCTGCTTCACTTAAGAAATAACTAATGACAATTATCATTTGTCAACTTACACCCTACAGGCTGGCAGGAACCTTTCTTTTACAAAACTCTCAATGATTCGTTCTTGGTGTAAAACTCCCCTGTAGCTTCCAATCTCTTACAATCCGTAAGAGAACAATCATTTACAATCCTTATCAACCACTAACCAAAACAACCAAAACAAAATTTTGTTTTTTTTTTCTTTGGCTATAGGTTGAAATTTTCCTTTATGGCTGTGGTTATATTATTTTCTTTACAAGTTCAACCTTTGGGGAGTACGCCTGCTACGAACAGGACAAGCTTTTACAAAAATGCTTTCAGTGGTAGATTAAGGTGATGAGTACGATGTCGACGAGGGCGGTACTGCTTCAGGTGCTGACTCTGCCTCCGATTCAGTCGCAGCTCTTTCTGATATGACAGTTTCACTGCCCCCCTTAACATCCATGTCAATGTCACCATAGTCCCAGTTTCTTCCCTTGTAGGGAACCCGATCATGTTCAACATCACCACTGTTACACATAGATTTACTACTCAGCAACTGATTCACATGTCTCTTTACACAGTTTCCATTCACATCAACCATGTAAGTTACTGGACCCAGCACTTTTGAAATGATACCATTCAACCATTTCTCCCTTCCCCTGTAATTCTTTACCAAAACATTTTGCCCAACAGTAAAGGTCCTGACTTTACAGGGTTTCTCAGTTTTGGCAGGGCTCTCACACTTCAGAGCTTGTGAAAAGTGTGGCTTGATCAGACACAATCACATACAAAATGATCTCTTGAGAAATAATTCTGCTGGTGTCTTGTGAGTAGTACTATGAGGTGTGTTGGGGTAACTGTACAAATAATTAGTAACACAGTGTTGAAGCGTCCTACCCCCAACTGTTCTGTTCTTTGCAAGTGTTCTTTTTAGATTCTGCACTAACCGTTCACCCAACCCATTTGAGGCAGGATGATACGCAGGAGGTTTAGTATGTTTTAACCCATTCAGTGGTAAGAATTGTTCAAATTCTCTGGACATAAACTGGGGTCCATTATCAGTTATTACTTCCTGAGGAAGACCGTAAGATGTGAATAAATTTCTCAGCACTTCGATCATCTTTGCTGAAGTAGTTGATTGCATAGGAACAATCTCAGGCCATCTGAGCATCCATTAACATTAAAAACAACTGCTGGTGATCTTCGGCAAAATCTAAGTGGATTCGCTCCCAGGGTCCCGATGACCATTTCCTGTATGTACAGGAACAGGAGCAGGCATGCTACGCTGCTGCTGACACACGATACACTGACTAAGTAAATTTTCAATGTTCATATCAAGAGGAGGCCACCAGAAAAAACTTCTGGGCAAAGATTTCATCTTTACCATAACCCAATGGCTGTCATGCAATTTTTCAGGTATTACTACACGATACCCCCAAAGAAGACAACCATTTTCCATGGAAAGTTCAAATCTCCTTGAAAAGTACGGTTTAAGCACTTCATACTTTGGCCATGGCCAACCACACATTACATATTCCTTAACCCTTTTAAGCACCGGGTCAGCTTCCGTTTCTTGTGCTATTTCGTTTGCAGTGACAAGAAATTCTTCAAGATAAGACACCCTATACACTGGATTAGACCTAATAGCATTATCATCGTTCATGGGTAGTCTTGACAAGGCATCAGCTTTTCCATGCTGTTCTGATCTCTTGTACTGGATTTCATACTTGTATGCAGACAAGATCAAGGACCATCTCTGCATCCTAGCTGCAGCAAGAGTAGGTTTTAGGACCTAGAATTTTCAGCAGTGGCTTATGATTTGTTACTAAGGTAAACTGTCTACTAAACAGATAATCGTGGAATTTCATTACTCCAAATACAAGTCGTAAAGCCTCTTTTTCGATCTGAGAGTAGTTTCAGTTTTTGTCAGCATCCCTGAAGAAAACGCAATAGGCCTTTCGCTACCATCACTCATTCTGTGGGAGATTACCACACCAGCTCCTATAGGAGATGCATCACATGCTAAGACGAAAGGTAACTCAGCGCTGAAATGAATCAGGACTTGATTGGAGATCAAATGTCTTTTTGAATTCTCAAAAGCTGCCTTACATTTCTTTGACCATTCCCAGTTCACATCTTTATGCAACAACTCTGTCACGGGCTGTATGATGGTGGAAAGATTAGGAATGAACTTGCCATAATAATTTAGCAGAGCTAAGAAAGACGTGAGTTCCATCACATTTGTGGGAGCACCAGCCTTTTCTATGGCATCCATATTTTCTTTCATAGGGTGAATACCCTCCGCATCAATGACATGTCCTAAGTAAGAGATACTACTTTGGAAAAAAGAGCATTTATCTTGTCTAACTCTGAGATTATTTATTTATTTCTTTATATTTTTACAGAGCGCTCGTCTTACGCAGTGACACAGAACGCTTTAACAGAGGCATACAGCAAGACAAATTGATACAAACAAAGAAGACAGTCAACTAATGACTACCATAATGAAGAACTTATTATAGAGCTATAAGTATACCTACTGGCCAGCGGGGAAAGGAACAAAAACTTCCAACTGATGGTTGAGAGAGAAAAAAGCCTCTGGGGGTCCACGGGCCAGTGGTTGCCCACCCCTCCTGGGCATTCTAGAAAGTAACAATTTGTAAGCCAGTGTGTAACAAGTAATTATAATGTTGGTAAATGGCATCTTGCATCCCCAGCTCGGCATGGAGCGTCTCGGTCGTCATGGCAGATTGACATCATCCTCTGTCAGCACGGAATTCGTCTGTCACCACTGGCCGACCTCTTCAGGTCTTATGTAGCAAGGTAGTGCTCAACGAGAAGATAGGACAGAGTCAGTAATTTGTTACTTAAGTGAATTTAAAATGCATTTATGTAAAGGTGATAAAAAACAACCAAGGCAGGTCGAATTACATTATGAGGTGGAATGCCTGAGTGAACATGTAAGTCTTTAGTCGGGATTTGAAAACAGAAACAGACGGGGCATTTCTGACAGTAACTGGTAGACTATTCCACAGTTTAGGTGCTCTATAACTAAAGCCGCGACCTCTTACTGAGGCCTTATTGATCACAGGTACTTTAAGGTAACCTGCATCTAATGAACGGAGATATCATCCTGGGGTATAAGAATTAATGATCTCACAAAGGTAAGCTGGAGCAATACCATGCATTGTCTTATAGGTCAAAAGTATGATTTTATAATCAACTCTATAAGAGACTGGGAGCCAATGAAAGGATTTAAGTACCGCTGTTATATGGTCAAACTTCCTAGTTCTAGTGACAATTCTCGCAGCAGCTTTTTGTACCAACTGTAGCCTGGATACAGTCTGGTACGGACAACCCCACAATAAAGCATTACAGTAATCCAGCCTGCTGGAAACAAAAGCATGAACCAGTTTCTCAGAATCCCGTCTAAAAAGGAATTGCCGCATTTTTAGCTATGCTTCTTAATTGAAGGAAGCACGACTTAGTCAAAGCATTTTCATGAGATACAAATGACAGCTTTCCATCCAGCAGGACACCCAAATCCTTGACACAATCCGGACGCTTGAAGGTAATACCATTTGTTGTAAAGATTGGTGTGATTATGTTGAGAGTTTTAGCATCACCACCCACCACAAGCACCTCTGTTCTACTGGAATTTAGAGATAAAAATTTTTACTCATCCATAATTTTATACTGGTAAAACAATTAGCTAATGACACCACATGTGATGGATCATCAGGCTTGAGTGATACATAAAGCTGTGTGTCATCGGCATACGAGTAGAAATTCATATTGTGTTTGCAAATAATGTCACCCAGTGGTAACATATAGAGTGAGAACAGTAATGGCCCCAACACAGAGCCCTGTGGTACACCATACTGAACCATAGTAGAGATGGAGGGGGTGCTGTCGTCAGATTTCAATACAAATTGTTCACGGTTATCTAAATACAATTCAAACCACTTCAGAATGGTACCTCTTAGTCCAACCAGGTTTCCAAGTCTACTCAGTAGGATACTATGGTCTACAGTATCAAACGCAGCACTCAAGTCTAGTAACACAAGAATAGAGATCTGACCAGCATCAGAAGAAATGAGAATATCATTAACAACACGTGTGAGTGCCGTTTCGGTGCTGTGACAAGTGCGGAAACCAGACTGAAATTTTTCAAATATATTTTGATGATTAAGATATTTTACAATTTGGGAAGCAACAATTTTTTTCTAGAGTTTTGGAAAAAACGGTAGATTGGAGATTGGCCTATAATTACATGGGTTATTACAGTCCAGATCCGATTCCTTTTGTAGGGGTCTAATAATGACGATTTTAAAAGCTTTTGAAACACAGCCATTTAGTAACGACGTATTAACAATATTAACAATAGGTTCTGCAAGCATGGAAACTACGGTTTTCAGTAATTTAGTGGGGATTGGGTCTAAAGGACAGGTAGTACTTTTCATAGAGCGAAATAGCACGGTAATTTCTTACGTCAAAGTTACTGAGATGGTGCGGACAACTTATATCATTGTCAGAAGCGCTTATGTTTGCTAAAACCGAACTAGTGGGCGCTATGGATTTGCGGATATTCACTAATTTATTATTGAAAAACGACATAAATTCATCATTAGTAATGGTAGCAGAATTGCATTGTTTATCTTTGTGTTTACCAGTTAAGTAAGCGATGGTATTAAACAGGAAGCGAGGGCTCTTCTGATTTTCATCAATTAACTTTGCGTAGTTGTACTGTTCTCCCTGCGTGTTGTGCACACCCAGTACGTTAACGCAGTTTAACAGCAAGCCAAACTCGATTCTCACGAGCCAGGATTATGAGCGTCTTGCTCCTTTATTGTCTCCAAATGTGAAAATGCGAGTGAAACTATAATAAACAGAAACAGTAAAGGAAACTTAGTCTAATTACAACAATCGTCATAATAACTAGTTAAATCGTTTGCCGATAGCACACTTAGCATGACACAGCACGAACTCACAGCATGACACAGCGCGAACTCACACACGCGTTTTACAAGACAGTAACGTGGAGTTACGGCTGAATAAACAGAGTTTACATTACAAAGGTCAAACTTAAAAGCACGTAAACATTTTAGCCAATGTCTGCAAGAACTTCACAACTTACAGTTATTGCTTCCACGGGCGTAGGAAAGCACACAGAACTCAAGACGCTTCCACTATGCCTATCGCGACAGTAGCGCATCATGGAAATAGCGCATGTGCACAAATTGCGTATAACTTACGGAAATAAAGGTTCCGCTCAACAAAGCAATTAATCACATGAACTAAACAGATCTGCGGGCAGAACACTCCCCGTCTGGCATAACTAATGCCACTAAATTTAAGCTGTTTTCTCTCTGTCCTTTTCAATCCCGTTCTTCCCAGTCATTTTCCAGCAGGAGGACGACGTCGGAGATGGGCCGCAGGTAAGTCTTCGAGGTGCCCTGAGATGACGTCCGTACTTCAACTGTGCGGACCTTTCCATCGCTGCTTGGAGAGGTTGACGTGACCAGAGCCATTGGCCACTCATTCCTAGGCGCTTGACTTTGGTGTAACAGCACAATGTCCCCAGGTTGCAGGTTCCGATGCGTTCTGTGCCACTTGCGTCTTGAATGGAGCGTACTTAGGTATTCGTTTCTCCAACGGCCCCAGAATTCGTTCGCAAGCGCTTGCACTTGCCTCCACTGGCCTTTCAGGAGATCTTTTCCAGTGAAGATTCCTGGTGGAGCATGTAGGCCTGGCTTTTGAGTTAGGAGCATGGCAGGGGATAGCAGAACTGGCGAGGAGGGATCCGATGAGATGGGGACCAGCGGCCTTGCGTTGATTATTGCTGAGGTCTCTGCCATCAGGGTACACAGAACCTCATGTGTCAGGTGAGTGCGTTTGTTTTGTAAAAGCATAGAGTCTAATATTCTGCGTGTCACCCCAATCATACGCTCCCACACTCCCCCCATGTGGGAGGCGTGCGGGGGATTGAACTTCCATGTGCAGCCGTTGCTGTGGAGATACTTCAGGATGCTGGTCTGCCTCTCATCAAGACCCCCATGCCCAGTTCCGCGCTGGCAGCGACAAAGTTAGTCCCCCTGTCTGACCTAAGCTGCTTTGCGGGGCCTCTAACTGCAAAGAATCTCCGCAATGCATTGATACAGCTGGTGACATCCATAGACTCTATAACTTCGATGTGTACTCCCCTGGTACTCATACATGTGAACAGAATGGCCCACCTTTTGCTTTGCGCTGCACCTCCACGAGTGCGTCGAGTGACCACCGACCATGGTCCAAATATGTCCAGCCCCACGTACGTGAAGGGTGGAGATGTGTTGAGCCGCTCCGGAGGGAGGTCAGCCATCTTTTGCACTTCTACCTTCCCCCTGAGCTTTCGGCATATTACACAGCGATGAAGGATAGAACTCACCAGCCTCTTGCCAGCAACAATCCACAGTCCAGCCGCTCTGATGGCCCCTTCTGTGAACTGACGCCCCTGGTGTTTCACTTCCATGTGATGGTGTTTCACAAGCAGCTTGGTAACATGGCTATTCTTTGAGAGGATGATTGGGTTTTTTACCTCTGATTCAAGGGAAGCATGTCTGAGACGCCCTCCGACCCTCAGGAGGCCATCACTGATGTAGGGGTCAAGGGTCAGGATTGGACTTGAATTAGGGACTTCTGTGTTTGCTTGAAGAGCAGCATATTCGTTCGGATATGTGTCTCTTTGAACAGACTCTAGTATGAGCCTCCTGGCTGCTTCGAGTTCTCCAGGAGTGCGAGGCCTGCTACATTGATGCCATCCTTTACACATGTGCTGCAATGTGTCGGTGGAGCCTGACTTGTGGGAACGTGCCTGATGTATCAAGAGGGAAACAGCTCTCAACAAGGAGTTCCATGTGGAAAAATGCTGGAATCTTTCAGAGCCAAGTCGCTTAGCTTCAATGTGGGTAGCGAGAGCCGTTACTTGCGGTCTGACGTCCACGTCCATTTCAGGGTCTATCAGTTCAAAGTGCTCGTGCTTCTCTGGCTTTGGAGGCTTATAGAGGAAGTCAGGTCCCTTGAACCACATTGTGTTCATGAGCTGTGATGCAGCCACAGATCTGGTGGCTAAGTCGGCTGGGTTCTCTTCTGAAGGGACGTAATGCCACTGCTCAGGGGACGTTGACTGGCGTATGCGATTCACGCGATTGTGTACGTAGACAAAGAATCGCTTTGAGTCATTACAGATGTATCCGAGGACCACCCTGCTGTCGCAGTAGAATTGTACAGCGTCCGGCTTGTGGTCCAGTTCGTCTAAGATCAGCTCCGCTATCTCAACCGCCAGGACGGCCCCACAAAGCTCAAGGCGTGGGATTGTGGGCTCTGGCTGCGGTGATAGTTTTGCCTTTCCCAGGACAAATCCAACTTCACAACGGCCATCTTCAGTGACAGCTCTTAGATAAGCTACTGCCCCTATGGCCCAGTTTGAGGCATCGGAAAAAAGACACAGTTCCGTGTACATAGGTCTTGAGAGTGACTTGGGTATATAGCAGCGAGGCACGTGGAGGCTGCTTAGCTCCTCGAGTGACGATTTCCATACTTCCCATTTGCTCATCTTTTCATCTGGCAGAGGAGCATCCCAATCCTGAACTCCACTGGACAGCTCCCGCAACAGCAATCTGCCTCTGATCGTCACTGGTGCTGCCAGACCCAAGGGGTCAAAGATGCTGTTGACGACTGATAGCACCCCACGACGGGTGTAAGGCTTGTCAGTGACAGCTACTTTAAAGGTGAACATATCTGTGCTGATGTCCCAGCATAGGCCTAGGCTCCTTTGGGCCGGCAGAGTCTCATCATCTAGACCCAGGTCTTGGATGCCTGAGGCCAGTTCTTCTGGTTTGAAGGCTTTCATCACGGTGATGCTGTTTGATGCGATTTTGTGCAGCTTCAGGTTAGACTCTGCAAGTGATGCACAAGTACGCTTCAGTAGGTCTATAGCTGTAGACTCTGTAGGAAGGGATATGAGCCCATCGTCCACATAGAAGTGTCTTTCAACAAAGTGCCTTGTGTCAGCTCCATACTTTGGTTCTCCTTTCTGAGCAGCTCGCCGCAGACCGTAGATAGCAACCGCCGGGGATGGGCTATTGCCAAAGACATGCACTCGCATGCGATATTCTTCTATCTCTTTGGATAGGTCATTGTCTTTATGCCACAGGAATCTCAGGTAGTCTCTGTGGTCGTGCTTTACCAGGAATCCATAAAACATCTGTTGGATATCAGCAGTGACTGCGATGAGATCCTTCCTAAACCGTAACAGCACACCCAGGAGAGTATTGTTCAGATCGGGGCCTGCAAGCAGCACTGAGTTGAGGGAGACACCGTGTTGTTGGGCGCTTGAGTCAAACACGACTCGTATCTGCCCTGGCTTCTGCGGATGGTACACCCCGAAAATGGGCAGGTACCAACATTCTTGCTTCTCATGGATGGGCAGTGCCTTCTCTGCATGTTTGTTCTCGAAGAGCTTTTCCATGAAGGAGGAAAACTGTTGCTTCATCTCCGCGTTTTTGCTCAGAGTGCGTCTTAAAGACCTAAGGCGGGACAGTGCTTGCTCTCTGTTGTTCGGAAGTGGGGGACGAGGTGACTTGAACGGTAAGGGAGCCACCCAATTGTTCTTTTCATCCTGATGGACTTCTTTCTCCATAATCTTTAGAAAGATCTCATCCTCGAAGGACATGGCACATTTGTTGTCATTGTCTGTACGCTGAAAGACCATAAGCCCGAGCTTGTCTTCAGGTTGCATAGGTTTTGACGTGGATGTAGAGAGACCATACCTGCGCTCCCCGCCGTAGCACGGTTTTTCCTTTACCCTGATGCTGTTATGGCAAGGAGTGAGGAGAGACGGGCGTCCGTTCTGTAGGATGTGGGTTCTGAAGACACTCAGAGTTGGTTTATGAGCATTGTCAATACACACATCACCTACAACTACCCAGCCTAAGTCTAGACGCTGAGCAAAGGGTGCATTATGTGGTCCATTGAGTTGCTCTCGCACCTTGTGCACACGTATCATGTCTCTCCCTAGCAGGATCATCATCTGCGCGTCAGGATCTAGCTTGGGAATGTGGGGAGCAATGTGCCTTAGGTGAGCGTGTGCGAGAGCGACCTCTGGAGTTGGAATCTCAGATCTATTGGTCATTATCTCATTGCACTCAATGAGTGGTGGAAGGTCCATGCACACACCTCCATTCACTGCTTCAATTTGAAAGCCTACCGCCTTTCTTCCAGTCATCTCCGTGGTGCCTGCGCATGTCTTCATCAGGTATGGTGACAGGTTGCTCTCAACCCGGAACAGGTGGAAAAATTCAGAGCGGGCCAGTGAGCGGTTACTCTGATCGTCAATGATGACATACATTTTGATGGAGTGCTCCGGTTGACCCCGGGGGAAGACACGCACCAGGCACACCTTTGAGCAGGACCGCGTGAGGCTGCCCTTTCCACAGACCTTGGTGCATCGTGATGTCACCTCAAGTGGAGGACTGCCTCGTGCTTCTGCGTCTGGTTCTAGAGTGGTCAGTGGAGCAGGAGGTTGGGAGGTGAGAGGGTGCATTGCAGAGCAGTGTCTTTCGCTCTCACACTCGCCGCATTTCAACGTCGCTTGACAATCCTTGGCCTGGTGCCTTGGAGAGCAGCACTTAAAACAGCGTTTGTGTTCCTTTAGGATGCTTTTTCGTTCCTGCAATGTTTTCATTCTGAATAACCTACATTTTTCCAAAGGATGAGTTTTCTTGTGCACAGGGCAGTATCGGGCTAGATCATTGTCTCCTCTCAGCCTCTGTAGTGCTTGTGGAGTCTGCATCAACTGTGGCAGACACGTCTGTCTTTTGCACAGATATGGCAGTCTTGAATCCGCTGTGCTTTGACTGAGTTCTCTCACCTTTGTTATAAGACTGACCGCTGCCAGACAAGGTGAAACTTGGGTCATTTCTGGCCTTAGCCTGGTCATAGACAAAGTCAACAAAAAATGAAAAAGGAGGAAAAGTTACTCTGTGCTGTTCCTTGTATAGTGAGCCGGTGAAGAGCCATTTGTCTTGCAGGGCTGGAGGCAACTTTTCCACTATGGGCTTTATCCCACGAGGAGTATCGAGGTAGGCCAGGCCAGGAAGATAGCCATCATTTTTAGCTGCGAGCAGCTCCATGAGAAGATCGCTGAGCTCTCTCAGTTTTGTGTTGTCCTTAGCCGACAGACGGGGGAAGCTATCCAATCTTTTAAATAGGGCATTTTCCACTATTTCTGGTGTAGCATAGCATTCCTGAAGTCTTTCCCAGCACAGATGGAGGGCAGCTCTGGGGTCAGTAACATAAACGGCACGGATCCTTCTCACATGCTCAGATGACTCTTTACCCAGCCATTTCACGAGAAGGTCCAACTCTTCGCTATATGTGAGCCCCAAGCCCTGTGTCGCGTTGAGGAATGAGGACTGCCATGCTCTGAAGTTCTCTGGCGTGTCATCGAATTTGGAGAGACCAGTGGTCACTAATTCTCTGCGTGCTAGGAACTTGGCAAAGTCTAACATGGTTGAAGTGTTAGCATGAGAAGGATGCTGACCATGTTCTCTGCGTGGGTAATCCGATGGTCGTGAAGTAAGTATGCGTTCAGTTGCACATGCGTGCTGATCTGCTGAGGGTCTGAAGAGATTGAGCGGAGGCTTCTCCTCTGCAGCTACAGGTGTTGTTTGCTGAGTATCATTGTTCGCAGCGTGCCGGATTTCATCGTGATGCGATAAAGCAGGAGTCTGAGTACTGACCTGTGACCGGTGCCGCACATATTCTTCCGTGCGCTGCTGAATCACTTGTGGCGAGACAGCGCTCCTCACACTTTGCATGTCACCATTTCCCATAGCTGCGGCTGCTTCTAAGATTTCAGCGTTTACTCGCGCAGCTTCCGCTTCCTTTTCAATCTCCAATGCTTCTAATTCTAGATCTAGCCTAGCTCTCTGCTTTTTTATTTCTAGCTGTCTTTTAGCATAAGCCACCTTGGTAAGAGCTGCTTCAGCTGAGGCTCTAGCCTTGGCAGCAGCCTCCATGATAGATGACTCGGAAGAAGATGAGCGCTTAGAGCTCGCTCTTGATGCTGCATGGACTGAAGAGTTAGGTGAAGATGGACGCTGCATGCTTGCGTTCCTGTATTTTTTCCTTGCACCCACCGCTGGTATAACTTTTCACTGTACTGTTCTCCCTGCGTGTTGTGCACACCCAGTACGTTAACGCAGTTTAACAGCAAGCCAAACTCGATTCTCACGAGCCAGGATTATGAGCGTCTTGCTCCTTTATTGTCTCCAAATGTGAAAATGCGAGTGAAACTATAATAAACAGAAACAGTAAAGGAAACTTAGTCTAATTACAACAATCGTCATAATAACTAGTTAAATCGTTTGCCGATAGCACACTTAGCATGACACAGCGCGAACTCACAGCATGACACAGCGCGAACTCACACACGCGTTTTACAAGACAGTAACGTGGAGTTACGGCTGAATAAACAGAGTTTACATTACAAAGGTCAAACTTAAAAGCACGTAAACATTTTAGCCAATGTCTGCAAGAACTTCACAACTTACAGTTATTGCTTCCACGGGCGTAGGAAAGCACACAGAACTCAAGACGCTTCCACTATGCCTATCGCGACAGTAGCGCATCATGGAAATAGCGCATGTGCACAAATTGCGTATAACTTACGGAAATAAAGGTTCCGCTCAACAAAGCAATTAATCACATGAACTAAACAGATCTGCGGGCAGAACAGTAGTATTCGGATCTGGCATGAAAAAGTGCTTTTTTATATTTTTTTAGACAATCGGACCAGGCTACATAATAAAAATTTAGTTTAGTTGAACGCCATTTACGCTCTAATTTACGACATTCTAACTTTATTGCACATGTTGATTCGTTGAGCCATAGCGAGTTTCTTACAGTTCGAATAAGTTTAGTTTTTGGTGGAGTCGCAGAGTCTAGGGCGAATTTTACCACCGAATTATAATCTAAAACCATTTGATCAATATTTATGCTCGTTCCAAAATCTGAGCTTCTAATTTGATCAATAATTTTAGCAGTAGTATTGTCATCAATATGCCGTGCGATTTTGGTCTTACTATTGTCCGAGAGCACTAGTCCATAGATTATATGCTTGCAACCTCTTTAGAACTCCTTCTAAAGCTTTCATATGCTTTTCAGTGTCACTTCCTGTGATCAAGATATCATCAAGAGAACATATTACACCATCCATGCCCTGTCGTAATTCATAATTTTCTGAAAAATGGCTGGAGCACTAGCAACCCCATAAGGTACATGTCACAGACTGAGCTGTGACAGGTAAGTTGGCTGCAAGGAATTAGCAAGATGCCGGCAAAATACCATTAATGAAGTGCTGAACCTTGTTGCTGTTGTTGCCTGTCACATGCATTTCACCTTGTACTGTTACATTGCTTGTTCTGGTCTAGAATTCCATTTAGCACTTTCTGTTTGAACTAGGTAGGGGGTGCGGTGGCGCAGTGGCTTGGACCGGGTCCTGCTCTCCAGTGGGTCTGGGGTTCGAGTCCTACTTGGGGTGCCTTGCGGCGGACTGGCGTCCCGTTCTAGGTGTGTCCCCTCCCCCTCTGGCCTTACGCCCTGTGTTGCCGGGTAGGCTCCAGTTCCCCGCGAGCCCGTATGGGACAAGCGGTTCTGAAAATCTGTGTGTTTGAACTAGATTGGGTGCTGGGAAAGGCCTACCGGTATCTATCTGTTTGTCATTAATTAATAACATTTCTTTCATCAAAATATGACAAGTACATGTAATTCGTTGTGAAAAGTAAATGCATTTATTGTTTTTCAAAATCATTTCTGTACACTTTTTGCTTACCATACAGCTATTTGGCATTCTGTGGTGTTTGGTACCTTGTGTTGTAAACCAGATGGAGTGAACCATTTGGGGTATATCTAGGTGGAGTCCTTGGGCACAACCAACTAGACAGTGTTTTATTGTGTAATGTGTAATGTGATAAATGTATTGTGTATTGTAATAATGTATTGTGTAATGTGATAAATGTTTTATAAGTTGTAACATATGGATATTTATAGTAGAAAATGTTTTGCATTGTTTGTATGTTTTAGTATTTATGCTGGATGTAATTTTTGGGGAAATGTACTTTGGAATAGTTGAGGCTGTTATGGTATAACCAGAAGGGTGGAGTTACTACTATATAAATTATTAGGGCACTAGAAGAGGTGGCCAATTGATGCAAACTTATACAGACAGACTCTCATGCAGTAAATAGGAGAGCTATGCATTGCTGTTGATGCAAGGGGTTAAGCCGATGGCTCATAGGCCTCATATTCTTTGTAACTTAATGTTTATTTTGTACTTGGCTGGAGTTTTGAAGAATACCTTTTGGTAAAGGAAAATAAACCTTTTTTTGGTCCAACTACTTCAGTTCTCCACTGCTGCCTCCATCTGTCGTCCATACCCCCACAGTAGCCTATTATAGGTATATAACCCTTTTGGTTTATTTATGGTAAGATATCTTTTGGAGCTTTCTTCTAGTGGTACTTGTTGATAACCTGAGACAAATCAAATTTAGTGAATCTCTGACCTCCTGACAACTTAGCAAACAAATCCTGTGTTCGAGGTGAAGGATACTGCTCTACTTCCAGCCAATGGTTAATAGTAACCTTGTAGTCACCACATATCCTTACACTATTGTCCTTTTTGGGAATACACACAATGGGTGCTGCCCATTCACTGTAACTGACAGGAGAGATTACATCTTCTGCTTCTAGCTTGCATAACTCCTTTCCAATGCTATCCCTCAAAGCATAGGGCACAGTGCGTGGCTTGCAAAATTTTGGCACCGCCTCTTTCAGTACATGGAGTTTAGCACTGATTCCCTTAAGCATCCCTAAATCTGATTGAAACACTGAGGAATATCCGTCACACAACTGCTCAACTGTCTCACTAGTCACTTTGTTTATGCGTGACCAATCTAGATTCAGGTGACTAATCCAGTCTCTACCCATTAGAGAAGACCCATTACCTCTTACAACCATCAAGTCTAGCATGTGTGTTTGTTCCTTACTTTTAGCTTTTACTGTGATTTTACCCTTAAGCTCTAAGGACTCTTTACTGTATGTTTTCAAAACACAGTTAGCTGGAGATAGTTTTACCTTGTAAAATCTACGGTGGTACAATTTATCTGAAATCACAGAAACAGCGGCCCCCATATCTACCTCCATTTTCACTTGCACATTATTGATTTGGACATAAACATAGTATGGTTTGTTTACCTTGTGTACATTCGTGTCAATAGCAAACAGTTCCATCCCTTGTATGTCATTTTTTCTGTGAATATCACTGATTTGTGACTTCTTAGTGCGGTCAAGTCTGGCTTCCTGTAGCTGGAGTGCGTTGCAGTCACCACCGTGTCTGCACTCGTGTGCAATGCAGTCCGATGCGCGGAGTTCGTTGCTCCTCGCAATTAATGGCGGTCTCGGATCCGGCGAAACGTTCTCCTGTAACGCGGCTGCATCCAGGTGCTTGTCCACTTGGCTTGTTTGGCGTCATCTATCCCTTCCTGACGTGCCTGGCAGGTTCGCGTCAAATGTCCTCTTTTCCCATACTCGCGGCAATCAACATCTTTGAACCGGCAAGCATCGGGCTTGTGCCCCTTACCGTTACATCTCTAGCACTGTTCAACGATGGCATCTTTCGGCTTTGTGGAACCCTTCTTTTTCACTACATGTGCTTTGAAAGTCTTTTGAGAAAACTGTTGCGAACTCTTCAAAGTCACTTCAAATGCCAGCCCCATTTCTATCGCAAGTGCAAGGGTTAAGTTTTTAGAATGTGCTGCATTTAATAGACGGTCTCTTATCTCAGCACTTTTCACACCACACACGAATCTATCGCCTCATCTAAAAACTGTCTGAACTTGCACATCGCCGACAATTTTCTCAAATTCGCAACGTACTCATCGATTCGCCATCCAGTTGATTCCTGGAGTGAAACTTGCATATCTCCGAAGTGAAATTTGTTTGAGGCATGTAGTGGTTTTTCAACAGCTCGATTAGCTCTGTGAAAGTCTTTTGTGCTGGTTTTAATGGTGTGCATAAGTCCATTAGCAAACTGTGAGTCTTTCTCCCCACAATTGTCAGAAATACAGCTTTGGTCTTTTTGTTGGTGTCTTTCAATCCATTTGCCGCAAAATACTGTTCGAGCCTTTCCAGATAGGCATTGAACTGTTCCTCACTTTCGTCGAAGTGGAAATCCTCTGGCTTACTGAAAGCCATTTTTTCAACCAGCTCTGTTCGCCATCACTCTTCAGCACTCTTTGTCCCAGGCCTCACTACAGTTACTCATAACTCTGTTTCTTTAGGGTAAAACATTCCATCCTTGTCACCAAAACTGTGGTGTCCGAAATGAAGGTGGACCGTTCTTTGGAGATTTTACTGAAACAAAGCACTGGGACACTTGGAGCGCACAAATAATAGAGTTTATTAAGAAGAGCAGCTGGTGTCACAATCTCACTTCTCACCGCGGAACCTCATCTGCTCCCACGCAAAAAAGCCCACTTTATACATAGTGCAGCCTATAACAATTCTCACTTTAATTAAGAAATAACCAATGAGAATTATCCTTTGTCAAGTTACACCCTACAGGCTGGAAGGAACCTTTTCTTTTACAGAACTCTCAATGATTCGTTCTTGGTGTAAAACACCACAAGGACTTCAAGTATCTTGGCAGCTACAGCTCAAATGATAGCAATATTGAGAGAGAAATTTCTACACGGATTGCCCTGATAACACAAGCTAATAGCATCTGGAAGTAGTCTGTATTGCATGCCAAGACCAAGTTGAAGATCTTTACATCGAACGTGCACTCAGTTCTGCTGTACACTGCGGAGACTTGAAGGACAAACAAGAAGATCAAAAGCCAGCTTAGAAGTTTTGAAGGTTGAATCCTCAGAGTCCACTGGAAGCAACATGTACTGTAAGTAACAGAGAAATAAGTGAATGGACGGGTATTAACGTCATTACAGATGAAACAAAAAAGAGACGTTGAAGATGGCTGGACCACATACTGCACATGAATGTGACCAGACATCCGTACATAGTAGTCAGATGGACACCGCTCAGCAAGTGGAAGAGAGGTGGACCCCTGGGCACCTGGAGCAGGACAATCAAAGAAGAGATAAAGAAGATGGGCAAGACCTGGAACAAAATCTGCTGGCTAGCCCAGGATCACAGAGGCTGGCAGAGATTCATTAGCGCTGTATGCTCCACCTGGAGCGAAGAGGATTAATGAATGAAATTTTTGAAACAGCACTTTAGTAATTAATTTTTGAACGTAAGAGTACTTTTACTTCAGTACCATTTTTTGGCTACTCTACCAACCTCTAGTTTCAGGGGAGCTCCAAGAACTTGGCCACTTAATGAAGCCTGACTACAGCAAATATACCTTTGTAAGAGCATGTTTCTCTGTATTAGAGGAAATGCAGACTAATTTAAGAATTCCGTCTCTCCAGCTCCTTGTCCCCCAGAGTTTCACTGTATATTGTGCCTGCATAGCCATTAAGCCAAGTGGAATGGGGACCAGGGGACCTTGAGAATTTGTCTTTATTTCTCAGAATCACTACTAAAGTGAAACTCTACACATTTATATGTTTATGCGAAAAGCTGGGATATTCAGATAAAAGTATAAACTGTGCAAAAAGAGAAAGAAAATTATAAAGAACTAAAAAATAACACACAAAACCTGAAGTATCTACAGTTTGTAAGCATTCATCCCATAGTCAGTACTTGGTTAAACCATCTCCCATAGGATTACAACTAGCAGTCTTTTTGGATTACTTTTGCATAATTTTGTACAGTATAATGGAGCAAGATTTAAACTCAGGACTCCGAATGGGCTATTCCGGGACATCAGTTTTCAAGATTTTAAGCGACTCCACTGTTGCCATGGCAATATAGTTTGGGTCTTTGTCTGGTTGACAAAATTCCTCTCTGGGTTAAGCTTACTAGCAGAGGGGATCTGGGTTTTCTCCAGGATCTGTCTGTTTTGTGACGCATTCATCTTCCTGTCAATAACCAGATTGCCAGAAGCACCCCACAACATGATTCTGCCACTGCCACATTTTCCAGCAGGGATTGTGTAATACCTGGCTGATGTGCAGTGAAAGACTAATGTTTCACATACCACTTATTTTTCAAGTCAAAAACCTCCAGTTTAGTCTCAGCAGACTACAAGACATTCAGCCCCATTTTTGTAAATTGATCATGCCCAGATAAGCCTTTACACATTGGCTACTCCTGTATTGTATGTAAATGTTTGTGTACCTTAAAAAAATGTAGGAAGGTGATGAGGAATCATCTGTTCTGAGTTTTATGCACCTACTCTTGCAATGAACATTGGTGCATATAGTGGAAATAAATAAGTTAACTTTACTTACAATTTTTCTCGATCAATTTGACACATTACTCCAAACTCCGGTCACTGCTCTCAAAACAATTAACACAGCCATCTGAACACTTTGTAATTGTCCTAAATAGATTGTAAGTTCTTGTCTATCTCATACTACTTACAAATGACATGCATACTTTTCCCAAAACACTGTGCACAGAATTCTGCAATGTTTGCACAACAGTTCATACAGCCAACCAGAGCTGTAATATATCAGGAAAAAGCAATTGCATGTCTTTCATTGGTTTAACACAAATCACAAACATTTATGTACCATTTTGTTAAACACAAAAAACAAAACTCTGTCATTTGTTCAATGCTCAATTATTCATGGTATGTTCTCAATGAGCCCCAAATTGATTTCTGCTGATTTAGTAATACATACAACACAGGAAATGCAAATTTCCTAATTGATTACACAATAATCACAATTCCTACAATTATGAAAGGGGAAAAGAAAAAAGACAAACAATAAGAACAAGAATTAGAAACGGAAATGGAAGATGTGTAAGAGTGAGAGGTGGTGGAGAGGGTAGAGGAAGACGAAGAGTGGAAGAGGTAGAAAGAGATGAGGGGAGAGGAGGCAAGGATGTAGGAACAGGAGAAGGGGGAGGAGTACAGGGAGAAGAGATGGGTACAGTGGAGGGCAATGCTGTAGTGGAAAGAGCAAGAGAAGAATATGTAACAAGACATGAGCAGAGAGGAAGGGGACAGCAGGGTGAAAGAGGAGGCAGGAGAGGCAGAAGGATAGGGTACAGACGGGTTTCAAACGAAATGAGGGCCACCCTAATTGACCATGTCATAAATCATGGTCTCTTCTTCAGAAAACCTGGAGAGAGAGTTCAGCCCAACATAAACACATACACAGTGGCTTCAATTATCCGCACATTTCAGAGTTAAAACCGATAAGTAACTATACCATTGTACTGCATAGTTAGACTCTAGTACTCTAGTTCTCTACTTTAAATGTTCATACTCATCCAAACATTTGTTAGAATGGAAGTTCGACAGCATTCAGGTGGCCAAACAAGATTCTTTTCAATTGAACACGAGCATGCCCTTGTAAACATGGTGGTCTAGAACAACATCATCCGCCTCAAAGAAATCCAGCAAAGAATAATACAGGGCAACCAAGTATTCCAGAATATCCAGCAATGCAGTCTTGCCACAATTGAAAGTGTTGTAAGGAGAGATGCAATCTGGATGAAGCAGGTATACAAAGTGCCCTTTGAGAAGAACTCTATCAGAGTGAAAGAGTTGCGATTCCAGTTTGTTCAAGTACGTGTAAGCCAAAAAATTACTGCACTTGTACCGTAAATACAAAGATATTGTTTCCCTGGATGTTATGTGTCTATGTACTATTTCACTCTAATTGGCAAATCCAAGTGTCTCTGGGCACAGCACTGTGTGAAAGACCCGGACTGCTCCGCAGCATTTACAGTATAAACTTTGCAATCAATACCGTTACTTTAGAAAACACTAACTTATTGTACCTTGTGTTCTTTTTACTCTTGAGGATTTTGGAGTTGGATAGAAGTTCTACTCATTTTGAGTACCTGTATACTGATGATGCTAGCTTCAGTCTTAACAAAACAAGGAGAAGAGGGAGAAATGTGATTGGCCATCGTGCCACAGTCAATGTCTCTGGACAGCACGGAGACACCATCACCATGTCTGGTGTTGTGGCACACAATGCTGTCTTGGGGCCATACAACATTGAAAGGATGTAAACTTTTTTTGACTTCCTCAATGTAATCCTCTTCCCGCAGGTTGACCAGAAGCAAATGGAAAGAAATTTTGTAGTTGTTTGGGACAATGTGCCATTCCACCATTCGGCACTGGTGCCGGAGTGGTTTGAGCATCACCCACGTTTCAGGATGGTGTTCCTTCCACCATATTCTCCTTTCCTGAATCCAGTTGAGGAGTTCTTCTCCTGCTGGAGATTGAAAGTGTATGATTGCAACCCTTAGAGCCAAGTAAGTCTTCTTCAAGCAATGGAAGAGGCCTGTGGAGATGTTGAGGCAGTAGCTTGAAAAGGATGGATTCAACATTCACAGCATTTTTTCCCACGATACTCGCAAGAATATATGCTGTGATGTAGATGAAATACTCTGGCCAGATGTGAATGAGAGGCATGATCAATAAAGTTCGGTGACTGCAGTGCATATATGTATATATTTTTTTCTTTCAGACAACTCATTGTTATACAACAGAACTCCCCAACAGAGAACTTCACGATAAATGTGTATCTGCATTCATGCATTTGTGTGTACATCAGACGACATTATACAATCAAGAGAGCACACAATTATACGTTTGATGTTAGTATTTATTTTTAGTAAATGCATTAGTAGAATAAAAGGCAGTACTTCATTATGCAGTGGAATTGAACTGTTTGGTCAAGGTAAGAGTATGTTTAGTCGGCTGTGTTAATTGGTTTGAGAGCAAATACATTCATTTGGAGAAATGTGTCAAAATGATTGAGAAAAACTGTAAGAATCACATGTCTGCAACTGTATCTTCCTTTCTCCTAATGCAATGCACAAATTGTATTTCTCTGAGATGTACATAAATGTAAATGTAATTTTTTTTACAGACAAGGACATTTTTTTTTTTTTTCTCAAGAAAACAGGCTTCTACTTTGCTATTCTTCCATAAAGGCCCTTTTTGTGCAACATCTTGGAGGTTGGACAGCAGTGGTTTAACAATCACAGTCACTGGCTTCTGCAACTCAGTCAGAGTAAGAACGGGCATCGAAGTACCCTTACTGACAATTGTCATTCTTCTTTGGCAGCTAAGTTTATAGGGACGGTTTGACCGAGGCAGTGTGGCTGTAATTTGATACTTTTCCCACTTCTGTATAATGGATTACAGTGAGCTCCAAGTTATGTTCAGTGATTTTGACATGGTCTTGTACTCTTCCGCAGATCTGCTTCTTTATAATTATAACATTGACTTGTTTTGAATACTCTTTTTTCTTTGGCTTGCTTTGCTTTGTGGAAAATCTTTACAGTTTTGTTGGACCTCAGTGAGACAGGGGTATTTATCCTCATAATTTGGTTGGAAATGAGATCCACCAATTTTCTACACAGGTGGAGACGCTCAATTGGGTAAGTTTATAAGGTAATACACAGCACCTGAGCACTGTTAGAATTACATTTATAGAGGGTATGAGTATTTTTTTTTTTTTTAAATCTTTAAACAGATTTTGACTTTTAGGAAACTGTTGACAGATTTTCAGTTTTATTCTTTTAATTTGGCATGATGTACACTGTTTTAGAGATGAGATGAAAAAACTTACTTTAATATTAAAATTAATTTAATAATATTTATATTATATTAATTTAATATTGGACTTTAATATAACTTTATAATCTGAAACAATAAATTGTGGAAATAATTTTGGGGGCTGAATACTTTTTCAAGGCACAGTATATCCTTATCGTATGGAAAAAAAAAAAAAACAGTAATTAATTTAGGCACTTCAGAGAATCTGTGTCATGCTTGAAGTAATTCTTAAGGTCAAAATCCTTATTTGTTACAGTTTCCAGAGCTTCCAAAGAGGTACACATTTTGCTCACTTACATATTTATGACCTTCAGCAGCACTTAAGGCAATAACAATGATGTATAACTGCCCAAAACATAATTGAATTGAAATGAATAAGTTTTATTGCTAGCTAACTCGAAACATAAAACCAGAAACGAGTTTGGCAGCACATAGCTAGACTAAAATAAAAGTTCTTTTACCCAGAAGAAATCTTTCACACTATTTGGGTAGCTGGTAAAAAGTCACTTTTATCTATGTACTAAGCAACAATACTGAGTATTTAAGAAAAAACCTTTCATTTCTGTTTCCTTACCGCTCGTTAATATAAACATTATTATCTTAGTGTTATTCAAAATACATTGTTTGTTTGAGTAAAAGCATTATTTCTCATCACTGGACATTATTGAGATGGGGCACAGATAGGCAGATGTCGTACCATCGGTTAACCCATCTGTACATCATCAAAACAAAATGGTCTTCTCCCAGGCTCTGCGCAGTAATGGGGAAATGAGAGTGATTTTGTGGTTGCCGTAATCCTAATTATCTAATTATACCAATGAAAAGGATATAAACATAAACAGCAAAGCCAATCTTGAGTTGGGATGTCTCATAAAATAGATTATCGCTGATAACTCTGCCATGAATTCCCTGAAGCACAGCCATTACCACAGTCCATCTCTGTAACGCTGCCTGGCAAGGAGAGGAACAAAGCATACAACAGGGACCTGGCTGGACGTGGCTCTGCAATGAGCTTGGCTCAACTTGACTGCACAACCTCTCTGAGTCAGGGTAAACAGTCCAAGAACACAGCTACAGCTGCCAACTCCTTGTCAACAACCATAACAATCAAGAAATAAGACTTTGTGCAGCAAGTTTTTATTGCTGTGGAAACTGTGGAAAAACATTTTTTGATCCCTATTCTTGTTAGGTTGACAGCAGACACATGAAATCTGGAATGGACAGACACTGGCTGCTATGAAAATAACAAAGGCTTTCATTACAAAGGCGGAGGAAGGGGGTTGCATTTGGAAACTATGACTACCATCATTACACCACCAGTCGAAATGTTATAGAAGTGTAGGGTTGGAGTATTCATGAAAAAGTGTGGGGAGCACTGAGATTTTTCTTCTCACAGGTGACACTGTCATTCTCTTATTTTAGCAAATAAGTGTTGTACTTTAAACAAATTAATAAAGAAACCTAACACATGTAATGGCTTTATCCCTCCTCGTCCTCCAGTATTGACCTTATATTTCACTGCTGTCAGAGCTTATTTGTGATGTAATAACTTTGTTATTCAGGCAGGAGTTTAGGGGAGCAAGAAAAGCAAAAACAAATGTAAAGAACTCAATGAGGGCATTGAAAAACAAAGCAGATCCATTTAACATCAACATCATGAGAGAAATACCTTACCTTACTTTCCTAAGATGTTTAGTGTGGAAGAATTCTACATGATAACTGCACTTCTGGTGTTGCCGGTGTTTTTTAAAGTTCAGGTATTTTATTGGAGGATGTTTTCTTTGGCTACCTGGACAATC
The DNA here is from genome assembly GCF_900964775.1 of Scleropages formosus. Classification (NCBI taxonomy): domain Eukaryota; kingdom Metazoa; phylum Chordata; class Actinopteri; order Osteoglossiformes; family Osteoglossidae; genus Scleropages; species Scleropages formosus. The sequence goes on from NC_041820.1 coordinate 23,575,587, forward strand.
CTGACATCTTTTAGAATTCTTTGTGCTTTGGCCTTCAGCATATGTTTGTCACCTCTGCAGTGAAATTGTTCTGCTGATATTCATGCAATGGGGGGCAACGTTATCAGACAGGTGTAATTTTTCCTTAGCAATTCTCTCCTGGTTTCAGTTTCAGTTAGTGTACAGTGACTGTTTCACACTTCCAGAATTACAAAAGGAGCACGATACTTCATCAAATTTGAGACACACTCCAATGTAAAATGGCTCACCTGGTTCTTTCATTCTTAATAAAATCTGCTGAAGCAAAAGGAGAATTTAATTTCTTTCAAGGTTTAGCTCAGATATGTATGCCATTTTGCCCACTGCCAGTCTGTGAGTGTCTTACAGTTGTCTTTATATAAATTGTAATCTTTAAATTATTTTGAAAAACAATTTTAAAAAATTCAGTGATGCAAGCATCAGTAACAGATGCAGTTTTTCAAACAGATTGAATTGCATGAGCATTGTTCTCTTCAACCTCAGCTCCCCTGTGAAGAGACATAAACAACAGCATCTTCTCCCTGTTAGTCACATCTATACAGTGCAGACTGCCCCTTGGCATCACTGAAACAGGTGTCAAGTAAAGCAGAGATATTGTAGTAAGCCTTTCTGGTATCAGCATGCAGTACAGTTCTTCAGTTGATGGAAGAAGAGAGAGTGGAAACCAACTTTGTCAGGAAGCACTGATAAAAAGCAGGCAGAGGGTGAACGTCTTGTGCAGAAGAAGCTATAAGAAGATCAAAGATGGAAGATGGGGGCAGAGCTATTGAGTAAATGATAAGAAAGGACAACAAACTTTGAACTGACTTATTAGGAGGATTCAGGAGAGGCAGGTGCTTCATTTAACAGTTGCAGCATAGAAGTAGCTTGTATTTTGAGAGATATGCAGAATAGTTGATGCAGAAAAGCCAACCAGGGTAGTTTGAAATCAATATTATAAGTATATGAAGATGCATTGAATAGCAGTATTATCAAGGGGAACACGGATGGGCAGAGCATGTGGCCAAAAAGGAGAACAGGAAACAGAGAAGACAGTGAAATTAATGTGATCTCTGACATTATTAGCTCCAGAAAAAGGATTAGGGGAGAGAAAAAAAAAGTCAGAGTGAAATGGAACATTTGTTATGATTCGGCTATTTTGTTGCTACTTTGCTGAGTTTGTTTTAAATCTTTTTTTTTTTTGATTCTTCAGAAATTCTGCTTAAAGTTCAGATATTCTGCATACACTAATACCCACAAACACAACAGTCCTTATCACAGCAGCCACTCTTTCAGACCTCTTGAGTTATGCAAAGGAAGCAGAAAATGGATGCGGGACAGAGAAAATCCAACTAGGCAGGGAGAAAAATAACTAAACAATTGCAAATGGATTCTACCAAGAGTCATTCCTAAATCTAAGTTTATGTGGTTAAAAAAAAAAAAGTATTTTAAGCAGATCACAAGACTTGAGGCTTTGAGGATATGGAAAAGGTGATGTGTAAATTATAAAAAAAAACAAAACAACTTTCACTTTATAGTACACACACTGTCTGAAAACATTTGTCCCAAGCAAGGGTGCCACAAACCGGAGCCTAACCCAGCAACTCAGGGCACAAGGCTGGAGGGGACACACCCAGGACAGGACGCCAGTCCATCAGAAGGCACCCCAAACAGGACTTGAACCCCAGACCCACCAGAGAACAGGACCCAGCCAAATCCACTGCGCCACTGCACCACCGCGCACCCCTTTATAATAAAGGAGACAGTAATTTAAAAAGTATGTGTGAAAGTCAGGCAATTATCACAGAGCAAGTAATCTACTGGTTAGCACTACTGCCTCTGGACTTAGAAATCACAAGACTGAATCTGACCTTCAGCCATAGGAACTAGCAAAACATAGTAACATAGCCAAATGCTTGACATAAATAGCTCCAGCAAAAATGAAGCCCTCTAAAAATTAGTAAGTTGCTTTGGAGAAACATATTGGCTAAATCAATAATTGTTGCCTATCTTAGCCCAGCAGCTGAGCAGCTGTTGTTGTTGTTAGGTACCATCGAGTTGATGTCAGCTCATGGCAACTCTATGGATAGTTGTCCTGAAATGTGTCCGGTCTTCTGCCAACCAGCTAAGACTTTAATTTAAATGACTGTTACTATCCATTGAGTTTGTGTGGCAGGATATGGAAGTGGATTGCCAGGCCTTTCTTCAGCGCACTTGATGGTGGCGTTGTCACTGAAATGTGATCCTCTGCCATGAACACCAACCAGTACTGCTGCTGCCCAGTATGAGATTCACTGCTCTTTGTCTGGGGTACACGGTGGTGCAGTGGGTTTGGCTGGGTTTTGCTTTCCAGTGGGTCTGGGGATCGAGTCTCGCTTGGGATGCCCTGCGACGGACTGGCGTCCTGTCCTGGGTGTGTCCCCAGGGTTAGGCTCCGGTTCACCGCAACCCTGCTTGGGACAAGAGGTTTCAGACCGTGTGTGCGTGCGTGCATGCGCTCTTTGTCTGACTGCTAACTACTGGTCTCCCTGACAAGGTTGAACCTGAAGGAGTGTTATTCCAGTCAGTAAAGCCCTTTAGGTCATGGCAGTGCACAAGCCCAGCCACCACAACAAGGTGACCGCTATCAATGTGGAGCTGAGCGGTACGAGATCAAAACCATCCATCCATCCATCTTCCTCCGCTTTTATCCGGGGCCGGGTCGCGGGGGCAGCAGTCCGAGCAGAGTACTCCAGACTTCCCTCTCCCCGCACACCTCCTCCAGTTCCTCTGGGGGAACCCCAAGGCGTTCCCAGGCCAGCCGGGAGACATAGTCTCTCCAATGTGTCCTGGGTCTGCCCCGAGGCCTCCTCCCAGTGGGACAAGCCCGGAACACCTCCCCAGGGAGGCGTCCAGGAGGCATCCGGAACAGATGCCCGAGCCACCTCAACTGGCTCCTCTCGATGCGGAGGAGCAGCGGCTCTACTCCGAGCTCCTCCCGGGTGACTGAGCTCCTCACCCTATCCCTAAGGGTGCGCCCAGCCACTCTGCGGAGGAAACTCATTTCTGCCGCTTGTATCCGCGATCTCATTCTTTCGGTCATGATCCAGAGTTCATGACCATAGGTGAGGGTAGGAACGTAGATTGACCGGTAAATTGAGAGCTTCGCCTTACGACTCAGCTCCCTCTTCACCACAACAGACCGGTACAATGACCGCATTACTGCGGACGCCGCACCGATCCGCCTGTCAACCTGCCGCTCCATTTTTCCCTCACTCGTGAACAAGACCCCGAGATACTTAAACTCCTCCACTTGAGGGAGCAACTCCCCCCTAACCCGGAGGGAGCAATCCACCTTTTTCCGACTGAGAACCATGGCCTCGGATTTGGAGGTGCTGATTCTCATCCCCGCCGCTTCGCACTCGGCTGCAAACCTCCCCAGTGCACGCTGCAAGTCTTGACTTGATGAAGCCAACAGGACCACATCGTCCGCAAAAAGCAGAGACGAGATCTCGCGGCCACCAAAACAGACACCCTCCGTTCCCTGACTGCGCCTAGAAATTCTGTCCATAAAAATAATGAACAGAATCGGTGACAAAGGGCAGCCCTGGCGGAGTCCAACATGCACCGGGAACAGGTCTGACTTACTGCCGGCAATGCGAACCAAGCTCCTGCTCCGGTCATACAGGGAACGAACAGCCCGTAGCAACGAGCCCCGAACCCCATAATCCCGAAGCACCCCCCACAGGATGCCACGAGGGACACGGTCGAATGCCTTCTCCAGGTCCACAAAACACATATGGACTGGTTGGGCAAACTCCCACGAACCCTCCAGCACCCTAGTGAGGGTATAGAGCTGGTCCAGTGTTCCACGGCCAGGGCGAAAACCGCATTGCTCCTCCCGAATCCGAGGTTCGACTATCGGTCAGATTCTCCTTTCCAGTACCCTGGCATAGACTTTCCCAGGGAGGCTAAGGAGTGTGATCCCCCTGTAGTTGGAACACAATCTCCGGTCCCCCTTCTTAAAAAGAGGGACCACCACCCCGGTCTGCCAGTCCAGAGGCACCGTTCCCGAACTCCATGCGATGCTGCAGAGGCGTGTCAGCCAAGACAGCCCCACAACATCCAGAGACTTGAGAAACTCGGGGTGGATCTCATCCACCCCCGGAGCCTTGCCACCGAGGAGTTTTTTGACTACCTCAGCAACTTCAGCTAGGGTAATGAACGAGTCCCCCTCCGAGTCCCCAGCCTCAGCTTCCTCTACGGAAGGCGTGTCGGAGGGATTGAGGAGATCCTCAAAGTACTCCTTCCACTGCCCGAGAACATTCTCAGCTGAGGTCAGCAGCGCACCACTTCCACTGTAAACAGTGTTCGTGGAACACCGCTTCCCCCCTCTGAGTCGCCGGACGGTTTGCCAGAATCTCTTTGAGGCCGACCGAAAGTCTTCCTCCATGGCCTCACCGAACTCCTCCCAAGCCCGAGTTTTTGCCGCGGCGACTGCCAGAGCCGCGCTCCGTTTGGCCCGTCGGTACCCGTCAGCTGCTTCAGGAGTCCCATGAGCCAGCCAGGCCCGATAGAACTCCTTCTTCAGCTTGACGGCATCCCTTACTTCCGGTGTCCACCACCGTGTTCGGGGATTGCCGCCGCGACAGGCACCGGAGACCTTATGGCCGCAGCTCCGAACCGCCGTCCCGACAATGGAGGAGCGGAACATAGTCCATTCAGACTCAATGTCCCCCATCTCCCTCGGGACCTGGTTGAAGCTCTGTTGGAGGTGGGAGTTGAAAACCTCTCTGACAGGGGCCTCCGCCAAACGTTCCCAACAGACCCTCACTATGCGTTTGGGCCTGCCAGGTCTGTCCAGCTTTTTCCCCCACCATCGAATCCAACTCACCACCAGGTGGTGATCAGTTGACAGCTCAGCCCCTCTCTTCACCCGAGTGTCCAAGACATATGGCCGAAGGTCAGAAGAAACGACTACAAAGTCGATCATCGACCTCCGACCTAGGGTGTCCTGGTGCCAAGTGCACTGGTGGACACCCTTATGCATGAACATGGTGTTCGTTATGGATAAACCGCGACTAGCACAGAAATCCAATAACAACTCACCGCTCGGGTTCAGATCAGGGAGGCCGTTCCTCCCAATCACGCCCCTCCAGGTATCACTGTCGCTGCCCACGTGGGCGTTAAAGTCCCCCAGTAGAACGACAGAGTCCCCAGTGGGAGCGCTTTCCAGCACGCCCCCCAGGGACTCTAAAAAGGCCGGGTACTCTACACTGCCGCTAGGCGCATAAGCACAAACGACAGTGAGAGACCGTTCCCTGACCCGAAGGCGTAGGGAGACGACCCTCTCATTCACCAGGGTAGACTCCAACACATGGCGGCTGAACTGGGGGGCTATTAATAAGCCCACACCAGCCCGCCGCCTCTCACCTTGGGCAACGCCAGAATAGTGGAGAGTCCACCCTCGATCGAGGAGAGTGGTTCCAGAACCCAAGCTGTGAGTGGAAGTGAGCCCGACTATATCTAGACGGTATCTCTCAACTTCCCGCACCAGCTCAGGCTCCTTCCCCGCCAGTGAGGTGACATTCCAAGTCCCAAAAACCAGAGTTGGCGCCCGAGGTTTGGGTCGGCCGGGCACTCGGCCCCGACCACCGCCCAAATCACAATGCACCGGCCCCTTACGGTTTCTCCGGCAGGTGGTGAGCCCACCGAAGAGCGGCTCCACGTCATGGCTTCGGGCTGAGCCCGGCCAGGCCCCGTGGGCATAGACCTGGCCACCAGGCGCTCGCATGCGAGCCCCCCCCCCCAGGCCTGGCTCCAGGGTGGGGCCCCGGTGACCCCATACCGGGCGGGGTAAACGAAAGCCTTGCTTTTTCCTTCATAAGGGATTTTTGAACCGCGCTTTGTCTCGTCTGTCATCCAGGACCTGTCTGCCATGGGAGACCCTACCAGGGGCATATAGCCCCAGACAACATAGCTCCTGGACTCATTCAGGCACTCAAACCCCTCCACCACGGTAAGGTGGCGGTTCACGGAGGAGAGATCAAAACCAGCATGTGGTTATAGTTTGACTCATGATGCATTAAGTTCATAAACACATAATACTACTTTTTGCTGGTTTCACCTGCTTTGATAGTGGTAATTACCGCCCCGAAACAGTAATCATGGTGCCAGTTTGTACTATGCTAACAATGTTGGCTTTTTCAGTGAATGTGAATATATCTTCATTGGTGTAATCGATTTTTTTTGATTTCACTGCTTTGTCTTGTTTTCTGCAATGTGAAAATGTACACCTGTTTTACATGTGGGCTCATAAATTCAGTGGAGCGGCATTTTTGCCTGTTATGCAGTCATTCTATGTCCGTATAATAACTGCATATGACTAAGACACAGCAGAAAATACATGGACACAATCTGTACTCAAACCCACACTGGTGATTCCCGAAAACCCATTGCTTGTCTCTGGTTACCGCTTTAGCGTTTTTCTTCAGGGTGACAGCAACAAGGTAAATATGGAATAAACACGCATATGAACATTTAAGAAAATTACAGAACACAACAAATTTATTTAACTATGTAAAGAAATTTAATTATGCTTAGCATAAGAGAACAACAACAAGGACAATGTCATATCACAATAACTAAGCATATCACAATCATTGATTAGTGTCAATCTAAGACAAAAAAGGCAACTTCCTTACTATTATTATTATTATTATTATTATTATTATTATTATTATTATTATTATTATTATTATTATTATTATTTAACTGTTGCAAGCTATATATGATAATTTACCTAACTGTACAGTTGGGTAATTTTTACTGTTATCAATTCAGTGTTTGTACCTTGCTCAAGAGTACTGCAACTAGTGGTGGGAACCTGGGTTCTTTCAGAAATAAATTCTAAACATATTAAATATTAACTCAGTTACCATAGTAACAATGTGTTCTTGATTCTGAAATGTGTGCCTTCATTCTATTTCATACTGTTTACAGAAAAGGTGATTGGTGAGGGATAAGACATGTTCTTTGGTCCCCTTGTAAGGATTGCATGCCCTCCTACTGAACCTAGTGCCAGGGAAGATTTAAACAAATGGTCATGAGCACATTGTCTCAACTCTCTCCATGCTTTTACAGTAATGCAAATCACAATCAAATAAACAGCTTTAATAACATAAATATCCTTACATTAATGTAAATAAAGGCTTAATCTTCTGATCAGAGGAAGATCATCTTGTGCTAGTAATAAATATCTTTGAGCCATGTCTGCAGGTGACCACGGTGACCCTGCACTGAACTAGAGTATGTTGAATGAATATATGAATGAATTAATGATAGAATACAAGACAAGCAAGGAATATTTGTAACAAAAATTATAAAATATGTTGGTATTGTGATAGTGATTGCATAAAAATACCTTTTAAGTTTGGTACTTTAATACAACAAATATTTTTTTCATAAGAAGTAATGGTTATTCAGTCCCTTCACAGTTGGAATTTCCCTAACGGGAAAATTTAATTAAATGAGTTAGCTCTGTAACCTGATGAACAGTTGTATAGATTATTAGGGTATAGGGGTATTAGAATTCTAGTGTCTGGAAAATAAAAGCACTCTGATCATTATTACAAACTTTTCATAGTGACCCTGACAATCAACTACTGTAAATTCTGGCTTAAGAGTTGGAAAACCTCTCAGTAATAATAGAAACATGGGCCCGATAAGCCAGATTTAATATTCTACATTAAGTGGGTATTTAAAATGTAATTGTTTACTACATTCAGCAACAATAGCACATAAAATCAGTATGTGGTTCTCAACATTAAGGTCAGAACTCAATCCATTGTTCTCCATTCATCGGCAGCACTTCCCATCTTCCAATCACAGTTCACAGTAACAGAAAGCTATAGGTTAAATTACACAAGAATAATACTTTTATATTTTCACCATCATCATGAAAAAGGGAACTGCAATTTTAAACTGCAATCTGTATGAACACATAAAATCACACTGCATAAATAACAAATTAAAAAGTAATCTCAAGAAGAAATAATGGACAGCAAAGAGAAAGGAGAGGTCAATCAAATCCTTGGAAAATAGAGGTGGCATTTGCCATTCCATATGCCATGATAAAAAACTCATAGCGGCCCAGATTTTTGCTCATTCCCTTCCCTTAATCTTATAAATTGTACATCTTATAAAGGTAAAGCAATAGCATAGGTCAAGAGATGTAGAAGTGTTTTTGTTATTAGTGCTGTGGTTACTGGTGCTTACAGATCTCATTCTCATCAAAAACTGCAGAAAATATTATCAGGTGAAATAAGAAGAAAATAAGTTATCAAGTGAAATGATTTGCTGAGGTTATTCACATAGCTAGCAAGAAGGTGACATACATACATACATACATACATACATACATACATACATACATACACACACACACTTTCTGAACAGCTTGTCCCATATGGGGTCACGGGGAACCGGGGCCTAACCCAACAACTCAGGGCGTAAGGCTGGAGGGGGAGGGGACACACCCAGGACGGGACACCAGTCTGTTGCAAGGCACCCCAAGCAAGACTTGAACCCCAGACCCACCGGAGAGCAGGACCCGGTCCAACCCACTGCACCACCGTGCTACCGCACCCCCCCCCACCATTATATGCCAACACATATTCTTACTGTGTAGTTGTGCTCATAGATAAAGGTAATCTGTTTTGTGCTTGTGCAGTTGTCAATTGTATTTAGTATTTTATTCAGTTTGCAGTTTATCAGTGTGCATGGAAAGCTAAAAGCTGCGTCCCATACAGTAGACTGGGTGTCTATCAGGTGCTTTGATTAATCGTGCCGCCATCTTTGTTTTGGTTACAATTCTTTTAATAGTTTCAGTCTGGCTTCTCAGCTGATATGAATTAGCCTGGTTCAAATTGCAACAGGTGATGCGTGACAGCAGCAGTAGCGGCAGCCTCAAGGTGTGAAGACTCGAGGTGCAAAGACAAGGGTGTCTACCTATGGGAGTCCACTGAGAGAGGCCTTCACCACTACGTGAGTTCTGCCGTCAGCATCGTGTTCTGCGAGGGATCATGCGTTGATCATGACGATGGTGCTCCCGCTCATTTACTCAGCCTCTCCCAACTGGTGTCCCACAGGGCTCTGTACTGGGCTTCCTACTCCTCTCAGTCTAAATCGCTTCCCTCAGCCCTGTCATCACCTCTCATGGATTCAACTACCACTGCTATACTGATGATACCCAGCTTTTCCTTTCATTTCCACCTCGAGCATCAGACATTTCCTTGTGCATCGCTCGATTCTCTGATATGTTGTGTTTTGTTAAGGAGCCAAAATACATAGAATTTTGCATTATTACTGAAAATGAATTGTTGTTTTATATAGGAAAATTATACAACTGATACAGTGCCTAAAAAAGTACCCTCCCCCTTCAACAATTTCATGTTTCACTGTTTAACAGTGAATCACAGTAGATTAAATTGGGTTTTTTGGCACTGATCATCAGAAAAAAACTGAAATAAAGTGAAATCAAATCTCTACAAATGTATCTATATTTTATAGACACTGTTTATGGACACAAATGGGTTAAAACAGTACTGGAAAGTTTTTAGTTCAAGCCTGTGCCTAGGCATATAGTTTAATTTTATTTCTGTTTGCATACGTGTGTTGGTGAAAACTCTTTGTGGTATAAAACCACTGGGAAAAGGCTACAGATCATCATGCTACAGATCACCATGACCTTAAGTGAATGAGCAGTTACTCAAAATCAGTGCCACCTTGACTTAAAACGGAATAAAAAGTACCATTTGACTTAAATAAAGTGTAAATTCACAGTTCAAGTAGAAAACCTTATTAACATTTTCCATTAAAAAAGCCTCAGCACTAACCATTATTAATGCTGTTATTTTTTACCTTTTTTTTTTGAATACTGGGGTATTCCTTTATGTATAGACTGTACCCCAATGCACAAAGCAATTACCCACACTCTGCTGACATTGTACAAATAAAGTGCCCATATTACCTCAGCAGTTTAATGAACCACTGAGAAATCCATTCTCTCCATATTTGACCCACTTCCTGTGGTTCAACTCCTCAAAGATGATAGAATAGTATCAAAATGTTTTTTCCCTTGAGAGCTATAGATGGCTTTTTTTGCCATGTCACAGCTGTAGATAGTGAAATGTCAGCTAAAACGTGTTCTAAAATTTGGACAAATGTTTGGTTCTCCTGCCAGCATAGCAAAATCTACACCTTTCTACTCTTTCTAGAACAAGGTGAACATGCCTGGAAGGGACCATGAGGTAGTGTAGTAACCCTGGTATTCTCTCTTACCAAGATTCCCCACTTGAGCAGAGCCTTTTACCTTTGCACTGTGTGAAGTCTAATCTAAATAGAATAAAATGAATTTCATTGCTTAGTAACACCTGAAGAGATTATACAGAATAAAAAAGACACATTGCAAACTGGATTATAAATTGTATACTGTCACATTACATTTTTGTGGCACTGTGCTTTTTTCCCCACAATTTAGAAAAATTGTGTTATACTATGTTCACCTTAAGAACAATAGAATACTCTTTTCCTGCTTAATCTCATATAGAGGCCCAGTGAGCTGCATTAATTTGGTATTGCTTTATCACATCAGCTCTATGGTTTCTTTCGTGTTCATGATTAATATTTCCTCTTTAACGTCATCCCTCTGTAGATCATGAAAGCAAATGAACCACAGCTAAAAAAAATGGATTAAGTTCCCTGAAGATCTGAGGCCCTTTTCCTCCTGATGAACATACGCAGTTTTATGTGATTAATTACAAACAGTAAAAACTTATTAAAGTTGTTTACAGACCTCTTCAATACGGGCATGTTTGGTCTAGTGCGTTTTCTAAATTAAGCATTCAGTTAAAAGTGAGGGCAGCTTGATACTCTAACACTTCTAAAACAATGACGCCTCTGATAATGCAATTCGATAATTGGTGCTATAAATTGGTTTACTGAGACTGCCTCCTGAGCAAACTGTTGGAGTTCATACTAAAAATATGGAACATTCAGTTTTCACAAGTAAACACAAATGCAACAAAGCATAGGCCTACCCTTCAGGTATGTTTCTCTTTTGCCAAGTTCTTTATATTGGCTTACCAACATACATTTAAGGAATTTTGGCTTTTAATTTTAGTTTTAATCGATCACTGCAGATGTCCATGAAATGTCCTCTAAATTAATTAGATAAGATAAAATGAAACTTCACCAAAGAAGCCAAAAAATTGGCTATACTTCTGCTTGTGATGAAATAATTATGGTTCTTCACAATCAATCAGTCTTGCAAATCACACAAGTTTGATAGAATCAATCAACATTTTAAATCCACATATGAAAAGCTTGGAAGGCAGAATGACATTACTCATTCAATGCATGTACTGCACCCAAAGGAGTTACCTTGTATGACTGAAAACATACAATGAGATTCTTACGGATACTGGTGTTACTGATAAAATCAGCATTCTGTGGGCTACAGGAACGGATACTGGTGTTACTGATAAAATCAGCATTCTGTGGGCTACAGGAACACTATCATCCTGAATAGTTTGTTTTGACATATGTGCTGTGCTGATATTCAGGGAATGAGTAATGTATTACATAGAGATGGCATGTAGTGCAGCAGTTAAAGATGTCCTTGTAGCTTTAATGGGGCCTGTTCTTAACCCTTATTATTGTATACCATTGTTTAAGTAACTGCAAACTTTTTGTAACAGGACTCACATTTAACTTACCTTCAGCAAAGAATTAACATATTTTTGGCTGGATTACTGTATGAAGAAAGAAAAAGAGGAACCTGCAGTTGTTTTATTCAAGTGACATTATGTTGCAGCATATATCTATATATACTCAACTTTGTCCAAATACAATAGATGAGCTCTCACCCAGTGAGTAAATCAGTCAACCAGTGACTCAAAAAAACTTAAATGTAATTTTTTTTTTAAAAAAAGGCCCCCATATATTAATAACTTCCCTGTGTCCATGGAATGCACATCATATCAATACACTGATAAATCATCATTTCCTAAACCTGATAATGGAACTCTATGTGATTTGAATCCCCCCTCTCACCTAATGGAAGACACTGATGCTCCTGAAGACTGTGGGAGTACATGGCAAAGCCATTTTCCTTACTGGAGATCTTCCATCCTCCTAATGTGCCATTCAGGCTCAGCATAAGCTGATTAGATACAAGCCAGACTTACAGTTCCTCTCAGTGAAGGTCTCAGTGACCTAATGGGGGACAACTGGTAGCATAGTGGACAGAGCTCTTGCCTTTACATCCACATATTACAGCTTTGATTCCTCTCTCCAGCTGTGGTATGCTTAAACAAGGTACTTGAATTCAATTGCTCCAGTGAAATTACCCAGCTGTATAAATCTAAGTAGCTTAATGTTACAAGTTCTCTTTGGACCACCAGATCCACAATTAACCCCTCTCCAAATGTTCATGTATATAGGCTGAATAAATATTTTACTCTCAACCAAATTCATATTTCTCACTCCAAAGTCCCTCTGCTCTTTATCATGTTAATGTCAGAGTAAAACTTAAATTTTTTAATGGAAATGTTTTGAGTTGCACCCATTAGGTTGCTTGCCATCCCTGGATTCTTGTCAATAAGGCAGTGAATTACTGTAATGGAATTACTGTCCATTATCTATTCAGCCTTAGTACTGTTTCCAAATCATTAGCAAAAAAACTTATACTATGACACATGGAATCTGAGTGATGGACAACATGTAGATGCTTGCCTCTGTTATTGTCACTTTTGCTTGATTTCATGTGCATTTGGAACTTTAGATGAAAATTACTTATCAAACAGGTAATCATTAATGTTATACTATAGTAGACTATGTACACAAACCAATTTACAGGCAGAGCTGAAACAGCAGAAATTCAGAAGCAATTCAGGAGTGTGGTTTGTATGGGGTGCCTCATTATTTGATGAAAGATGATTATTATAGAAGGGGGTGCGGTGGCGCAGTGGCACAGTGGGTTGGACCACAGTCCTGCTCTCCGGTGGGTCTGGGGTTTGAGTCCCGCTTGGGGTGCCTTGCGACGGACTGGCGTCCCGTCCTGGGTGTGTCCCCTCCCCCTCCGGCCTTACGCTCTGAGTTGCCGGGTTAGGCTCCGGTTCCCCGTGACCCCATATGGGACAAGCGGTTCTGAAAATGTGTGTGTGTGTGTGTGTGTGTGTGTGTGTGTGTGTGTGTGTGTGTGTGTGTGTGTGTGAGAGAGAGATTATTATGGATTATTATGATGGTTGATTGGTAGCCTTCTTCAAGACTTCAAACATTGACACTGCATTCTGCTGTATTGAAATGGTGCTTAATGGAACTCCACAGTTATATTGTCTTTTGATCCACCGGATGAGATACTTTTCCAATTTATCAAATGTTTCATGGTGAGATTTAATAACACAATATCTAACCAGAACCAGTCTTTGCGAATTTTTTCCTTTTTTTTCTTTCTTCCATATTTTTTTTTTTTTAAATTTATTCCTAATTTTAGCATGCATTTGGCCTTACGCCCTGTGTTGCCAGGTAGGCTCCGGTTCCCCGCGACCCCGTATGGGACAAGCGGTTCCGAAAATGTGTGTGTGTGTGTGTGTGTGTGTGGAAAGTAGATGGTGACAAATCACACCAATCTCTTTAAGGCACTCACCTCTTTCAATTCTTTTTATCATTTGTATCATTACTTGTACAGTAACAGCTTTTCTAGCCCCCTTAAGTTCTTTCTTCTTAATTTTTTTTTCACAAACTTTTCCACTGTTTTTGGCTCCATTTTGTTGGATTACACTTTCATTAGGAAACTGAAATTGAAATGGAGACACAGCACACACTCGTGTAAACAAAACAAGCAACAAAACAGGAAACCATTAAGAAACAGCTGATGGTTCACTAGTGCCAACTGCAATACGTTCCTGAATTTCTGTTTCACTCTTTCAACTGACATCATCTGACATGCTTCAGATGAACTTCATTATACTCACTTTTTACTCAGGCTGCTGAAAATTGGGTATACTAAAATTTCAGAGAAAAAGAGTTTATAAATTGTGGGATCCCTGCAAGAATATGGGACTGCCTTCATTCCATACATTTATACAGTGTTTATGGTGTTTACACCTCATCTGTGTTCTTGAGTGTCAGTGATGAATGAATGAATCAAGAGATGCAGAAAAAGAAATAATTTAAGCAGTGAATCCAAACATTTAAATGCAAGACAGGGAGGAGTAATTTGAAGTAAGATGATAAGTGAACTGAAGTTCAGGTGGTGCAGGGTGTGATGAGACCCAGAGAACATTCAGTGCCACTAGATCATTAAGAGGTCATTCCCTGGCAGTGTGAAGCCTCTCTGTAGAGTGTTTTTATTGTCAATAACTTTAAATTAGTTCTACTTTTAGTGTAGTTCAATGTTAACAAATTTTTCAATGAAAAGTCTGTATTCTTATTTATCACTATAACCAGAATTTTTTCAAAACCTTACCTTCAAATAAATTGAAAGACAACAGTTTTTTTAAGCTTTTATTGATGCTGTAGATTGCAAAGTTGAAAGTGACCTGAAGGCACTTTGGACATGTGTAAGGGCATGGACGACAGATGGAGGCAGGAGTGGAGAACCGAAGTAGTTGGACCAAAAATGTTAATTTTTCTTTCCTTAAAAAGATGATCTTCAACAATAATAAAACACTTTAACCCAAGCCAAACCCAAAAACAAACATTGAGTTACAAAAAAAATAAGGCCTATGAGCCAAACGCTTAAACCCCTTGCACCAATAACAATTCACAGCTCTCCTGTTCTCTGTGTGAGTCTCTCTCTCTAACTAGTGACCTAATACAAGCTTTATAGCAGTAACTCAGCCCTTCTGGCTACACAGCCTCAACAACTAATTCCAAAATACATATTCCTCAAAAATAACACCCAGCAACATAAATACAAGAACATACAAACCATACAAAACATTTTTCTGTTATAAATATCCCTAATTTACAATATATAAAAACAGTCATCCCAAAACACCGCCATCAAGTTGGTTGTCCCCAAGGACCCCCATGCAGAAATACCTCGAGTGGTTCACTCCTCCTGGTTTGTAATACAAGCTAACCAGCACAACAAAGATGTTAAATTGCTGAATGGTCAGCAAAGAGATTACCAAAATGCGTTTTTAAAAACTGCAATAAATGTGTTTACTTTTAACCACCAACTACATGTACTTCTCATACTTCTTTAATAAAAGAGATGTTAATTGTTAATAACAAACAGATATCGGTAAGCCTTTTCCAGTACCCAACCTGGTTCAAACAGAAAATGTTAAGTGAAATAATGGACCAAAACAAACAGTGTAAAAGCACAAAGTGAAATAATGTGAACAGACAGTAGCAGCAGCAACAAGATTCAGCTTTTTATTGATAGTATTTTTGCCGGAATCTTGCTAAATATTTGCTACCAGCATGTCCATCACAGCTCATTAGGTGACATGTTTATGGGATTAATTGTTAAACTGCATGGAATTGGAGGAAAATTAAATATTGCTTTTCTGTAATTTCAAACAAATTTTATTTGTAAAAATGTTTAATGTTGATAACAATAGTAAGTGTTACACTGCTGTCACTGGCGTCCCTGGCATTCCTGACAACCGGGCACTTGACGACCATGCGCCCAACAACCACGTGCCTAGCAGCTGCCTGCTGGATGACCACCACAACCCCCCAGTGACGACCGCTGAGACACAGTATAAAAGAATCCACTCCAGCGTACCTGGCTGCGGAACCTCAAACTGAGAGACGCTCTCCTCACCTATCTTCCAAGGCTCTCTGTTCTGTGGGTGTAACCCTCGTGTGATGCAAATAAAGTGACTTGAGCATCAGCATTTGAGTTCGCCCACCTTGTTTCCTGCGTTTAACCATGACAACTGAAATGTAGTAGCAATACTTCTCACTCACATCAAATGTACTCTGCCTTGCACTGTATACTTTCAGGATGCAGCAGATCACTTCAGCCTCACACTGGACAAGCAGTTATTGATAATGGACAGATGTATTTGTTACAAGTACCTTTTATTTATTACAGCTTTTTATAGGTTTTTAAAGAACTTAACCTGCTGATAAATGGAGGGATGTCTATTATTAAATGAAGGGATGTCCATTCTTCAGCGTTTACTTATTTCAAGTTAGTGGTAACTTTCAAATACTCCAAGTGACTCTTGGAGTTAAAAATAAATCAAGTTACAACCAAATTTCTGATCACAATTATGTTCATTAGTTGAGTACCCAAAGTCCTCAACACTTAATGCATGTACTAACTTTCCTCAAACATTATGCTAGACCTTACGAATTGGTACAAATGTTGCTATGGTTTGGAGCTCAGAGATCTAGAGTATGTTTCCTATGATTGCTCACGATAGCTAAGAAATATGGTAGTGTGGCTGCGCCGAGAAATTATTTTCTGTTATGCGTTCTACTGTCTAGGAAACAAAACACATTTACCTTCCAAATCACAAGGGACAAAATATTTCAGTACACAAAATTTTGTTTTGTACTGTCCATCCATTCTTTTCTGATAAAATGACATATTCATGCAGTAAAAAACAAAGATTTCTTTAATATCCACATACTTCGGTCCTATTTTTGTACAGCTGTAATTGAAAATATCATTTTCCCCTCTGCTAGTGTTATTATTGGTCAAAAAGAAATGTTCAAAGAAAGGATTGCTTAGAGATAGCACTTTCCATTTCAAAGATTTTCTTTCTTGCTTTTCGCTCTTTCTTGCACTCTGCTTGCTTCACTCCTCCACATGGAGCATTGTAACAGGTTTAATGAAAATCTGAAGCAGTACTGAACTGTCTGACTCCACAAACTGTCAGCTGTCATGCCACAAGTCCTTTCACTCCCTCATTTACTGACTGACAAACACAGAAAAATGTTGAGTAGAAAAAGAACAATCTTCTTTTAATTTTTCAAAACCTTGTTTCCTGTCAACATTGTCACAATTTTCTCCATTTGTGAATATGATTAAGATATTCATGTTAACACTGAAGATTGTTCAGACTTCTTGTCCCTGCAAGATGTTAATTTACTCTGGCACTTATCAGGAAAGCACATGATTTCGAGGTAAACACAGCAGTTTCTGTTTGGGCAAGGGGCACACAAATTGTACATTTTCCCTGTTATTGATTTAATAATGGACGTGACTAGTTGGGGTAGTTGTTTGGCAGGCAGGAACTCTGGCCATACCCAGTCAGCCACACTGGGAGTTACACCTGGGTACACCTCAGTGAAGAGGACTGAGCACCAGTGCGACTGGTGCAGACTATGCTGTTGGCAAAATACTGACGTGTTGTGCCAGGTATTTCCCAGCAGCTGTCATGAAACAATTATGTCCCCATTCTGGCCAACCATTTCAGTGGTCCCGACTTCCTGAAGGATTTGTGGCTCAATCATCCCACTAATGTCTGTCCTCTACTTTTACATCCTACCTCCCGGTTGTCCTTGTCACAACACCCTACTGCCCTCCTACCCTAAAGGTCTGGCTTCTCCTGTCACTCTTACTAATCAACACAGTTCAGTTGATTCTCATAGTCATACCATAGTTTTTATGGTATGGACACACATGTGTAAAGTTTCAATGACACCTACTGCCTTTTATCCAAATGTTGTTTTTTTTCCGAATTGATACCTTTGTGCCAGAGCCCATCCCCAAACTATGTGTGCTGGTGTCTCATCTCAACCACTTAAAATCATTTAGACGAGACCACTACCTTTCCTTGTTAACATCCATGCCTATCCCAGCTGCCTGTCATTTGGATTGCTATTTAGTCTTCTACCTCAGTGGCTAAAAGTGTAACTTTCGCACAGGTGTACGAGTAACCCCTACATGATTGGTCATCTGTTTCTTCCAGATTAATGATAGGTCCAGTTTGCTTTCCACTCTTTTCTACCTATCATATTAACCCTCTCGAGGTCACACCCACAAAAACCCCAACAAAATACATAAACATACTGCCCCTCGTAACAAAACAGCCAAAACTGTCAACCGATAGCTTAATTTTGTGTCCACAATATGTGCTAACTTATTCCATCATCAACCTCGCTACCTCTCTTATGAAACTAACCAGACATGGTGCGTTGTTAGCCAAGGTGGACATCATGTCCACTTTAAAAATATAGTTTCTTAGTCCTTTGCTCTGGCATCTCTTCAGAGTAAGATACACACACACATTTTCAGAACCGCTTGTCCCATATGGGGTCACGGGGAACCGGAGCCTACCCGGTAACACAGGGCACAAGGCCGGAGGGGGAGGGGACACACCCAGGACGGGACGCCAGTCCGTCGCAAGGCACCCCAAGCGGGACTCGAACCCCAGACCCACCGGAAAGCAGGACCGTGGTCCAACCCACTGCTCCACCGCACCCCCTCAGAGTAAGATAGAATGAAGATTTTTATTTCTCAGTTTGGTTACCCTCCAAGAGCATCTCAAAAATATTTAACTACTCTTGGAAGCTCTGTGTTGGGTTCGGCTCAATGAGCACAACAAAATGCCTTTCCATACTGATTTGCTTAACAACTTCTTCCTAGTCACGCCACCCTCTGAACTGTTTTGTTGGCTATCTTAGCACTGCCCTCAACCTTTGCGTGACTCGGCATTGCCCTTTTGGCAGAAAAATCACTCAGGCTGTGCACCCACCTTAGGTTTTCTGGGATCACCTTCGACTTAATATCTTTCCAGGCTTCTCTCCTTAGCGACCGACTTGACTGCATAATCTTAATAATTCAGTCCCATTTGGCAAATTCAATTTAATTTTTTTCATAAAGCACTCTTCTCACACAGTGACACAGAGTGCTGAACAAAGGATTAGAGGCATAACACAAATAAAAGGATAGTTATACATTAAATTACTACAATAACTGTGCAATTGTAAAAGCTATAAGTAAGCCAACTGTTCACAGAGGAAAGGAAAAACTCGAAACCAAAAGGGAAGGGACAAAAACTCTGGGGATTCAAATGGCTTTCAAATAGCTTACTTATATCAACTCATTTTCGAACACTGCAGAAGTGACAATGTCATAGGCAAAAAGTGGAAACACACACACACACACATTTTCTGAACCGTTTGTCCCATACAGGGTCACAGGGAACCGGAGCCTACCCAGCAACACGGCATAAGGCCAGAGGGGGAGGGGACACACCCAGGACAGGACGCCAGTCCATCACAAGGCACCCCAAGCAAGATTCAAACCCCAGACCCACTGGAGAGCAGGACCCGGTCCAACCCACTGCGCCACCGCACCCCCCAAAGTGGGAATAATAGTAAATAATTTGTTAGTGAAGAAAGGTATATACTTTTATAAACTATTATTTGTTGTAATGGCTCTCGTAATATGAGGTCTGATTGTAGATACAGACATCCCTCGATTTACAAACTCTATTTTCTGAAATTTCAGTATAATGATTTTCAGCTTTTAAGAAATTTAAAAAAAAAAAACAATAAAACAAAATTCAACGAAAGCATGTCCAAAACAAAACTGAAAGTTGTGCATTGCATGAGTAAAGTGGATGTATTGTAGTTATGCCTTGTAATGTATTGTATCTTGTGTAATGTATTGTACCTTTGTTTTAATGCATCTGTGCACTGGCTGTCCAAGAATCCTCTTCCCTCCCCCACTCATAACAACTCACAGTTAACCGCTCTTCTCTTCATTTTGTGAGTACGGTAACAGTTACAGTAAAATGCCTTGTTTATTGTAAATTGCTTTCTCCACTTATTTTTTAACATAAATTTCATTATTGAAGGTTCGCCATCTACTAGATAGAAAAAAAACTATTTGTTTCCCCAACAAACTGGTTTGAAAAATACAAATTAATGACCTCAATAAGTGTTTGATAGCCCTGAAGTAATTTACGTGT
Source organism: Scleropages formosus (assembly GCF_900964775.1). Lineage (NCBI taxonomy): Eukaryota > Metazoa > Chordata > Actinopteri > Osteoglossiformes > Osteoglossidae > Scleropages > Scleropages formosus. The sequence goes on from NC_041820.1 coordinate 23,595,512, forward strand.
CTACATCTGAATCTCTTTGCTGATGTCATCTACTTTTGTATTGTTTTCTGAGATGGATGTCGCTTTGGAGAAAAGTGCCTGCTAAGTGAATAAATCTAAAGTGTCATATCATGCTTAAATCATGGGTTGATACTTATACAGATATTTTATAGAGTTGTAATGATATTTGGGAAGATTGATTTTGGGGTTTTGGATGGGCTTGGAATACATGATTATTTTTCACAAAAAAAAAAAAAAAAAAAAAAAGCTTGCAGTATCCAAAATTTCAGCATCCGCAACTGTTTTCAGGAACATATTAATTTCATTAATCAAGGGATTGCTGTATATTTGAAATTGCTATTTTTGCCTCATAAAACCCACGACAAAACCCAGATAGAAGTAGGGAGCTGCACACCAGGTGTTTTGTGAAGAAGATTCTCTTGCACTTCTTGCTCTGACCTAATTCAGGGTCAGAGCATTTCAGGGTCGATTCAAGAAGGAGGGTACTAGGCTACGAAGAGTGCACCCCCACCAGGATACTTGCCCAACCGAAGGGCAACAACACATGCACAGTAAATAACACAGTCATATACAACAAACAATTTACAGCAAACAATTCACGTGCAACTTGTATTTAGATTTTCAAAATACTGAAGCACCTGGAAGAAACCTGCAAACACAGGGAGAAGAACATCAAAGCTCCCTCCCACTAAACTAAATTCACAGCTATGGCAGAGGTGCTGTAACAAAGTTGTGCTACTTATTGTGCTATTGTACCAGCCTAGTTTATGCAATATAAGCAAAAAGCACTTTCCAAAATGTATTTTGTACATTTTGCCATTTTTATGTGAGTAGACAATACAGGACAATCATACTGTTGAGACAGAATACAAAATTCTTTGTGAACGAGCGAAACAAAAACCCCATACTGTTTTCTTGATGAGGTGACATCTGTGACGTTTCTGATCAGAGAGCCCATGGCACCCACACTGGAGCGTAACACAAAGGAATGAGACAGGGCTAAGCCCAGGAACCCTATTCAGCTCGTCCTATAGCATTAATTGAAACAGAAAACCTACAAAATGTCAGAGGATATTTGTTCCTTTCATGCTGCACTGTGCTGTCAGTTTGGATGTTCGGGAACGATTTGTGAGTGTCAACACGAACAAGGCCATCAGGCACAATGCATCAGACAAAGGCATGATGTCCAAAGGACGAAAAGGCTAAAAGACCTCTGTAGCTCACAGGCAAAGACAGACACAAGGGGGTTATCCCAAGCTGCATGTTCAACTCTTGAAATGACTGGTTTAGCTGATCTCATTTTAAACTGTAGCTAAGGCATGGTGACACAGAAAGTAGTGCTGCTATCTCACAGCCTCCGCGTAGTGCAAGAGGGTGTAAGTTCAATCCCTGCTCAGTCTGTGTGGTGTTTGCATGTTTTCCCCATGGGTGCATGGGTTTTTTCCAGGTGCTTTGGTTTCCTTCGACAGTCCAAAGACAGGTTCAGGTGTTCAGGTGGATTGGTGACTCTAAGTCAACTATAGTATGTGAGTTAAACAGTGTGCTTCACTGATGAGTAACTCATTGTAAGTATTGTATATAGCAGTACATGTTGCCTTGGGTGAATAAGGTGTGAGCTGATAACACTACATAATGCCCTTTGGAAGTCATGTTGGAGAGAAGCACAAGCTAAATGTTGTAAAGCAAACCAGAGTTAAATTAATGAGCAATAAAGTTAAAAGTCAATGCTGCATAAAAAAACAAGCATGAATTTATCTAACCAGTAGCTGAACTGGAGGTGCTGTCAGGTTACATTACAAAAGGAAAACCCCATAATAATGACATATTTTGTTGTTTAATGCCTCATCACACTCTCATTTCTCACAAATGTATTACTACATTCCATAGCAAATTATATATCATTTGCATGTCAGTTTATATTAGTATGCTGATAATGACTCACACACACACATTCTCTGAAGCTGCTTGTCTCAAGCGGGGTTGCAGCGAACCGGAGCCTAACCTGGCAACACAGGGCATCCCCATGATATAATGACTCATTTTAATACAAATTATTTTTGTATTGTCAATTGCAAAATTTAGGGGGTGCGGTGGCACAGTGGGTTGGACCGGGTCCTGCTCTCCAGTGGGTCTGGGGTTCGAGTCCCACTTGGGGTGCCTTGCGACGGACTGGCGTCCCGTCCTGGGTGTATCCCCTCCAGCCTTATGCCCTGAGTTGCTGGGTTAAGCTCTGGTTCCCCGCAACCCCATATGGGACAAGTGGTTCCAAAAATGTGTGTGTGAGTTGTGAAATTTTCTCAAAATAAAATGCAGAGTGGTCATCCAGTACTGAAGACAAGTATATTTCAGAGCAGCTGCAAACTGTGAAAGGAGTTTACAGTGTAATGCTTCTTGATGGCGACTCTCTGCTGTGTTGTCAATACCTCATGACACCTGAAGGCCTGTTTTACCTGTGGAGATTATGTTTAATAAAAAAAAGAAACAGAGGAAAAAAATCACTACTTTATTTGAAAAACATGTGGGGTATTGAAGAGCTGCTTTGCCCTCCTCACCACTAACCTGCGATCTACCCTACAGAGATCAAGCAACACATAGGTGCTTGTACCTTCCTCCATAGTGTAGTCATTGATCAGGATGTCTCCCCTCATCCTCTGCGCCCATGAGAAGCAGCACAGCTGACCAACTTCAGCACTGCAGATGGACCCTACGCTCTTGACATTGAAGTTAATGCATTCCGTTTAGAACTCACTGTCGGTCGTTTTTAGTATATGGTGGTTGTTTTTTCTTTTTGTTAATCAGTCCTTAGTTGCTACATATGCCGATTGAGGACTTATGGACAGCACAGTGGCACAACAAGTCTTTCTTTTTTCCCAAGGTGTCTTGACAGCGTACAAGGACATAGATTCAGTCCCTGCTCACTCTGTGTGGAATTTGCATGTTCTTCCTGTGTTCACATGGATTTACATTTATTCATTTACTTGATGCTTTTCTCCAAAGCAACTTTCAAATTTAAGCTACTTACAATTGTTAACCCATTTATACAGTTGTTTTTTTTTTTTTTTTTTTTTTTAACTGGAGCAATTCAGGGTAAGTACCTTCCTCAAGGATACTACTGCAGGAGGTGAGATTCAAACCTGAGACCTTTGGGTCCAAAAGCAGCAGCTCTAAGCACAACACTACCAGCTGGGGTTTCAGTCCAAAGACGTGTCTCAAGAGAAGAACTGTTGAATCTAAAGGGGACTGTTGACCATAAATGGCTTATAGTGTCTAGGGGTGCATTGCTCTAGTGTGTACATGAATGACTGTCTAAGGAATTACATCTAGACATAGAAGGTATTGTATAAATAGGTTTTCTACTTAGAAATAAAAGAATGCTTTTGTTCACCTAAGGAAATGTGTTTATTATTGTTTGTCATTACGGCAATATTTGAGTGAGAAAAACAGTAATCTTTACTAGCCCTCTGCATTGGCAGTTACATTGTCACTGTATAGATCTATTCCGTTTCTCAGGACAGAGACTGAAAAAAACCAAAATCCACAGTACAACAATATAACTGTCAAAATAACTCTTTGGCTCTGAAAATTAAGTCAGATGCCTTGAAATTGTAACTGTTTTTGAATTCACAATATTGCAATTAGTTCCTACTTGTGTCATAGTTGCCTACACACACGGATTTTAAAGTTTTAAATACTAAGAATATCTGAGCTGGAGACGTGTTTACATTGCTAATGTGTCTCCTTAAACTTTAACTGAACATATAGCGTAGAGGATGTTTAAAAAAAATGCAGAAAATGTGACATCTAGTGGCACCTTGGTCACTTGGTTCAAAGTACACACAAACAAGCTGAAGAAAGATGTCACGTGTTCTGTTTTAAACTGTAAACTGCAGCTAAGCTAATGACATAGCAATAGCCCCAGGGTTATAACAGCTGAAAGCAGGAAAAAAGTGCTTTTTCAGGCTTGCTATGTTTCCATTTTCTAAGATGGCCGCAGCAGCTGTGGCTGCTCTGCAGAGAGCCACAATTTTTATTTGTGTCCCTGAATATTGGTTTCAAGTTATTTAAATTGATCCAATCCAAATCCAATATTTCTTGTTCTAAGGAAGGATTATTCGATTTTTTTTCCTTCAACATGTCTTCAGAAAGCAAAAAGAAGTAAAACACAGCCTGTGGAGAAAAGATGGCCTCAGAGAAGGTTCTGGATGCTTCTCAGTTTAGCAATGAAGAAGGGGGAATTGGGGCTATTGCTGCCGTTTTGTTGCCAGCTGTGTTAGTTTGCCTTCAGAGGTAGAACTGGCAGCATGGATGGAAGTGATGAAAGGGATGAGTGATGAGATGAGAGTGTTAAATGGTCAAATGTTATCAGGTTAATAGAGCCATGCACACTATATAATACCTGTCTAAGCTGCATGGAAATCAGGCAAGGAGGTATGGAAGTTAATATTGCAGAACTCAACAATGTCAACACTGAATTAAAGAAACTCACCAATTTAATTGATTATATTGTAACGACCAGTGTTACTGTTTGTTTGTACAGGAATATTTGTTAAATGTAAATAGTTGCATTGTGGGTAAAGCATAAATTAGAGTGTGCAACCACTGGGGGCACTTCTGAGGGAAATAATGGGGTGATCGTGCTGGCCAGTGTGTGAGAGAGAGCCTAGGGTTGCTAAGCAAGCTGGGAAGGCTGGCTGGAGGCATAGATACTGGAGAAAGCAGGGTTCTTAGTCCGAGACCATTATTTCCGTGTGTGCCGGTGTTTGAATAAATGTTCGAGATGAATGCAGCTTCTGCATCCTTCTTCACTCCATCCAAACCCACGGTGCTGCATGCCACAGTATGAATAGCTTTGAAAACTGCTTGCTGGTACTAACATAGAATCTCTACTTTAGATAAGAAGGAACATTTAGAAGATGAGTTAGTAGACATCCTGAAACAAAATGTGAGACAAAACTATATGAAATGTAACATTAAACAAAGTAATCAAGAAAGCTGCTTTGAAGAAATGTGACATCATCTTTGATTCCATTCTGCAATTTTATTCTGATCCACCAGCTGAAATCATTTGAACATAATGCTCATTTTATTAACTTATTAAAGCATTTAAAAATCAGAAGATGTAGTGTGAATGGTCTTTCCCAAGCAGTCCCAGCTGTCTACGTGGAGGGAAGATCCATATTGTCTGCAGCCACATTTCTGACAATTTTGAAGGACATGATTCATTCATCCACAAGTATTTGGTGGGGTTTAGTCTTTACGTTTTAACTATGAAGGTCTCTGAGCGAAAGGTGTAGGCAGGGATGCTTAGTGAGGGGTTAAGATAGCACATTCCCTGCCCTGCACTCATCAATAAAGTTGTGATTGACAAATTCTCTGAGGGAGGGTGGGGGGGATGGTTTATGTGTTTGATTTTAGTTTAAGTTGGTATTTTTCATGCGTGCTTTTCTTCTCTTTCTGTATTTTCCATCTGCCTCTTTTTCCCCTCCTTCCTTTTCTCTCTTTTCTGCCTCATTGGGCTGTACATTCAAGTTGTATGACAAATTTACTTTTTCTGGGGTAAAAGTTGTTTAATTGTTAAAGCTAAGTTTGGAGCAATGAGGGGAAAGCACACTTTTAGATTTAAGCTCTTGGGACAGATCCATTTCTGTGGGGAGTCTTTGTCAGCGTACCCATATGTTCTAAAGTCATCAAATGGAAAATTATGTCATACACAATAGATCTACAAACATATAATAGTGGTACAGGGATTGACAAAATGTGACAAATACATCACACTAAATAGAAAGTCAGTAAAGGACAGAGACAGAAACAGACAAGATCTGTAAATAAAAGGATTACCAGAAAACACACACACACACACACACACACACAAACACACACATTTTCAGAACCGCTTGTCCCATACGGGGTTGCGGGGAACTGGAGCCTACCCGGCAACACAGGGCGTAAGGCCAGAGGGGGAGGGGACACACCAAGGATGGGACACCAGTCCATCACAAGGCACCCCAAGCAGGACTCGAACCCCAGACCCACTGGAAAGCAGGACCCGGTCCAACCCACTGCGCCACCGCATCCCTCCACCAGAAAATAAATACACACACACACACACACACACACACACACACACACATTTTCAGAACCGCTTGTCCCTTACGGGGTCATGGGGAACCGGAGCCTACCCGGCAACACAGGGCGTAAGGCCGGAGGGGGAAGGGGACGCACCCAGGACGGGACGCCAGTCCGTCACAAGGCACCCCAAGCGGGACTCGAACCCCAGACCCACCGGAGAGTAGGACTGCGGTCCAACCCACTGCGCCACCGCACCCCCCAGAAAATAAATAAATAAATCTAAAAAAGAAGACATATAAATATCAAATTTTGAGACTGGAAAACAGATTAAGAATAGGCTACCAATGAAGAGGATTACAATTACAGAGGATTGACATTACATTCAAGATGGCAGCGCAGTAGCACACAGCGGCCACTTCGGGTCTCCCACCAACCAGGTACTTTGTCTATCTGCAGTAGACATCAGGATGACTCTGTTCATAGTTAACTCAAGGAAAGCTGCAGGTCCTGACAACATAACTGGCTAGGTACTCAAGTAATGTGCTGTTCAGGTTGCAGATGTCTTCACAGACATCTTCAACATTTCCCTGAGCCAAGCAGTTGGCCCTGTGTGCTTCAAGACGACCACCATCATCCCTGTGCCGAAGAAATCCTCTGTGTCCTACCTGAATGACTACTGGCCAGTTGCACTCACACCTATCATCATGAAATGCCTTGAACGGCTAGACATGAATCACATAAAGAGCAGTCTTCCCACCACAATGGACCCATTTCAGTATGCCTACCGTCCCAACCGCTCAACAAAGGATGCCATATCTGCTACTATCCACCCTTCTCTGATCCATCTGGACAAAAAGGACAAGTATGTAAAGATGCTGTTCATAGACTTCAGTTCAGCATTCAACACAATCATCCCATAGAAATTAATAACAAAGCTGAGTCTGGTAGGTCTGACCACTTCTTTCTGCAACTGGATCCTAGATTTTTTGACTGGGAGACTCCAGTCCATCAGGATAGGCAACTCCACCTCCAGCACCACCACACTGAACACTGGCGCTCCCCAGGGCTGTGTGCTTAGTCCACTGCTGTTTACCCTGCTGACTCATAATTGGGCTGCAAAGTACAGTTCAAACCATATCATCAAGTCTGCTGATGACACTACAGTTGTGGGTTTCATCAGCAGCAATGGTGAGTCAGCATACAGAAAGGAGGTGAACAAGCTTTCAGAATTGTCTAGAGACAACAATCTATCTCTTAATGTTGATAAGACTAAAGAGATGATTGTCAACTTCAGGAGGACCCGAGTACACCACTCACCACTCCACATCAACGGAATAACTGTGGAGTGAGTCACAAGGTCCAAGTGCCCATGACAGAGGACCTCTCCTGGACTCTCAACACCACCTGCCTAGCTAAGAATGCCCAGCAGCGCCTCCACTTCCTGCGGAGGTTAAAGAGAGCCAAACTCCCCCCTCCCATCCTCACCACCTTCTACAGAGGGATGGAGGAGGGCGTCCTGACCAGCTGTCTCACCATGTGGTACGGGAACTGCACAGCCTTCGATCGCAAGACCCTATAGCGAATTGTGAGAACAGCTAAAAAGATCATAGGAGTCTCTCTACCCACCATCGACACCTTATACAACAACCGCTGCATCCGCAAAGTAACCAGCATTGTGGACAACCCCTTTCACCCATCTCATGGACTCTTCACCCTTTTGCCATCTGACAGAAGGTACAGGAGCACCGTGCCACCACCAGCAGACTCCGCAAACGTTTCTTCCCTGAGGCAATTAGATTACTCAACACCCTGCTGCCTCCCAACGCTCACCTGGCACATTCAAACAGCTAACCCAGCATGACTCAGTTTACAGCCCTTTTTTGTCCTGTATTTTTATTGTCCTGTAGTCCTGTTCTGTGTTGCACCATGGTCTCTGGAGAAACGACATTTCATTCCACTGTGTGCAAGCTATATAGAGGAATGACAATAAAGACAACTTGAACTTGAACTTGAAAAAAACAATATAAAGACATTTCTTCTTTAAGGCCATTTTGGTGCAGTCTGTCTCAGTGAATATACTAAGCCTTTCTCTGCAGCATGAGTGTGTTCCTGTTATCAACGTTTCTTGATAGTTCAGCTATCTCAATGTCTATAAAATTAAGGGCCCCATTGTTATGTCCAGCAGGTGGTTCATAGATGTTCACCCATACCAGCTGCTCCCAAAGCTTCAGGTCTCACTTACATGCAAACCCGGATTATTTATAGAAGGCTGCTATGATGTTTGGGTCACTGCTAAGAATTTGTCAGTACTAGTTTACTGTGTCTTTTATGAACTTGGACAGGGGACTATACAGTATGTGTTCACTAGCATGACAGGTGTAGGGAAGATCGCTTTGTTTCAGATTACGGGCTCGATCAGCTGTATGGACGTTCTCTAGACAGCGGTGAAGGCGGTGCTCTTTATAATCCTGTGCTTTAAAATGGCAAAAAAGGTCTAAGGATGCAGCTTTAAACCTGGAGTCAGTATCACAAAGATGTTGCAGCCGCTGGAACTGGCTATAAAAGAGTTTGCATTTTTGTGCAGGAGGGTGAAAACTGCTAAAATGTAGAAAAGTGTCCCTGTCAGTTGGTTTATGAAAAATCTCATTGTGTAATACAATGCCGTCTTTGTCCATTAATAGATCAAGAAAAGCAATCCAAGAAGTGCTACTGGATGGTGTGAGAGATAATAGATAAATTACAATTCAATAACTGGTGAAAAACGTGTATGGTCTACCTGCATTGTCCAGATGACAATATCTTCAGTGTATCTATACAAAATCTTTACATATTGAATAAAGGAGTGTTCTTATAGACAAAGTTTTCAAACTTCCCCACTGGTATAAGTTGGTGTAACTGGTGAACCCATAGGAGTGCCCTGACTCTAATAGATGGTAATATTGGATCTTAAATTAAAGAAAACAATTGTGAAAATGTGGTGCATTTTTTTTCTACAACAGAGTTTTCAAGTTATAATGATTACTTGGGATGATAACATAATTAAGGGGGGCTTGGTGGCGCATCGGGTTTGGCCAGGACATGCTCTGTGGTGGGTCTGTGGTTCAAGTCCTGCTTAGGGTGCCTTGTGGCAAACTGGTGTCCCATCTGGGGTGTGTCCCTTCAGCCTTGCGACCTGTGTTGCCGGGTTAGGCTCTAGCTCACTGTAACCGTGCTTGGGACAAGTGTGTGTGTGTGTGTGAGAGAGATAACACAATTACAGGTTGTTGGATTTTAATATGCTGAAATTTTTTCAAGGGGAAACCAGTCTGTTCATAATCTCATTGAAATATTTTAAAGCACTGTTTCAGTGTTTAATGTATTCATCTTTTATCCTTAACTGTGGCCTATATTTGTACTTCTGTTTATATATATAGGGGAACCTAGTAATGAGTTTTCTTTCATACGAAATTATAACGGTCAGATCTGAATGACAATGTACAGTAGAATTATTTATTTCTGATAATGCACTTGGACAGTGGCACTTGATCACTTCTGAAAAACATGGTAATCTGCTCTCCTTGATTTATATTTAGTTTTCAGTATTATTCTGAATTGTTACTTTTGTTTATCACAAGGATCCAGTGTTGCTATTGTATCAAAAAAGTGCTGTCCTGTTATTTCACTGTGAGATGCTGGTCTCATCATTACTTTGTTACTTTATGTTAACATGGAGAATTTGATTGCATACAACAAACAAATGTTATGTCCGGAGGAAACAGGGACACGGACACGTGTTGCTGCATATGCAAACGTGGATAAAACTGTTTATTTATACAGTATATGCATGGTGCAAAGAAAGAAAGAGTGCCGAAGTGAGACAAACATGGAGCGAAGGGATGCGTTGAGTGTTTCATAGGGGAAACTGACTGTACTCAGAAACGCAACTTAGACTGGACAGGGACACGGGACCGGGACAAGAGCACAGAGGACAGGCACAGACTTGACACCACAGGCACCAGACACAGGATGAACAGACACCACACACGACGAAAATTGCCAGTAATTGCCAGGGAATGCGAGAGAGAGTTGATCAAAAATCAGCAACTAGATGTTTGTCCCTTGCTTCTTTCATGGTGCTAGGGATTTGGCGTTGATCGAGTTATTATGTAGGTGTGCTTGTTCTGGCTGAGTGGCTCCAAGGGCCACAGTCACTACATTCATCCCAAGTCTGATTGTCAGAGGTCCATCCATCCATCCATCTTCCTCCGCTTTTATCCGGGGCCGGGTCGCGGGGGCAGCAGTCCGAGCAGAGTCCTCCAGACTTCCCTCTCCCCACACACCTCCTCCAGTTCCTCTGGGGGAACCCCAAGGCGTTCCCAGGCCAGCCGGGAGACATAGTCTCTCCAACGTGTCCTGGGTCTCCCCGAGGCCTCCTCCCAGTGGGACAAGCCCGGAACACCTCCCCAGGGAGGTGTCCAGGAGGCATCCGGAACAGATGCCCAAGTCACCTCAACTGGCTCCTCTCGATGCGGAGGAGCAGCGGCTCTACTTCGAGCTCCTCCCGGGTGACTAAGCTCCTCACCCTATCCCTAAGGGTGCGCCCAGCCACTCTGCGGAGGAAACTCATTTCTGCCGCTTGTATCCGCGATCTCATTCTTTCGGTCATGTTCCAGAGTTCATGACCATAGGTGAGGGTAGGAACGTAGATCGACCGGTAAATTGAGAGCTTCGCCTTACGACTCAGCTCCCTCTTCACCACAACAGATGGTACAATGACTGCATTACTGCGGACGCCGCACCGATCCGTCTGTCAACCTGCCGCTCCATTTTTCCCTCACTCGTGAACAAGACCCCGAGATACTTAAACTCCTCCACTTGAGGGAGCAACTCCCCCCTAACCCGGAGGGGGCAATCCACCTTTTTCCGACTGAGAACCATGGCCTCGGATTTGGAGGTGCTGATTCTCATCCCCCCTAGGGGTGCGGTGGCGCAGTGGGTTGGACCGCAGTCCTGCTCTCCCGTGGGTCTGGGGTTCGAGTCCTGCTTGGGGTGCCTTGCGACGGACTGGCGTCCCGTCCTGGGTGTGTCCTCTCCCCCTCTGGCCTTACGCCCTGTGTTACCGGGTCGGCTCCGGTTCCCCGTGACCCTGTATGGGACAAGCGGTTCTGAAAATGTGTGTGTGTGTGTGTGATTCTCATCCCCGCCGCTTCGCACTCGGCTGCAAACCTCCCCAGTGCACGCTGCAAGTCTTGACTTGATGAAGCCAACAGGACCACATCGTCCGCAAAAAGCAGAGACGAGATCTCGCGGCCACCAAAACAGACACCCTCCGTTCCCTGGCTGCACCTAGAAATTCTGTCCATAAAGATAATGAACAGAATCGGTGACAAAGGGCAGCCCTGGCGGAGTCCAACATGCACCGGGAACAGGTCTGACTTACTGCCGGCAATGCGAACCAAGCTCCTGCTCCGGTCATACAGGGAACGAACAGCCCGTAGCAACGAACCCCGAACCCCCTCCGTGAACCGCCACCCCTCCGTGAACCGCCACCTTACCGTGGTGGAGGGGTTTGAGTGCCTGAATGAGTCCAGGAGCTATGTTGTCTGGGGCTATATGCCCCTGGTAGGGTCTCCCATGGCAGACAGGTCCTGGATGACAGACGAGACAAAGCGCGGTTCAAAAACCCCTTATGAAGAAAAAATCAAGGCTTTCGTTTACCCCGCCCGGTATGGGGTCACCGGGGCCCCACCCTGGAGCCAGGCCTTGGGGGGGGGGCTCGCATGCGAGCGCCTGGTGGCCAGGTCTATGCCCACGGGGTCTGGCCGGGCTCAGCCCGAAGCCATGACGTGGAGCCGCTCTTCGGTGGGCTCACCACCTGCCGGAGGAACCGTAAGGGGCCGGTGCATTGTGATTTGGGCGGTGGTCGGGGCCGAGTGCCCGGCTGACCCAAACCTCGGGCGCCAACTCTGGCTTTTGGGACTTGTCAGAGGTCATGACAACAAAAATGAAGGGTTAAAAGTCTGGAAAAATGCTGAACATGAGCAATTGAATGACTCTTGAAACATGAGTTGAGGAATAGTTGTTGAACTGTCTTACTGGATATGTGTACATACAGAGTACATAATAGTCAAGTGTAACTAGAAAGAAAATACACGATACACGTGAGACTCATACAGTATATTTAGACTGATGTCTTGCATTAATTAACATAATTAATTTTCAGTATGTACATGTAGGCCCTCCAGTGGACTAGCATCCCTTCCAGGGTGTGCCCCACCCCTTCAGCATTGTGCTCACTGTCTCTGGGATAGACTCCGACTCGCCGCAACCCCGCTTGAGACAAGTGGTTGTTGAAATTGGTTGGTTGGTATTTAAATGTACAGTATATTGGAAAACATATTCAGTAATATTGACAAATATATTTGCTGTGCTCAAAGTATTTATTAGTGAATTAAGTTGTTAGCGAGTGAAGAACTGTACCATATGTGATAACATATGATGGGTTTTTTTTTTTTTTTTAAAGAAAACTGCTCTCATTTATGGTTATGTTGTATATGATGTTCTTAATTTATCTTTCATTAGGCGAAGTCTCAGTTTTATTATATAATTTAGAGGTATTTTAATGAAGCACTGTTGACACTGACAGTTCAAAGGGAATGAGCAGCACATAATTTTTAATCTATTTCAATACTGTTCTTTTTGCATACCATTTTAGTGCTTGCCTATTCAGAAGAACATTTCATTTAGCAGATTTCAGTTACACTGGTAATTACGTCCCTAATAAGATATCGAAATGTAGGATGCTTGAGCTTCAAACTCGTATTCTTATGAAATCTGTGGAATATATAAAAAATCCATCTAATTTAATTCACAGCTCATCATTCATATGTATAATGAAATACTCAGGTATTTGCAGTTTTTGTTTCACTACGATGTCCACATAACCTGGTGGATTTCATACCAAGCAGTCAGAAGCAGGTAGTGGGATCAGTAGTAAACAACAGGCTAGATGCTTAACCACTGAGGCTCCAAAAGTTTAGTTTGTTGACTCAGGGTATTAAAACTGTTACAAAGATTATGCAGATTTCCATTTGAGCCAAAACACTCTTGGCAGCAACATAACCGTTTTTCACAGGAAAAAAAGCTTCCCCTCCAGCCAGATTCTATTTTCGGCCCTGCATCTACATTATAATCACCAAAGCCCTCAGCCTGCTTAGTGTGTTTTGACGGGTTGACTTTGTTGTGAAAATAACAGCCAGTTCAGGCGCTATAAGAAGGAGACCCATGGCAAATGCAAATGAAACGGAATAAATTGCAAAGTTCTCTTTGAAATTTGGGGGAATGGTCATTCAGTCAAGATCTCTTCCTTACAGAAGTACAAAATGCTTTGCACAAACCATGTGGAAACTGGAAAAATTCATATTTCCATATCAGACATTCCATCCTTTGGTTTTATTTGTCACTTTTTCAAATTGTGCCAAAGTACAATTAAATATATAACTCTGACTTTAATTATCTTTTTGATTTGGTTGTTTGTAGTCAATGCCATATTCGCTATTCACCAATGCCACAGTAACCATTGCGCAACTAAGGTCAGTAACCCTGTTAGGAGATCATGGGAGCAGGATGGGGGACTATTACAGTCTGACAGGGTAAGATAACCATGGATCCATGACCCGCTTGAGGTCAATGATGGGCCCAAACAACATGAGCTTTGTCAGCGGGATTAAGGATAGAAGCATTGTGGAAGGAGATTGTGCTTGTTCATCATTTCAGTCTATTACTGATAAAAAATGCATACCTATCGGTAATAAAAAAAGAATTGCCATTTTAATATTAATTTTAAACTCTTCCTTTCTTGGCATATTTTTATATTGCAAAAGAAAAAGAAATGATGAGGGAAGTGGCTTTCAGTTGTATCTTTGCTCAGATCTGTGCTTGTCTGATACATCAACACAATCTGTTTTGAATTGGTAATATAAAAATTCTTGTCTGGATAGAAGGAAGGTTCATGCACTTTTAAAAATGGCATTGTTTGATCACAGAAATGAAGTTAATGTGAACAGTCAGACAGATGAAAATGAAATCACCAGAACTATTTCCATAAACAAAGGAAGCAGAGCCATTTCTGGAAAATCGAGGCACACTGAAATATAAATTAACTTACTATACAGTATATATGTTTATCTGTCTTTTGCCATTCATGCATAATAAATAAAATAGATATTCTAAGTAGGGGGGTGCGGTGGTGCAGTGGGTTGGACCAGGTCCTGCTCTCTGGTGGGTCTGGGGTTCGAGTCCCGCTTGGGGTGCCTTGCGGCGGACTGGCGTCCTGTCCTGGGTGTGTCCCCTCCCCCTCCGGTCTTACGCCCTGAGTTGCCAGGTAGGCTCCAGTTCCCCGCGACCCCATATGGGACAAGCAGTTCAGAAAATGCGTGTGTGTGTGATATTCTAATTATATTTAAAAGAAATCAAATATATTTAAAAGAAAAATCAACATTCATAAATTGAATCAATAACTAAATGCATAAAATATTTTCTCTATAGGTTATATTTCACAGGGCTGGGTCAGTCTTAAATCATTTCTTTATTAAGAAACATTAGACTCTGTCCCAAAAAGAATTATAAAAAGTATACCTGTCTCTTTAAGGATTGGTTTGGTACCATTATGTAGCAAACTCGATTAAGACTTTGGAATAAACTGAAGAAAGATCAGTGATATGAGCACGAAATTTAACCGCATATGGAACCTGTGTCCTCAGCAAGCACAACTTGCACAATCATTACCTCTCCAAGTAAGGGAACCAATTGATCTTGTGTCCTGGAAAGGAGGCACTGTCACTGCAGCTGATGCAGAATTGCATAGTAAGTGCCTTCACTATATTGTCACCCTAAAGAAAAAAAAAAAACAGCAGTTCCATAGTTTCAATGAAAATGCCAACTTACACTTACACACACACACACTCTCTCTGAAACTGCTTGTCCTGAGAGGAGTTGTGGCAAGCCACAGCTGAACCCAGGAAGTAAGGCTGGAGGTGGAAGGGTACATACCCTGGACAGGACACCAGTTCGTTGCAAGGCACTCCAAGCTGGATTCGAACCCTAGACCCACCAGAGAGAGGGCCCTAGCCAAACCCACTGTGCCATCCCACGCCCCCAGCCAACTTATGTCTCAACAAAATACTCTATTTTTTTCTCTTCTGGTCTTTTGTTGCTGATGGTACAAGTCATAAACCTGTGTTTTTGTGACAAATAGTATATTAAGAACAATGGGACACTTCATTTATGTGGAAGTTAAATGTATGAGAAAGAAGTGACACAGTGAATGTTATATTCACTTTCTTTTTGGGGAATTTGTTTAGTTATGAAAATATGGCTGGGGTTTTGCAGTGGCTGAGATACATAGTCATCATGGTTTAAATCAGACCGTGAAGCTCTGGCAGTACATTTATGTCTATAGCAATCACTATCTGTTGGTGCACTGAGTGAAACTTTGGCATGAGATTTGAATTGACATGCTAGCTCTGAATGAGGAGAAATATAAATACTAAATACCTCTTAAAACAGCAGAAAGCAGTCTATTACTCGAAACTTTGTAAGTAGGAGACCCACTGTATATTGAAAATACATAAGGCAGAACTTACCGAAACCGGAATCTTTCAAAGAATGCTGATGATAAAATTAAAGGTGCAGTACAAAACTAAATTCAGGTGTTGAAGTGGTCAATGAACAGGCCACAGTTACCAGTGAATAAAACTAAATTCGCTACATGATTCCCCTAACTTAGCAAAAACCTCTATTTTGTCATGGCACACATTACTTATAAACCACCCCATGATCCCTAGTGGCCAGTTCTCCTGTTACTATGAGTGAGGCTGCTGTTCCAGGTCTCTTAAATCATATACCAAAACTTCTCAAACCTAAGCAACAGAGGTCAGAAACTCACCAATTAGTCTTTTGTAATGGAGTAAATAACTATTTTAGTTTCAAGGAAACAAATGATCCTTTTCATCCATGATATTAATTCAATTTATTTCAAGGTACTAGGTATACACTGATAAAGATTCAAATGGAACTGAATCAAACTAAATAAAGACACAAGAAATGTTGCTCAAATTATGGTGAGTGAGTTGCTCTTGATTACTTCACTAACCAAAACATTGTTCTATGTTGCACTACGTTCAATATATTAACTATGATTTTTCAAAAAGAAAAAGGCATGGTCTAGGCATTTTTGTTGTTATACATGAGACTTGCAGGCTAGCTCATGCCCTGTGTGCATTGTTTTTGGCAAACTGCCGCATCCTGCACACAATGCCCCTCCTTCCTACCATTTTCAATCAATGATCATTTACCTACTTTCTGCTTCGCCTAGTCTCATGCAACCCAGCTGGCACTGGTCTTGGCGCTGTCCTTTCTTTACTCAATCCCAGGCAATTCTGCTCTTATTTTCTGCCACTGACCCTACCATACTCACTAACTCCATCCGTGGCTCCATTCTTGTTTTCTGGTCTCCCATCGTATTTAGTCCACATCATGACAATCTAAAGTTTAGTACACACCCTTGTTTATTGTCAAAACCATTCCTGAGTCTGCACCCTCGATGTCTGTTACAACTCTGGTTCATCTCTGGCTTGCCACTGATGTCTCAGTTTCAGCTATCCATCTTGCTCTACCTTTCAACACTGCTACCTAGCTCCTGTCAACTCTGGTCTCTTAGCCTGTCGATGTTGTTTGCCTCAAACCATCTTTCTGCACCTCTACCTACCTTGTGTCATCATTCTGCCTGATCATTAGTGTTTCTATAACTTGCCAGTACCGCTAATTCTACTGTTTTCGATGGGGCTTCATTTTAAAACCACACATGATAATCCATCTGGCTACTTTACTACTCGACAGAGCAAAATACTTTAGTAACCCACAAACCAAAGTACCAAATTAGGAAATTACTAGGCATATGCCAAACATCCTCTTCTGTTTCTTGTTCTTAGCATTTCTTATGATTCATATTCTTTAATGCTTTTACCGATTGTTTTGTGCCCTACTAAGTGTTAACAAAACCATCACTTCCAACCATCTTTTGGCACCACATAAAAATGTCTACTTGGCTTTAACCTGCCATCATGCACTAGTGTCGCTACTTTCTTCATACCTATGTAAAGCATTGAGACTGCTGCACATTGATTTCTATTCCTGAAATGGCCAAGTCACAGTACAGGTTGTTATTTTACAAACTCTGAGTTCTCTATGTACAAGGAACCAATGCTACCACTGATGTTTTAAAACATTCTTTAAAAATTAAAAAAAAAAAAAAAAAAAAACCCTTACCTCCAGTGTTTATAGAATGTCCAAGATGGATATGGAGTCACTGGTGGTTGAAACGCCAGGTTTCTTTTGTTCACTTAATCTCGGCTAGGAATTTTTGTTTTCTTCTCTTCTGCTGCCAGTATGGCCCACTTCTTCAACTCAGAAATATCACATAGCCATTTCTGTAACTATCTTACTTAATATCTGTCATTTAGTGCTCTGTCACTTTCTGGAGTACTCCGTTTCAAAGAAATCTTACTGAATTCATTTTTCCCAGTTCATGTCATAAAGCAATTGACCATATACTGGTACATTTAAATGTGTTCTTCATAACAATGTTCATACCTAAACATATGCTCAACAGCTTCCCAATACACACTGTGCCACAGTGCAAATCATATTTGCTATTGTGTACTCAGCCTCCTGCGCTTTTTAGCACACACTAATTTTAGCAATCTGCAAAGTGTCTAGTCTCTCTTCACTTTCAATCCACCCAGTTTTGGGGGGTCCAACAACTTTGCTGAACACCAGGTGCGATCCCTCCAGCAGATTTTAAGATTCACTGGAAAGTACACCGCGCACCTGCTGAAACACACAACCAGTGAAAAACTAACTTCTAGAATCATAGTTAGAAAACTTAGTATGTGTTTTATAGGTTTTCTTTCACGGGGACAGAAACCTCTCTTTTGCTTTTCAAACTCTCATGAATAAATTACACAGCTGGTTACACTTTTCAGGAGTGTAACTCACCAATCAGTGGCAAACTATCAGGTGAAAGAGGTATGAAACTAAAAGAAAAAAAGATTTAAAAGTTAATAAATGGCATGCATATTAAAGTTATTTAATAAATTATTTAAATGTTCTGCAAGAGCATTTAAATTTTAGATTGCTGTAAATTACAATATATTTAGACATTTGCAAAATACTTGTTTCTACTATTTTGAAATGTCTCTGGCCAATGGTTAGAATATATCATTTTAGTATACTCAATCAGCACCATCAGCTAGTGGTGTTAACTGTTTATTTTTTAAAGAAGAAGAAATATTTCTTTACCTTAAAAACAAGAGCTTTGTGCGCTCATCAATAATTTATATGACACTACTCTGACAATGTGACAATACAAGCATACTGGATGGGGTACACACAACAATCTAAGAAATCTTTAAGAAAAAAATTGATATTGTCAACTATTGTCTGGTTAAATCACAACCCAAACTCCTTTTTATATGTTATGGTGCGTTAGCTAACTACACTTTAGTATTTGGAAAAGAAATGTATTTTAATGTTATGGTCTGTACCAGAGGTTCTTCTGCAACTATGTGGATGGCTGAAATGTTTTAAATTTCTTAGTGTAAAACTGATATTTGATTTGCATGACAATTGTTATGAATTCTGGAATATCTGGACACCTTTCTGGAAGTTATTAGAAAGTGCGACATGATCATAACTGTGAAATATTGTGACCGTCTGAGCCCTTGCTCTGTCTATTTGAACATATTTGCTGTGACCTTGTGCTTTTTGAAAAACACACACACACACACACACACACATTTTCAGAACCGCTTGTCCCATACGGGGTCACGGGGAACCGGAGCCAACCCGGTAACACAGGGCGTAAGGCCGGAGGGGGAGGGGACACACTGAAAAACCAATTGTAAAAAATGCATTGTTAACTTTAGAAATCAAATGTTAAATTAATTAATTTAATTAGTTCTATTTTGTGAAGTCAAGTAAATTGTCAAGTCCGGTGGTCAGACAAACACAAACCCAACTTTGGTACACAGACGCATATTACTGTGACATCTATGTATAGACACAGGACTGAGGGACTCACATTAAAAGTGAAAGTATGAATTTAAATTATACTTATTCATTTTAAGGTCATACTTTTTTCTAAAGCAACTTACAATTATGTACCAGCATATACAGCTATGTAATTTTATAATGGAGCAATTTAGGGTAAGTACCTTACTCAGGGGTTCTAGAGCTGGAGGTGGAAATTAAACCTGCAATCTTTGGGGCCAAAGGCAGTAACTCCAACCACTATGCTACCAACTGCCCCACGAATGCACTAAGTAAAATAGGAACCAAAGTACAGATGTGATAGGAGAAATAGAGCAAAGTGAAACACAAAGGGCATCTTAAACAAGGACCATGAGTAAAACAGGACAAGCACACAAAAACATGGCTGAAACAGGGCTGAGACACAGGACCAGGACAGGCATACAGTGGAGAAGCACAGATAAGAGAGAAGTTCAGGACTGGAACAGGAACACACTGTGACAAGAACTTTGGAAAACAGCAAATAAACTGGGAACAAGAATTGTTGATGAATGAGAGCCAAAAGCAAAAGATAGCTGATCAAGAACACCCAATTCTGCAAGCTCCCTGTTTGCATTTTATAGGTTCTTCTCCATTTGTATCATAGATAATAGCAGTGCCACAATCTGCCAGATGATTTGGACCCAAACTCTCATTGTTTCTCATAGCAAACATGACACAAATAAACAGTATTTGAAATATTTCCAGAAAGTGACTGTTTATGTCAAGTGAGATGATGGGCAAAGTAAGTCCAGAAGAAACAAGTTTTAAGACCCTTTGAAAATGTGGACAGAGATTCAGCACTTCCGAGCGGGGTGGGATCATTCCACCACAATGGAGCCAGAACCGAGAACCTTTGTGCTTTACCTTTCGTGCGTGGGACCACCAAGTGGGCAGATGTGGAGGCAGTCTGGTTGGAGTGTAGCAGATGATCAAATCTTGTAGATCTCTGGATGCAGTTCCATTGATGCTTTCGTAAACCATAAATAAAGTCTTAAATTTGATCCGGACAGCCATGGAAAGCTAATGCAGAGAGGTGAGGAGTGGAGATATGTGGGAACACTTTGGCAGGTCAAACACAAATCGTGTAGCAGCATTTTGTATCAGCTGTAGAAGTCTAATGGCAATAGCTAGAAGGTTAGACAGGAAAGAGTTGCAGTAGTCCAGGCGGGATGTCACCACGGCCTGGACAAGTAATTGTGCAGAATCTGTTGTGAGGTAAGGACGGATCCTGTGGACGTTATGCAGGATGTATCTACAGGTCCTCATTCTGACTTCGATGTGCTGAGAGAAAGACAGACTTGTCAATCATTACTCTTCGACTCTTAGCTGAGGAGGCAGGCAAAATTGGAAAGTTTTACATGCCTGCTTTTAGATGTATCTCATCAGAATGGTCACAGGTGTATACACCATCATACCTACTACTACTGTACAATGTTTCTCTAACAACAAACCCTGGGTCTCATGTAACCTGAAGGGTCTCCTTAATCTGAAAAATAAGCCTTTTGGGCAGATGAGTGCCCAAAATGATTTGCAAGTCACTGTAATATAAACATAAAAACATTTCAACACATTTCTTAAGCTAAATATGGAAAGTGTGTACATATATATTTCAATATGCATTTTTTTTTTTTTTACTTCTGTCACTCAAATGAAGGCCATTACACTTCCGCTCTGTTATGGTATTCTTCAAACTTCATGTCGTTTTTTGACAAGAGAGGAGTTGAATTCTAGAACTCCTAAATTACTATGATTAATTTAATATCATTTATGTATTTCATAGGATGTTACCAGCATTTTTCCTTTTAAATGAAGTCCACAATACGAATGTATGAGCACTCTGGATTGCATGTAATGATCTTTTTTAGATCTGTTAATCTCAGATTTTATTTGCATTTATTCTGAGAAAAATGTTCATGTCCGTGGATGAGGTATGGATAAACTTGATGGACAACTCTCCACTACTTTCCTATGGCACTTCTTGGCAAGAAAGACCAGTTGATTGTTAAAAGGCATTTTAAGGGGAACATTTAAGGCAGCTGGTCAAAGGACTCAGGGTGCACGCAGGTGGAAGAAGCACACAACGAGAGCAAGAGAGCACGCAGTAGTGGCCGCTTTTGCCTTATGGGTGATTCTCTCTCGTTGGCTTTTTTTTTATCTTGTTTGGGTAATCTTTCCCATTATACCTCACAGCTATCATATCCCCCTTTTGTTTCAGCAGTGGTGACAAAATCCAGAGGTCAGGAGAACCTCCTGTCTTTGGTATTTGTGATGCCTATGTTGCCATCCTTAGGCACATCCTATATAGCACATACACAATATCAGTAAAAATTTTGAACAGACCAGGCAAATATTTTATAAGATGGATCAAACAGAAAAATAATTGCAAAGTAGAAATTTCCAGTGGTCGGTGTTACATTTGGTCACAGTCACCTTTATAATGAGGATCAGACATCAACTTGTCGTATCACTCTGCTTCACATCACAAAGTGGAAGGCCAGTAAGGCAGAAGTATGGCGGTACTAGGACTACGGGCAGTAATGCAATGGCAAGAAAGCGTAGTTTTTTTAAAAAAAAAAAAAAAAAAAAAAAAAAAAAAAAAAAAAAAAAGTCTTAATTCCAGTGACAGATTTACTGAGTCTGGATGTAATGCTACTATATTTTGGATGACAGTCCATGACAAATTTCAGAATAGTTAACATCACAATATCAGGTGTAGTTTTACTCTATCATTCATCCACATTTTACTGTAAAGCTTGAGAGCTTATATGCTGTTGGAACACATGGAGTTTTATATTCTCTCACAAATAAATAACATTTGTGAGAGCATTTCTGTCTAGCTTTCAACAGTGAAAAAACATTTGCATTTGATGAGCTCCCTAGGATCCTGGACAATTTCTGCTTATTTCCCAGGTTTTTTCCATGAAGAACTCCTACAAACACACAATTAAAATTTCTCGCACCAGTGGGCAGCACACCAGCACCCGCCAAGAGGGATCTGTATTATAAAAAGTCAACCGTAAATAGAGTAGGCATCTCAATAAATTGTTGATTAAGCTGATGGTCAGAGAAGATTGGAAAATGTCATCTCCAAAATAATTAAGCATGTTATAAAGGCAGAGGTATGAGTCAGTTGCTTGAAGCTTTGTTTTATCTGGCAGTAGAATTCCAGAGGTTTGTGGCATTACCATCAGATATACCCACAACATAAATGAAAAACACACTGCATTTAATAGAAGTGTGCCATTAATGCCACACACACACACACACACACACACACACACACACACACACACACACTCACTCTCTGAAACCACTTGTCCCGAGCTGGGTCGCAGTGAACCAGAGCCTAACCCAGCAACACAGGGCGTAGGGGGACACATCCAGGGCAGGACATCAGTACGTCGCAAGGCACCCCAAGCAGGACTCAAACCACAGACCCACCAGAGAGCTGGACCCGGCAAGGCCCGCTGCACCACCGCACACCCCCATTAACATCATAAGCCTGAAAAATATCTGAGTGCTCCATCTTCTCAGTATCAAAAGTAAAGATTAAATCAGGGTCAAGATGTGTAGTAAATACTGATGAACTTTTGCAAATGCTGCTAACAATAATGGTCAATTACATGATCAAGAGTGTTGACTTTACAATGACATTTGTTAAAATTTTAACACCTTTTTGCAGTTTGTAGCTGTTGCTCAATACACAAGTTATACTACACTGACACCACTTTCCTAATGAGCCTAAACTAAAATTTACCATTAGTGCTCCAGTAAAGATTTTACTAAACTGGCAAAGAATGATGTCCATGTGAATGCAATCTTTAAACTAGATTTTGGGTAGTAAAGATTTTTTTTTCCTTCAAAATAAAATCAGCATGTTAGAAAATAAATTAAATAATGGATTAAGTTATGCTGACATTCAACATACACAGAACAAGATGTTACACCCTATGTGGACATTACCAACAGCTGTACACAAGGACCCAGTCCAACCAACTTCATCATGGAGTCACAGAGAAAAACATCCAGCACTGCCAACATACATCTTTATGACTCAAGACTAAGCAGCTTAATTTCCTCCCCTGACCACCACATCAACCACAGGGTGCCAACATGGGTATTTCATTGAGGTTGTCAAGTGGGAACCTCCCTTTGTCAGTGTTAAACTGAATCCTGCCCGCAATACCCCAGGTAGTTTCAACAGTGCAGTCTGGTGTCCCAGACCCACCTGCCTCCACACATATGCCCTACACCCTCAGTAAAAACAGCAACTCCAAAAACTCAGTCAATCCTAGAAAATACCATAGCTCCATACATGCCAGCAAAAGTTGCAAACACACCACTCCAGAAGCTTAAACAGACCTACTTAACAAGACCACACCTCCTTATATACCACCAGCTACCTCCCATTACCAGCCACTTAGCACTAATTTTAACAACAACTAGATGACTTCATACCAGCTACTCTTATTGGACCTCCTGGACCTAACTGAAACCTGGATCACCCCAGACAACTCAGCCACACCTGCAGCACTCTCTACTAACTACTCCTTCTCTCACACCTCTCGTTCCTCTGGCAGAGGTGGAGGCACAGGCCTGCTCATCTCTCCCTGCTGGGAATACTCTATTCTTCCTCTTCACTTACATGTTTTGTCCTCCTTTGAATGGCATGCTGTCTCTATCACTGCCCCAATCATTCTTGTTGTGGTTGTCCTTTATCACTCTCCTGGCAATCTTGGCCACTTCCTGGATGACCTTGACATCTTGTTGAGCTCTCTGCCATGGGACAGCTCTCCACTGATTCTCCTGGGTGACTTCAGCCTGCATGTCGATGACATTCATGCAAGCGGCCTTCTGTTGCTCCTACAGTCCTTTGATCTCTCCGTGTCCCAATCCCCTGCTACTCACAAAGTAGGCAACTGTCTTGACCTTGTATTTTCCCGCAACTGTGGCTGTCCCGTTCTCTCTCTCTCACTCCGCTGCATGTCTTTGACCACTTCTTCATTTCCTTTCAATCCTTCCTCATCATTCACTCTTCATCTCTTCCTGCACCCGTTGTCACCTTTCGCCGCAACTTAGAATCTCTCTCACCTACCTACTTTGCCTCTGCTACTCTGGCCACTCTCCTTCTGCTCCACAATTCTCAGATCTATCAACAGATGATGCTACTAACACTTTCCTCTCTGCCTTATCTTCCTCCTTGACACTCTCTGTTCTCTGTCTTCTAGACCAGCACGCTCTATTGCTACCCCATGGCTGTCTGATACGTTACGTGCTAACAGGACTAAACAGCGGGCTGCAGAGCGAAGATGATGTAAATCCAAAACTCCATCAGACCTGGATGCTTACCAGTCACTCTTAGCTACTTTTCAGTCTGCTGTCTCTTCAGCTAAAACCTCCTTCTTCCACAACAAAATACACACACACACACACGCACGCACACACACGCACGCATTTTCAGAACCGCTTGTCCCATACAGGGTCGCGGGGAACCGGAGCCCACCCGGCAACACAGGGCGCAAGGCAGGAGGGGGAGGGGACACACCCAGGACAGGACGGGACGCCAGTCCGTCGCAAGGCACCCCAAGCGGGACTCGAACCCCAGACCCACTGGAGAGCAGGACCCGGTCCAACCCACTGCAACACTGCGCCCCCCCACAACAAAATACAGTCTGCATCCAAAAAACCACACAGACTCTTTGTCATCTTCTCATCCCTTCTGTGTCCCCCACCACCTCCTCCTCCCTCTTCTCTCACTGCTGAAGACTTTACTTTGTTTTTCAGAGACAAAGTCAAAGCAAAAACTAATAAATTCTCACCATCAACCTGCCTGGTTCACACTGAACCTCCCTGCAAAGCTATCCTCTCCACCTTCAAGCCGCTCTCCAAATCTGAAGTCGCTGACCTCCTGATATTGCACAGAGTCACCACCTGCTCGCTTAATCTGATCCCATCATCACTCTTTCAGAACATTTCCCCGCAACTCTCCTCCTTCATCTCTTCTGTCATCAACTCCTCACTCTCCTCTGGCTGTTTCCTAGCTGCCTTCAAAACCGCTCTAATTTCACCTCTGTTAAAAAGATCCTCCCTGGACCCCACACACACATTTTCAGAGCTGCTTGTCCCATACAGGGTCGCGGGGAACCGGAGCCTACCTGGTAACACAGGGCGTAAGGCCGGAGGGAGAGGGGACACACATCCAGGACGGGACGCCAGTCTGTCACAAGGCACCCCAAGCAGGACTCGAACCCCAGACCCACCGGAGAGCATGACTGTGGTCCAACCCACCACGCCACTACACCCCCTCTCCCTGGACCCCAGTTTGGTTGAAAATTACAGACCAGTCTCTCTTCTCTCCTTCATGTCCAAAACCTTTGAGTGGGCAGCCTGTGATCCTGATTTCCTCATCCGGAACCATCTCCTTGATGGTTATCAGTCTGGTTTCAAAGTTAGTCACTCCACTGAGACCGCCCTTCTGGTGGCAGTATCTGATGCTCTCCAAGCTGCTAGAGCTGCCTCCCTCTCCTCGGTGCTCATCCTCCTTGATCTGTCTGCAGCATTCGACACTGTCAATCACCGGATTCTACTCTCCTCTCTTAACCAGCTTGGGATCAAAGGTGCGGCACTCAGATGGTTTGAGTCCTACCTCTCTGACAGATCCTATCAAGTGGTCTGGCGGAGCTCTCGTTCTTCTCCTCTGCCTCTCTCAACCGGTGTTCCACAGGGCTTGGTATTGGGTCCTCTTTTTTTCTCCATCTACACCTCTTCCCTCAGTCCAGTCATAGCCTCCCTGTCACGACCTCTTGATCAAACTGGAGAACTCATTCATTTTGCCTAGCTCCTTCACTAAGAGTCTGGGAGTAATGATTGATGCGAGTCTGTTATTCTCTCAACATATCGAAGCCACAACCTGGTCCTGCAGATACATCCTGCATAATATTCGTAGGATCAGTCCCTACCTCACTACTGACTCCGCCAACTACTTGTCCAGGCCATGGTGACTTCCCGTCTGGACTACTGCAACTCTCTCCTGTGTGGCCTTCCTACTCATGCCATCAAAGCACTGCAGCTTCTTCAGAATGCTGCAGCATGAGTTGTGTTTGATTTGCCAAAGCGCTCCCATGTATCTCCTTTACTCATCTCTCTGCACTGGCTTCCTATAGCTGCCCAAATCAAATTCAAAACCCTGGTTACTGTGTACAAATGCATCAATAGAACTGGTCCCAGCTATTTACAAGACTTAATCAACCTGTACACCCCAGCCAGGCCCCTTCGCTCATCTACTTCTGCTCGCTTGGTGGTCCCGTGCACGAAAGGAAAAGCTCAGAGGTTCTCGGATCTGGGTCTGTTGTGGTGGAATGACCTTCCCCTGTCACTCAGAACTGCAGAAACTCTGTCTATTTTCAAGAAGGGTTTGATAACCCACCTTTTCCAGATCCACTTCGCCCAAGATCTCTTTAGATCGTCTATGGTGTAACTGTTCATGCATTGGAACTCCAGAAGCATCCCCAGATACAACCTTTATTCAGCCATTACTCTGGCATTGTACTTGCTCATTTGTGTATCTTATATTATTTTAAAAAAAAAAAAAAATTGGTGGGAGGGTATCGGGATTTGTCTATCCTGTGTCTTATGCACCTACTCGAACGATGAACCTCGGTGCAGCAGGAAGTAGGGAACAAATTAGGTTTGCTTGAGACTTTTATGGCTGCAGCTATGTCTCCATCTCTTAATGTAATGCATTAAATGTACTTTTGCTGAGATGTATGTCACTTTGGATAAAAGCGTCTGCTAAATGAATAAATGTAAATGTAAATGTACATACCTCCCTTCAACCTGAATCTCCAACTACCCTGCTCTCTTCTTAACCATAACCACAAATTTGCCTTCTCACCAGTCTCAGATAGGTCCTTCACAGCCACCCTTAACGAACGGCCTAATTTCCTAACAATAGTGTAACTGATTTAGCCACAAACCCCCTAACCCCTACCCCTATCGTCCTCACATGAGCCCACCATCCACGGTCTCTTGCCTTTGCCACCAGATCTGCATACTTTAATGATTTCCACTTGTATGCCTCCATAATAGTATCCTCGAACGGCACTGTTAACTATATAGTACACAACCTGCTCACACTCAGAATATAACAACATGTATGGACACAATGAAGTAACTGCAATGACCTGTAGCACCTAGAGCTGTTTTCCCACATCAGCCAACATCTTCCAGTCCCATGCATTACCCCATCTACCAAGACACATCTGCTTTTGCACAGTGTTACTCTCTCCTGCACAAATCCAATTGTATTATTTATACTGAATAAGAATGCTGCTGCAAAAGGACATGTACCAGAAATGTTCAGTGACTTGATGAATGATAGCTTGTGTTTAACATCTGCCACTGGTACAAGACAAAATTTCTGCCTGATTTTCCGCTATACATTTACATTTACATTTACACTTTTCTCTGAAGTGTAGAAATTACACTTTTTAAAGTGTGTAAAGTGAAGACCTCATATAATAATACAAAAAAAAAACAAAATGCATAGTGCATTACATTCAGATATAAATGACACACGATTCTTAAAATACAGTGAACTTGTCTCGTACTGGTATATGTTTATTATATACCACCAGCATACATTACTCGAGTGGCAACACAATTTCTTTTTTTTTTTTTTTTTTTTAATAGATAGCAAAGTCCATGTTTATTAAGGGACATAGGAGATCAGGGGAAAAGAGAATCCAAAAGAAGGGTGTTTCAAATTGAATTGAATTGAATTGAGGGGGCCGCGGTGGCGCGGGTCCTGCTCTCCGGTGGGTCTGGGGTTCAAGTCCCACTTGGGGTGCCTTGCGACGGACTGGCGTCCCATCCTGTGTGTGTCCCCTCTCCCTCCGGCCTTACGCCCTGTGTTGCCGGGTAGGCTCCGGTTCCCCGCAACCTCGTATGGGACAAGTGGTTCAGAAAATGTGTGTGTGTGTGTGAATTAAATTGAAGACTTTATTGTCATTGTACTGCGGTGCAATACAACAGAATTAAAGTGGTACTCCCTGAGTTCTTCAGACAACAATATAAAACACAACACTTAAGTAGAAAAATAAAAAAAATTTAACAGTTTAAACAGGTAATACATTAAATAAAGGGGGTGCGGTGGCGCAGTGGGTTGGACCACAGTCCTGCTGTCCGGTGGGTCTGGGGTTCGAGTCCCGCTTGGGGTGCCTTGCGACGGACTGGCGTCCCGTCCTGGGTGTGTTCCCTCCCCCTCTGGCCTTACGCCCCTGTGTTCCCGGGTAGGCTCCGGTTCCCCGTGACCCCATATGGGACAAGCGGTTCTGAAAATGTGTGTGTGTGTGTGTGTACATTAAATAAATAGATAAATAGATAATACAATATAACACAATAAAAATTAAGCAGTGTTCGGATGTTTCACAGCTCTGAGTGAATCTCAGCTCAAAGTCTCAGCTTTGAGACCCTTTTTGAATGCTAAGAGAGATTCTGCAGTTTTGAAAGAGAGACGGAGGTCATTTCAGCACATTTGAGTTAGAACCAAAAACCTTTGGGCTTTTAGTCTTTGACCTCAAGTGTGTGGGACCACCATGCTGTCAGAGGTGAAGCATAGCAGTATAGCTATAATGGAGCACGCAATCAGGTCAGGTAGGTATCAAGGAGCAGATCAGTTGATAGTCTTGTGGGCCCTAACCAGAGTGTTGAATTTGATGCAGGCAGTCACAGGCAACCAATGGAGAGAGGTGAGGAGGGGTGATACAGTGGAACACTTGAGCAAGAAGGCATACAGAGAAAAAACATGAAATGGTACACGTCAAATACTTCTGTGTGGAGTAAGATAATACCTGATTTGTTTCATAATTCTGTTTATTAGTGTTGGTTGCCTTCAAGAACATTCAACTCAAAGTGGAGTCAAGTCAGCGCAAATTCCTTAAATTCATATCCTTGCACAGATGAACTTAAACACTGTAAGAGTCAATAGGGTTTCCACTTCGAAACAGATATTAATACTCATCTTTAAACTGTATAGCTCAAATATAATATCTCAGTTCATTCTTAGTGTCAGTCCCAAGTTTCACAATCTCGTGGTGTCATACTCCTCCCCCTCAGCCTTTCTCAACCGGTGTCCCACACAGCTTGATATTGGGCACCCTTCTGTTCTCAATCTCCACCTCTTCCCTCAGGCCTCCCACAGATTTTCCTACCACCTCTACACTGACGATGCACACCTCTCTCTGTCCTTTCCCTCCGACTGCATTGTCGCCTTCTTCTCAGATATCTCAACTCAACCTCTCCAAAACAGAATTCCTTCACCTCTCTGCTACTCCATCTTTCTGTCAAGAACTCTTTGTAAAACTGGACAACTCGGTCATTTTGCCTACCTCATCGGCTAAGAGCCTGAGAGTAATGATTGACTCAAGTTTGTCTTTCTCTCAACATATTGTAGCAACAACCCTCTCCTGTGGATACACCCTGCAAAACAACCTCAGGATTTGCTCTTGTCTCACAACAAATTGTACATAAGTTTTGGTCTAGGCCAAGGTGATATCCTGCCTGGACTACTCCAGCTTTCCTCCTCCCTGGTCTTACGGCTTTTGCCATCAAACCTTTCCAGCTGATACAGAATACTGCCACGTGAGTCCTTTTTGACCTGCTGAAATTCTACCATGTATTCTCCTAATTGTCTGTCTGCACTGGCTTCCAGTAGCTGCCCGGATCAAATTCAAGATTCTGGTCATGGGGTACAAAACCATCAACAAATCTATTCCTTAATATCTACAAGACCTTATCATTCACTTCACCACAACCAGGCTGCTATGCTCATCTACTTCTGCCCACTTGGTAGTCCCACACTGACAAAGTCCAGAATGAAAAGCACAAAGGTTTTCGGTCCTGGCTCTGATGTGGCAGAATGACCTCCCCCTTTCACTTAGAACCAGTGAATCTCGCTCTACATTTAAGAAGGCTGTCAAAACTCATGTCTTTTGGACTCACTTCTCCCCTAAACTTATAAAGGCATGATAAAAGTGTATTTGTTTGTTATGTTTAATATTTTTTAATAATTTATTTAATGATGGAAAAGCTTTTATCCAGCTACTTGTGTAAAGTCTACTGGTTTATATGGCAAAATATGAGAAACTGACTACTCGGGAATCATGTGTCTGCACCAGAACCTCTCCTTCTGTTGTACTCTTTGTATTGGTCTCTGAGATGTACGTTCCTTTGTAGAAAAGCATCTAAGAAATAAATAAATCTAAAAGCAAATGTATTCTGTCACAGTCTTCTTTCCTCCTCTTAGATAACCAACAAAGACTCATATATACATGCTATAATCATGTGTAGCTGTATGTCACTGTATATGAAAGCTTTCTCAAAAAAAAAAACAAAAAAACTATTTTATAAATTCTGCAGTAAGTACATTCCTTTTAATGTTTTTCTATTCTAAAATAGTAAATCAAGAAGGTCTAACAAGATTTTTGTCTGGTCATGATAATGTGTTACAGGATTGGAAAGGACTAGAGAGAATGCACTCTACCCCTTTGCATTAAGAGGTGCATTTTCTTTGTGGTGTGTCAGCAGTGATGAATGGGCTTGCTGGTTGGGGCTCCTTAGACCATAAATTACAAATAATTATTCAAGGCACTTACAACGTAATGTAATAAAGGAGTGTGGTGTTCATCTCCAGCCTTGTCAGCCTAGGAGTGGAGATAGAAGACTCAGTAAAAAGTTAAATCGCATTAACATAGTTTGTAAGCCAGAAACCTCAAAGGAGAGGAATAAAAAAAGGGCTGTTAGTTTCAAAATATTTAAAGGATAGGGCTGATGTATTATTGTGACAGAAACTAAAAAAAAAAATAAAAAAATAAAACTGAACAGTCACCTTTGAATATTAGCGATTCTTCAAAAACGGTTGAATTTTGTTTTTTTTTTTTTTTTGTTCAACTTTCAGACATTTCACAGAAATGTCAGTACCTAGCCTCATATTTCCCATGAGATCCTTCATTTTAAAGGGTCACCTCAGGGTAAGATGAAAAGAAGGTGATCTGAACACAAAGCCTTGGAATATAATGAGCATAACATTTTACCTCCGTTTTGGCTAGCTACATAGAAAGGAGGATTGGTGTCTATTTCTGTAGCCTAGTCCTTTTTGCTATCGATAGTTACAGGTGTTCTGATTAATTTCATGATACATGAAAATATTTACTTTGCACTAGGGGTTGCACAGACTAGTCAGTTTGTTGACTTTATTGCTCTGTGATGACATTTTAAGCTTGATGCTGACTAGTTACTGATCACGTGATTGACACTAACATCATGGACGCCTCTGAGAAGACAACAAGTGAGAAGCCTGGTGGGTCATTGCAGCAAACCAGCAGCAGTTCATCAAGTGTGTGGAAATAGTTCCCTAAAGATGAAGCCTGTGCTGCTGTCACTTGCAAAATATGCAAGTCCACCCTGAAGTAGAACAAAAGTACAAATGCAATGCACATCTGAAAAGGCATCTGCTAACAAGACCAAACTGGTCCATGTATGATGCCTTCATATTTGTTTTTTCTTTTAAAAATGAAAAACAAATTATGAATTAACAAGCAGAAAAATGAGAAAAACTGCTTTTTATTGCTTCTGAGCACACACACAAAAAAGAAAAGGACTTGTTTATTAATTTTCTCTTTTTGTTCAATCATACAGCAAGAAGTGCTGCTGTCTCACAGTGCCTGGGTGGTGCGAGAGGAAATGGGTTCGATCCCCACTCACTTTGTGTGGTGTTTGCATGTTCTCCCCGTGTCTGCATGGGTTTCCTTCCACAGTCTAAAAACATGCTGTTCAGATTCCCTCATAGTGTGTGAGTAACAGCGAGAGTGTTTTCCACTGATGTATGGATGAGTCACCCATTGTAAGTAGTGTATCTAGCAGTATAAGTCAACTTGGTGAATAAGGTGTGTGGGCCGATAACACTACATAGAGTTTGTTGTAAGTCACATTGAAGAAAAGTGTCTGTTAAAAAAATAAACGTAAACCTGTAACAAGTAGCCTAACCTGGTCGTAAAAGTGAACTTCATTGGTGGTGTTTTCTTCGGAAAAAATGTCCACCCTGGAGCCACTTGTGCAAATTATAAATAATATGATAGAAACTAGAGCAATATATTCAGAGATTACAGACAGTCTAGTACAATATGGTGCTACTTGGGGTTGTTCTTCAATGAGTGTCTGATGATTTTGTGTATGGCACAACATTATAAGAAGAGGACACATTCTTGGTGCTTTTGAAAAGCACTTAGTGATCCATATTAACTTATGATCAATAACTCGGAGCAAAGCCAGCATGTTCAATGAAGGCACTGATGGATTATACGCGGTTTCAGTTCGTTTGCATGCGGGTAGTTCAAGAATACCACAAAATTAAATAACTCAAAGTCAAAAAATAAGACAGCAAGAAACTACAAATGAGGCATATTTGAAATATTTGACATTTTGAACAACAAATGGTTTTTAAAACATAATTAATTCATATTTTTTTTATTTTTAAAACAAGAAAAAGCCCTTTTTTTAAACCCAGCTATTAGTTTGAGAATACAGATTGTAGGTTGTTGCAAAGCATTCCCTGCTCCTGTGTTTTTATTCATGACGTCATCAGCCATTAGTCGACATTGACTCAACTTTCATCACATAACTGTCGACTTTAAAAAAATCTGAAGTCTTGCAACCCCTACTTTGCACACTAAGGAAAAAGCTGTAGTACAGCAAAAAAAAAAAAAAGATGAGGGACAGCTGGTAGCTTAGTGATTAGAGCGGTTGCCTTTGGACCAAAAGTTATAGTGTGCTTCAGTGGCACTCAGTAATACAGCTACACAGAGGAGTGATACATTACAATAAAGTTAGATCTGTACTCAGATTGGTACCAGTACCAGTACAAATATTGATCAGGATAATGTCTTTCACTGTTATTTCTTCATAGCCTAAAACTTGGAATGGCAGTTTGATTCGGAGACTATTTATATTTATATTTATAAAATTACTTGGGACAAAGGCATTGGTTACGCAACATAAAACGATAAATGTGTCACTTTGTCAGCTGCCTCAGTCTGAACACACAAGTAACAATTTGAAATTGATAACTCTAATATCAGCAACAACAATGTGCTTAAGGCCACACTATGATCCTTCTGAGTACAGGTACTTTTAGATATGAATTATACATCTAGTTTTGAATACAAAAATGGAACAAAATCTATTCTCGTAACAATGAAAAGGGTCATGATTTTGTAATGAGAAAACAGAAAGGAGCTCTTTGAAAAAGCAGAAAAATATAAGGAAAAACTTTGCTTTCTGCATAGAAATAGAATACTAATGAGTGTGAACAAATGCATAAGCAAACAAAGTGCAATCGCATATCCCACTGACCACTTGGTTAAAAGGATATCACCACGCCCTCTAAGTCTGCTGAAAATGTCTGTGGAGGCTCAAACTGTGGCTTTATCTAATGAGGTTTACAATCCCAGATATTCATTGTTGCCTTGGGTTGTGTTAACATCTCTACGACCTTCTGAACTTTGCATATGGCGTGTCTTGCATTCATTTCACAGTTAGTAGCAGGAAAAGTAGAAGTCACAGCATCTGAAGTATAACCCATAAACTGCAGGCAAGAAATCCTGAAAAGGATTACTGCTGTTGCACTTTGAGCAAAATACCTCAATTAATATTTATCAATATATGTTAGTAACTTGGAATTTAAGAAAGCTGAAGAATTTTTGTTAAATGTTTGTTAAACATTTTGATGACGTGTGTTGTTTTTGCATTGGCGTACTGCTAGCTGGCGTTCGGCATTTTGCGATGCGATTAGACTGATAGTACAGAAGAAGAAGAGTAGATAAAGTGTTTTTGCTCATGGTGATGTTTACTTGGTGTGGTCCATGCTTGTTCATTTTCTTTGTTAAAATCTTTGAAGAATAATTCTCCTGCTTCCCTTGTCTACTGAAGACACAACAAGATGCATGCCATTTACTGTTTTTAATGACTCATTTTTAATTAAGCTTATACCTTTTTCTAAGGTAACTTATGCCATAAAATCTTTGAAGTGAGATAGTAGGTAGTTCCATACTCTTTTGTCTTCATGAAGAGACATTTATCCCTCAGCACTTGAAATCCTGATTAATACAAAATAACATTTTGTATAAATGACAAACAATGCATATCTGAAAAAGAAGAAATAGTAAATCTTATGAAGAGGCAAGAAATGAAGCCAATCAAATGAACTAGGATCAATTCATACCAGTACAAGGATACTCAAAGGCCTGGACAGAAAATCACTTAACTGATGAAATTCACTTAAATTATGAGTCATAATTGTACACCTTGACAATGCAATTTGTCATTTTTAAGCCTCTTCAGGTGTTCATGTTCTGTCCATGTACTTTTTTCGGTTTCAGACTAACAGCATGAAAAACCTTGCTGTATACTGTAGTTTCTCTTGCTTGAGTCCTCTCACAGCTTGGTTAGGCTTTAGTATAAACCTTTCTCAGTGTTTTGAGATTCACTATATAAAGCATATAAACATTTTATTGAGTAATATAATGATGAACAGGGACACCAACAAAAGAAATTAATACTTCACAGGAATCTGTCTTTGTAATGGGCAGAAAACACAACTCATTGTATATCATGTAATACTTCCAAATCAGTGCTGGTATGACTGATTATACACAGGAGAGAAGAAGTGTTAATAAAATCATATACCATTTCTCTGTACATTGTGTTACAGGCCTAACGACAGTTTTATGATGCCATTCTAAATAAAAATATTTTGGGATCTCTGTTTTCAGTTTACATAACAATGTAGTGTATAACATGTACATTCTGAAATACCGTAAAATTAAGTCTTTAACAGTCTCACAATTTACTGTCTATTTCAGTAAGTTGCCAGTATGGAGACAGTAAGGAAAGATGTAAGGAAATTTTATATGTCAGGTATCAGATGGAAATACTAATGGAAGCTATTATAGAAAGCTTTGAATATCCGCAGCCTGTTTGAAACGTGCAGCACAGTAGCCCTAAAGTGCTGTCAAAAAAGATTTTTTGAGAGTTTTTTCAGTTCATACCTTTTTTCTTAGGGCTCTATTAAAGCTGTCATTACAATTATTTTGTAATGTTCACACAGAATCTAAATTGTCTTCCTAAGTTTATCATCAGTTGCCAATATTGTGCCCTTACCAGGAGCCCTGAACTGGCAGTAGCTCCTTGCACACTTAAGTCTTATTGCCTTCCAGCAACTAGGTCTTCTGCAGCTCTAGAACAGTCCCTCTGAATGTCATAACAGGAATGGGGCCAGCAATATGAGAAAATATTATGTATTTTGGTTTTTGCTTTTTATTGCTACTTTTTAAATAACACATAACTGAACACTACAGTTTTTTTTTTTGTTCTTTTTCCCTCAGAGAAAAAACAAACTAACCACACAATACAACCGAATACATAAGCACAGTAAGGAACTGCATGAATCAGATATATATAGTTTCAAAGAGTACTGTCAAAACTGATTCAACACTGAAGGATTAAATAAACTCTGACTCACTAAAAATACACTGATCCCTTAAGATTTTACTCCATTCTTCAATTCTTGAAGTTGTAAATTGTGGTTGTTTCCGTGTTACTGCATTAAACCAAAAGAATATCAGAAAAGACAAAGCCTGTGGTTCTAAAGATTTTGGAATGTTTTTTAGACACAAAATTCCTTGAGCTCCACTAATAAAATGAAAGGTCATTAGATGTTAGATTGAGTCTTGAATTCTGAGTGACAAGCAGTGGATCTCAGAAACAACTTGTGTAAACTTTCCAATTACAAGAGCTTCTTTTGGACATCAAATTAAGATCAGAAGACATTCCAGAAAGTGTACACAGCTAAGTGGCGGAAGTTTAGTTTCCAGTATCTTATGGTTTACAAAGGACTGTGTTTGCTAATTTTTGTACGTAACATTTTTATAATTGGTCCATGTAGTAGAAGTTTGAGTATATGTTCCCTATTGTCAGAAATCCACACTTTCTTCACACTTTCCAGATATGACTAGTATTCTCTCATTTCTGCTGAGATCACTGTCCTACTGGGGGTTTTTCAGCAACTCCTCAAAGAGCTTCTGCTTCACCACAGGAAATCTGGATTTACAGTGGATATATACTGGATATATACAGGCTGCACAATGTATCTGACAGTATGCAGTTCAAACAGGTTGTCTACAGGCATGTTTACCTGTCCATGGATGGGTTTCAATTTATTATACACTCACCAGCCATATTAATTAGATACACCTAGCTAGAATCTGATGGGCCCGTCATTTGGCTCCAAAATTGCATGAACTCAGCAAAAAGGTGGTAACATTTCTTTGATTATTGGTCCATGCAAGCTTGACAGCTTCAAGCAAAATATTCGTTGTAATAATACTATTTTCTACCTCATCCAAAGAAACTATTGTCTTGAGAAGTGAGGACAATGTAGGCCACTGAAGTAAAATAAAAGCATTGTGATGTTTGTTGAGCCAGCCTGAGGTCCCAGGTGCTCATTACCTTGCTGGAAGTACCAATTTGAGAAAAGTTAGACTGGCCACAAAAGGATGCATCTGATCTGCAAAAATGTTTTGGTATTTTGTGGCATTTAGAAAATACCCAGATTTCAGAAAAAAAAAAAGAAAAAAAACTATGCCAAAAAACATCCCCAATATCATTACACTACCAAAACCAGTCTTTACAGTAGACACCAGGCCAGATGGATGCATGGATTAATCCTTTTTATGCCAGTTGCTAACCTACTGGGATTTGACAAACCAGAATATGGTTTTCCACTGTTCATTCAATTCTGGTGAATCCATGTATTGTAGTACACCTCCCTCCAATTATGCAGAGTGCCAGACTGCTGTAAGTTGTTACCATCATCACAGTTCCCAGGAAGTACAAGATTTCTGGACTTAATGATTAAAGGGCAGTTGCTCTGATATAGATTGTTATGAAAACCTCTGAACATTTCATGCTGACCTATCTTGAGTCCACCATCAATCTTGTCCTTGACCCTGTACGGTTTGCTTATGAGGCAAACCACAATTGATGATATAGTGAACATATGCCTCCACCACATCCTTCAACGTGTGGACTCCCTAATTCCTATGTCAGGATCTTGTTTGTGGGTTTCAACCAACCAATGGCAACAACCCCTTGTCCCGAGCAGAATCACAGTGAGCTGGAACCTATCCTGGAAACACGGGGTGGAAGGCTGAAGGGAAAGACCCAGAATGGAACGCCAGTCCATCGCAAGGGACCCATCAAGTAGGGCAAAAACCCCAGATTCACAACACAGCAGGCACCAGCTAAGCCTGCTCTCTCTTCAGTAGGTATGATATCAAAGTTATAGTGCATGAACATTTACACCTTACATGAACTTAAGAGATCACGGGCAAAGTGAGTCCAGAAGAGTTGAGTTTTAAGACCCTTTTAAAATGTGGACAGAGATTGAGCACTTGTAGGTGAGGGGGAGAGGTTGTTCCACCACAATGGAGCCAAAACCAAGAACCTCCATGCTTTACCTTTCGTGCGTGGGACCACCAAGTGGGCAGATGTGGAAGAGCGCAGCAGTCTGGTTGGAGTGTAGGAGATGATCAAGTCTTGAAGATATCCAGGAGCAGTTCCATTGATGTTTTTGTGAGCCATAACCAGAGTCTTACATTTGATCTGGGCAGCCATAGAAAGCTAATGCAAAGAGATGAGGAGAGGAAATATGGGGGAACAGTTTGGCAGGTCAAACACAAATCGTGTAGCAGCATTCTGTATCAGCTGTAGAGGTCTGATGGCAGTAGCGGGAAGACTAGACAGGAGAGAGCTGCAGTAATCCAGACAGGATGTAACCATGGCTTGGACAAGTAGTTGCACAGTCTGTTGTGAGGTAAGGAGAGATCCTGTGGATGTTATTTAGGATGTAATTGCAGGTCCTTGTTCTGACGTTGATGTCCTGAGAGAAAGACAGAGTTGAGTCAATCATTACTCTTTGATTCTTAGCTGAGGAGGCAGGCAAAATTGGAAAGTTGCCCAGTTTGATAGAGTTCATGAGAGGAACACAAGTCAGCAGGGAGGTGAAGTATCTCTGTTTTGGAGAGGTTGAGTTTTAAGTTGTGGTCAGACATCCAGGCAGAGATGTCCGATAGGTGGGTAGAGCTGTGCAAGGAAATGTCTGTTGCTCCGGGTGGAAATGAAAGGAACAGCTAGGTGCCATTGGCATAGCAGTGGTAGTTGAATCCATGAGAGGACATGACAGGGCCAAGGGAACAGGTGTACATTGAGAACAGCAGAGGGCCCAGTACCAAGCCCTGCAGGACACCAGTTGAGAGAGGCAGAGGAGAAGAACAGGAGCCCCGCCAGACCACTTGACATGATCTGTCTGATAGGTAGGACTCAAACCATTTTACATTTACATTACAATTATATTTTAGTGCTATTTCTTTGATGCCAAGCTGACCAAGAGAGAAGAACAGATTCCAGTGGTTGACAATTTACACATAATACAAACCTGAGATTTTTACAGACTGTTTAAAAAGCCTTCACACTACTTTCACTGCATATGGTTGAGAACAAGATATCACACAAAATAAACAGTTCACCACACAGCACATTGATAGCATACAAGAACCCATCAAACTTTTACAGAAGAATCAGCTTCCGTTGGTCAGATGGTCATATGGCTTATCAGCTTTCTTCCATTTTTGCTGGTCAATCGCACTTGACTGTCAGTTTGTCTCCCCAGCTCCACCTGTGGATGGAGAGCAAGAGAGAGACAGCGAAACACACAAAATACTACAGTTCCAAGGCTGTAACACCTCTCTTTGGAAATCAATGTGTAGGCTGCATCTGTTGAATTTTTACACAGCCATTACTAAAAATGTTTTGATTACGTTCATCACCATTTTTCCCCCCTGTCTCCACCCTCTCCAAGCCCAGGCTGCAGTGAGTGGTCTGCTCTGTTGGGAACATTGTTGGCTGTCAATTAACTTTAAAAAAACCCTTTTTACGGTGAGGGTGAGAAAGACAGCTGGCAGATTGCTGGGGATCTCATCTGATGGGTGCATCAAAGCAGCCACTTCTTCACCAGTTTGTGGACAATGCTATTTTGATTCATAACCTGGTGCAAGAATGCTCCAGGCTCCCTTTGCTTGTGCCATCCATCTTCAAGAACCCGGAACACATGCAAGTGGGACATGGACATCTGACGCCTGC
This sequence comes from Scleropages formosus, assembly GCF_900964775.1. Classification (NCBI taxonomy): domain Eukaryota; kingdom Metazoa; phylum Chordata; class Actinopteri; order Osteoglossiformes; family Osteoglossidae; genus Scleropages; species Scleropages formosus. Next base: position 23,634,944 of record NC_041820.1, read on the forward strand.
AGAGAGACAATGTTAATCCCAGGAGGGACTGCAGTTGTACTGTGGGAGTAAGAACCACTCATGTGCCTTCTGCCCAGCACTTTCAGTAGCTAGTTGACCCATATGGGAAGTACAGGTGAGTGACACTCATAAGCCTGCTTCTCAACTTTAGTTGCCAGTAAATCTTGCATGTGGACTCTCAGATATATGCACAGGCATTTGTGGACTCTGAAGCTGCCGACAACTTTATGGATTTGTCATTTGCTGCTTCACATCGCATCCTTTTCAAGGTTTGCAACTTGGCTCTCCATGTTAGTGCTCTAGATGGACAACCTCTGGGGACAGGGATAGTAGAATCCATGATGAAACCCCTCATGTACAATAGGTCTCTGCCACACTGAATCCATTTCATTCTAGTTAATCAAATCCCCAGACAACCACATCATTTCAGGGTATACTTGTTTGGCTAAAGATGATCCAGTATTGTCACAGAGAACAGGGAAACTGCGGTCCTGGGGACTATGGTGTGCGAAAGATTGCTTTGTCCTCCAATATCGAGCCACCTCTGTCAAAAGCGCCAATGGGGAACAGGCCCTGCATATTCCTGCCCCAGACCACACCCTAGAAATTCAGGTATGCAAACCTGCACAGAGTTAACAGCAGATATAAAAAGTACCACCTGCCCAAATCACAGAATCTCATTGAAACAACTGTCCACCCTGCAATTGTGAGAGCTCCTTAACCTGTTCCTGTGCCTCTACCAGGTCGACCTGCGCTCTGACCCTCAACCTCGTTTTCAGATTTGTCCCACAAAATGGAACAAACCCTCGTCTGCAAGTCAGACACCAATGATGGCAGTCAGTCACTTTGGATCCAATTCCTCATCTCCTGTGTCATCAGTGTGTGACAAAAATAAAGTGGAAAATGTTTGTACGGATCTGAAATTTGTCACTGTGCCCTTCATAATAAAAAGGGGCCAGAGTAATACTTGTGTACAATTACAGTGCATGTTAGGCCCTGAAGTACTTTGTAGCAGTTGGCTGTTATGATCCTTATCACTGATTCAAATGCTTCTGTTGCAACAGTAAAGTGGTATACCCTCTTTTATCTCTTAAATTCTTCTTTAATTTTCAGTGAACCTCTAAAAATTACGTTCAGCTGTGCGGAAGGCTGATTTCATCTTAGAGTATGACTGTTTCCTTTAGCTTCAACTTGTAGCCCTCATCAAAACATATCACCCCTGAAAATTCAGCCACATCTATGGCTCTCTTTGCCAATTATTTCTTTTTGCACACCCCTTGCCCCTCTAGTATTTTTAGAGGGACAGGCTTTTTTTTTACTGGTCCCTAACTTCCATTACTGTCTGTCTTCAGTCAGATTCCATGTTGCCTCTTTTTCTACCCAAAATATACACTCTATGGTTGTACTTTAGCTGTCATGTCCACACTCACACCGCAATCTACAGCACCTGATGCTGATCAAGCACCTGATGACAATCAGAGCACTCGGTTTTAAAAGAACCTCCTCAGCGCCTTCACACTCGTGGAATCTCACTGAGACAACTGTATCCTCTGTGTCTGCAGCACTCACCACGTCCAGGTCTCCTGCAGTCCTGTCTCCTCATTTCCTGGTTTCTGACCCCTTGCCTTGTCTCCTGACTTTGTGCACAGATCCTTGCTCCCACTCTGAGTGCTGATTGACCGACGCTTTGCTCGTCCCCAACAACAAAAACTCAGCTGATTCCTCAGTTCTGACTAAACGACCCTGTACTCAGGTCCAGTCTTCTTTGCGTTCTCTGTTCCACATGACAGTACCTCAATCCCTTTTGAATCCCTGGCTGCCTTTTTGATGACCTTAACAGTTTGTTCAGTTTCTTCAAAATTCTGAATAAGACATGACCTACTAAGTTTCAAATGCATCATTAAGAATACTCATGTCCCATTTCAAGTAAGTGCCATTTAAAGGGAAACACTAATTTAACGGTAAAACAAAAATATAACTGCAGTGAGTCTGTAATCAAAAATAAATAAATAAATAAATAAATAAAACATGTAAAGTGAGAGAGAGAAAAAGAACAAAACTAAAATATAAGTGGAATACAAAAACTCCTTCAGCCTCGCAACTGCACAGTGCTTATTCCTCACTAAGCATCTCTGACACCTCTCCTCTGAACATCCATAGATAAAAAACTAAATCCCACAAACCAGTGAAAATTACAGTATTAAAGAGCCTGAGAAGAAATCATAGCTAATCATAAATAAAAACAGAACAGAAATAAGCTCAGTATTATTGTCACTGGCGTCTGCGTACCTGACAACACGGTGCCGCGCAACAACACGACCACTGTGACCCCCTTCCTTGACAACCCTGGGACGCAGTATAAAGCACCAGTTCCAACACACCTGGCCGCGGAACTTCCAACTGAGAGACGTTCTCCTCACCTGTCTTCCGAGGCTGAATGTTCTGCTTTGTGCTTTTTGTGCAATTCCGTGTGATACAAACAAAGTGATTGAATAAGCTTCAGCACTTGAGTCTGCTCTCCTAATCCTCCGCACTCGACATGACAATTATCAAATACTGGAGGATGTGGTGGCGCGGTGGGTTTGACCGGTACCTTGCTGTTTGGCAGGTATGGGGCTTGAGTCCTGCTTGGGTTGTGTGGCAGTTCTGTGTTTCTCCCTGTGTGTGCCTCCTCCAACATACAGAAGAGTGTACTGGCAACCCCTTCTATTCCTCCCTTGCCATGAAAACCACACGAGTGGTCGCTATGGGTCAGATCTGACTTGATGGCATCAACAGCAACTATCAAATACTAGTACTACTCAGCTTTTCAGGTTTGTCAAAAACATAGCAGCAAACAGCTGGTTGTTGAACAGGTGGTTCTTCCCTTTTTGTAAACACACAAGCTAGGAAACTGAAACCACAGCAATTCTCCAAGCTTTAAACTCTCTGGTGAGCTCATGGAATTTTTGAATTTTCTACATGATTTCAGCTGGCAGATTGGGACAAAGTTGCAGATAGAGTTCTTTAAATATGATGTTGCATTTCTAAAGTACAATTTTTTCAATTTCTTCTCTGTCTGAGAGTTGTAGAAATGTGACCAAAATGCTTCTTCAATGAGCATTGGAACCACCATTATCCTCATTCCTAAGAAAAACAAAGCGAGCTGTCTTAATGACTATCGCCCAGTGGCACTGACCCCCATTGCAATGAAATGCTTTGAGAGGCTGGTGCTGGGACACATTAAGGACACCATCCCAGATACTTTGGACCCACTGCAGTTTGCCTATCGCCACAATAGACCCACTGAAGACACAATGTCACACACACTTCACACTATTCTGTCTCACCTGGATAATAAAAACTGCTGTGCAAGACTGTTATTTGTGGACTATAGCTCAGCGTTTAACATTGTCATCCCAACCAAGCTGATCCACAAACTACTAGGTCTGGGACTGAGTGCTGCATTGTGCAATTGGATCTTGGATTTCCTCACCAACAGACCGCAGCGTGTGTGGTCTGGCAGTAATACCTCCTCCTCACTGACCCTCAACACTGGCACTCCACAGGGAAGCATCCTGAGCCTGGTGCTTTATTTCTTGTTCACACATGACTGTGTGGCCAGGCACAGCTCGAACACCATCATAAAGTTTGCTGACGATATCACCATTGTGGGTCTGATCACCAACAACGATGAGACGGCGTATAGAGAGGAGGTGAAGCTCCTGGGAGAGTGGTGCCAAGACAACAACCTGTCTCTCAATGTCAGTAAAACTAAGGAGCTGGTGATTGACTTCAGGAAACAGGATACTTATTATTATTATTTTTATTTTTTATAGAGCGCTCTTCTCACGCAGCGACACAGAGCGCTTTAACACAGGCATACAGCAAGAAAAATTGATACAAAGAAAGAAGACAGTCAACTAATGGCTACCATAATGAAGAACTTATTATAGAGCTATAAGTATACCTACTGGCCATACGGCTCATGCACCCATCTACATAGGAGGGGACATTGTAGACAGGGTCAACAGCTTCAGATTCCTAGGGGTCACCTTCACTGCCAAACTCACATGGACTGAGCACACAGCATCAACCATCAAAAAAGCCCATCAACGTCTTCACTTCCTTAAGCGTCTGAAGAAAGCCCGGATGCCCACTACAGCCCTCATCACTTTCTACAGGTGTGCTCTGGAGTCCGTCCTCACAGGGTGTATTACATCCTGGTGTGGCAGTTGCTCCATACAGGACAAGAAAGCCCTACAGAGGGTGGTCAAAACGGCTCAGGGAATCATCGGCACACAGCTACCAGCAGTCCAGGACATCTACACCACACACTGCCTCAGAAAGACGATGCGCATCATGAAAGATCATAGTCACCCCGCACGGGCACTATAATCTTCTCTGCCATCTGCAAAGCGGCTCAGGTCTATTTAAACCCGCACAGCTAGGTACAGGAACAGCTTTTACCCCACTGCTGTAAGAGTATACAACACTAACCAATGTGCCACCTTTAGTAACTAGAGTTGGACTACTCTTCCCAAGCACATTGGTAAATTACACTGTCACATTAAGCATTCTCATTCTCTCATTCTGAGTTCTCTGACTGTCAACTGGTATTATTGTTATTACTGTTGCACTACTCACTGTCAGTGTCATTGTTTTGTTTGTGCAGTATTTCTGTTGTCTCTGTCTTTGTCCATAGACTGTGGAGAAGCACACACACACACACATTTTCAGAACCGCTCGTCCCTGACAGGGTCACAGGGAACCGGAGCCAACCCGGCAACACAGGGCGTTAGGCCGGAGGGGGAAGGGGACACACCCAGGACGGGACGCCAGTCCGCCGCAAGGCACCCCAAGCGGGACTCGAACCCCAGACCCACCGGAGAGTAGGACTACGGTCCAACCCACTGCGCCACCGCACCCCCTTGTGGAGAAGCATTCAGGAAGAATTTCATGATACTTGTTGTACGTGGTACTTGTACCTATGACAATAAACTAAACTAAACTAAACTGAACTAAATTGGGAGTGTGGCAAAGGGATCAAATTCAAAACTTCTTTTAATTGGAAACAACTCAGCCAGCAGTTCAATACAGAAATGTACTTTGTCATTTAAGAGGAATTTTCCCGACATCACCATTCTCAGGCACAACCTATAAATTATTACAATGCTTTTCATATTCCATTGTGCCTAGTTTTGTCTGGTATGACTCCACTTTTTGTTTCAGAGTGGCTATGCAAAGCCATCATCCAAGAGACACAGGAGCATACAAGCTGGCTCCACCAGACTATGAAACGGCTTTTTCCCTCAAGCTGCCAGGATCCTCAACTTTCTGTACCATCCTTATCATACCTGAATCCTGACCTTCACACTCACACCCCCACCATCCAGAATGACATTATCCACTTTAATACTGTCTGCAGAGATTGTCCTTTCATGTCACTGATAGTCTCTGCTGAAACCTCACTTAAACTGGTGTCTATCCAAAAGTTTAGCTGCTGCATTTCTTTAAAACATTACAAAAAAAGCTTCACTTTTTTGCAATACCATTTTAAAATCTGTTTACGTTTCTATTTATTGAACGGACTACACCACTGCACTTTATCCCATAGTGTTTTTAGTTTGGTAGTTGATTATTGTAAACTGCTGTAGTAGTAATAGTTTACAGACAGTCCCCGACTTACAACAGGGTTACATTCTGATAAATCCATCGTAAGGTGAAAATGCATTTAATACAACTAATTTACCAAACATCACAGCCTAGCGTATGTGTGATGGCCATTACAGGCTTTCATGCTGAGAAATTTTCTTGAGTTTCTCCTCAAGAGTAATTGCCTTCCTCTTCTTCTTCTCACCAGTAGCAGGAGATACAGATGGGCATTTCGTAGACATGATGGTTACACAAAACACAGCATAGATTCTGCAGGGGGAAATCCAAAAAAATGCTGGTAACACAGAACACTGTAGAGTAGCGGTTGTATACATTAGCGGCCACGTGCCAGACTGGGAGATGCGGATCGCTGCCTCTGCCCAGCTGCCTAGCATCACGAGAGAGTATTAGTGTCATGGTCGCGTCAGAGGGAAGCGGCGGACCCAAGTGCAGAGCGGTAATCGTGGTGTCTTCGGGGAAATCCAAGAGAGGAGGTCAGAGGACGGGCAAAGGGTCTTCGAGGTGCGAACGTCGTAACAGGGAGGATCCAAAAGGCGAGGTCAGTGTGCAGGCAAGAGGTCGATAATCCGAAGGAGGCAGTAGATCGGGGGAACAAGGGACGGGTTCGGGGAAGGCGTTCAGGAACAGGAAATGGCTGGAGAAGGTCGCTAACGAGGAGGCAGATCAGGGTTCCGCATCAGCTGGTTGTCCGACGCAGCCTTTTATGCTGCGGTCTGCGTTGGGTCACAGGTGTTCCATGTTGGTCCGAAGGTGTGGGCGTGGCAATCAGATATTGCTTGCCCGGGGAAAAAACTAAATTCAAAATTCCATGTACAGTTTCTACCAAATGCACATTGCTATTGCACCATCATAAAGTTAAAAAATCGTAAGTCAGACCATCGTATCTCCAAAACCGTCTGTATGCTGTAGTAGTAATAGTATATGTTGTCCTCTATGCCACACAGTGGTTCAGGAGAAATACTATATCACTCCAATATATGTTCAAAACATATTGTGGAAGCGACAATAAAGTTGACTTTGATTTATCTTACCTTCTACACAGCTCATTTGGTTAGATTAGTCTTTCTTAGTATGCCTATGGATATCTTGACCAGATAACATTTGACCATTTAACACTTGTCTTTCTCATCTCATCGCTCATTACTTTCCTTTCTTTGATTCAAACTGCCTATGAAGGCAAACAAGTATGGTTGTTGACGTAAAAGACAGCAAGATCTCCAGTTCCTTCTCCTTTGTATTGTAGAAATGTGTCCATAACTCTAGACTGCATGCTCTGCAGTAATTTCTCCAGGGGCTCTGTTTAAGATATTTTTGCTTCCTGAAGGTATATTGATTAAAAAATTGGACTTTCTAATCTTTCTCCATTTGATTCCTTTGGCTGCCCATATTTAATTTAATACTGGTTATGTACTACTAGACAGGATCTGCATCCGGATACCTAGATAACCTCTTCATTCCCTACAACCCAGGCTCAGCACTGTGTTACTCCATCTGTGTCCGCTTTAAGGTCCCATTCGTGAGGAGTCAAAAATCAAGAATCCATAGGTTGATGGCTTAGACTCCATTGTAGTGGATTAGTCTTCATCTCTCCCAGAGACCTGCTGAACCCTTTCTGGTATTGTCCAAGAAGGGTCTCTATACCAATCTCATTTGGAGCCAATTGTCTCATAATCATTAAACAGCTATATAAGTGAACATCACATAATTTTTAATTTTCATCTATGTATTTCCACTCCTTCTGAGTTCTTTAAGCAACTAATCGAGTAATGTATAATGTGTACTAGCAGAAAATTTGTGCGAAAGTGTTCCCCAGTACACACACACACATTTTCAGAACCGCTTATCCCAAACGAGGTTGCAGGGAACCGGAGCCTACCCGGCAACACAGGGCGTAAGGCCGGAGGGGGACACACCCAGGATGCCAGTCTGCCGCAAGGCACCCCAAGCGGGACTTGAACCCCAAACCCACCAGAGAGCAGGACCAGGTCCAACCCACTGCGCCACCGCACCCCCTTCTGTTCCCCCCCTAATTTTGTGTATATATTGTGTTAAGCTCTTTCTTGCAAATACTCTGAATTGTATCTTGATTTGGAGAATAGTGCCTATAAAATAAATAGATAGATATGAATTCTGTACCCTGTGTCTTAGTTCTCTAAACAGTCTCCAAATCAAGCTGCCATTCCAAGTTTTAGGCTATGTATAAATGGCAGTGAAAGACATAATCCTGATCAATATTTGTACTGCTACTGGTACCAAAACGAGTACAGCTCTAACTCTATTCTAATGTATCACTCCTCTGTGTAGCTGTATTATTGAATGTCACTGAAGCACACTATAACTTTGCTTGTCTTTCATAGCCTTTTGCCTGGTAATTGATGAAATCTATCATTTCTATGTGCATTTCCTAAGTATCTGGGAACAAATACAGATCATGGAATGAAGATAATAGATCACAGCTGATAGTTAAATGCCATTTTAGTAATGTCAAAACAAATAATGCTCTGGTTTACGGACTCAACACCACCATTTGTACAGTTCCAAGCAGAATCCTTATGTTGTAACTATAAGCATGGTGCAAACCCTGCATCCATTCAGCTGAATAAATAAATAAAACCTAGCAAACTAAAATAAAAATCTGGTTGTATGAAGTGGTAACATTTTGTGTCAGGTAATTGTGTCTCTTTAGTATTGAAATAAGGTATTATAAGGCCAGCACTCACAGTAGTTGTCACACCACCAACCTCATCCCTGACACCAGCACCTGGTTGTGATTAGCGGACAGGCTATAAAGAAAGCCACACCATTGCTTTCTGGCTGCAGAATCTCTTTGAGACCACCGTCCCTCCTGCGCTCACAACACAACAACCTCGCCTTATCTGTCCTTCTCCTTGCAGCTCCCTCCTTGTTCCCTCATTCATCTCCATGTCCGTGCTTCCAGTCATCCATGGCTTTGACCTTCCCTTCATCAATCACATCTTGGATTCTCCTCCTGAGCAACGTTTGCACCTCGAATTGAACCACGCCTGTCCCTGACCACGAGAATTGCTTTGTCCCCTGTACTTTGACAATAAAAGATCTTGTAATTGGGTCCACACCCAGGTTTTCAGCTCACATCATGTGAAAGTAATAACTATACATGCTTTTTATCCAATATAAACACCAGATTTACATTTATTCACATAGCAGACACTTTTCTCCAAAGTGACTTACAGCACATACTAGGTAGTGTACTAGCCCACACACCTTATTCACCAAGGTGACTTACACTACTAGATACACTACTTACAATGGGTCACTCATCCATACACCAGTGAAACACACTCTCTCTGTGACACTCACACCCTAAGGGGGACCTGAACAGCATGTCTTTGGACTGTGGGAGGAAACCCACGCAGACACAGGGAGAACATGCAAACTCCACACAGACTGAGCAGGGATCAAACCCATGTTCTCACCCACCACCCAAGCGCTGTGAGACAGCAGCACTACTCGCTGTCCCGCCGTGCCGCCCGCCAAAATTGATGCTGTAAGACAAATACATTTTAACCATGGGTTTTCTTCGTTATCTAAAGACCTTAGTTGGACAAATGAATGAATAACAAACAGAGAGCCATCAAACTGAAATAAAAAAAAAACAAATAACATTAACTCTAACCTTCAGTGAACCATATGTAACCAAAAGATACAGTATAAAGTGTAACCACTGGAGCTGTTTATTTAAAAAACAAGTGAAGGAGACATCCTTGAGGATGAACTGATTTGTTTTTTTTGTAGGCTTCAGCACCCATTATAATAGTTTCTCCCACATTTTGGTGACCATGTATTTCCATTACATTTTCTTTAGCATTTGAAATAATCTAATGAATCTGGATGGATTTATTAAAAGATGTGTTATCCATTTATGTAACCTTATACATTTTCAAATTAAGATTTATTCCTCTGGCTGATGCTTTTCTTCAAAGCAGGATACATTATTCTTTACTACCACAATCTAAATACTACTAACCTTAAAACAATAAAACATCTCACTTTCACAAAGTCATTGTCACAACAAGTCACTGTCAGAGCAAAAAACAGAAACTGTCATTATCAAATCTTTCAGCGGCTGCTGTTCCTACCTTACAATGATCAGTCTCACTAGAAAGGATGCTGTCCACGCACGTTGAAAAGCTAGAAGGGATGCCAAAAACTACTGTCACACCAACTACCCACTACACTGATAGACTATTAATTGAGCCCATTTGGATGACAGGGAAATAGCCCAAGGACAATAGGGGAAGAACATGGCTGAGCCATGACAGATTGATTTATCTATTCTTCATTCCCTTTCTCAGTACACATATACAACTTTAGATTAATGGAGAGCAGAGTCTCTTGAAAGTTTTTTCTTTTTAAGGTATGTATTACCATCAATAATAGTAGTATGAACCCTTGTTTTCCGAGTTGCTTGCATTCATGGAAAAGACTGATCGGTCATTGGGTGCATCTTGAGCTGCAATATAAATGTGCTCTTCAACAGCGTGCCATTTAGAACAAGCAAGCAGCATTAGTTTTGTTGTATATGTGGGGTGGTAAACACTACTTACAAATATCTCTTGTGAATTAGTAGCCTTGAAATATGAGTTTCTTGCAGATTCTCTCATTACATGCAAAAAAAGGCAGTTTCTAAGACATTTTATGTATATATACTGTAAGTTGCATTAACATTTACATTACATTAGCACTTACATTATTTTGACAATATTAAATTAACCTCAAATTTATCTTGAAGAAAGACTGTTTGATTACCTTTAATATTATTCACAGTGTATTTCCTGTCTTTGCTCACCTGATTCCTGCCAAATCAAAACTCGCTTGACATTTCAAAGAAAACAATACGATGTTTGTTTTTTCCAACACGGTTTTGACTAGAAGCTGCTTTCTGCCAGTGAGTTACAGTGCATGACTCAAGAGCGTTACACAGTATTTTCAGAGCTCTTAATGTGAATTTGCACTTTTCCCATGTGTATGCAGAAATAAGGAGTACAGATCTTTTATGCTGTTTGAACAGTGTCCACTCATTATTAGTAAAATTAATTATTATTATTTTTTTTTTTATTGCAAAGTTAACAACCTAGTGAAAGTGATGTACTATGTCTCATAGAAATTTAGCTCACACAATTTCACCTCCAGTAACATAGTAATAGTGGGTATTCCTATAAAGTATTGTAACGACCCACGTTACTGTGTTTTAGTGGGAAATGTGTTTAATGTAATTGGTTAGCGTTTGGTGACGTACAGGGAATGTAAGGGGGTGTTTGTGTCTGCCAAGAGAGAAAGAGGAGAGAACCTGGGGGTGCTAAGCAGGCTGGGGAGGCTGGCTAGACGCGCAGGTCCTGGAGGAAACGGGGTCCTCAGACCGAGAACATTATTTCTCTGTGTGTTGATGTTCAAATAATTTTATTTTTTTCCCCTCACACTACATGCAACACTCCATACGGACAAATCAAAACATGATTTTATACATTTTTGCAAATTTATTAAACATAAAAAACTGAAATATCACATTGACATAAGTATTCAGACCATTTACTTATTACTTAGTTGAAGCGCCTTTGGCAGCCTCGAGTCTTCATGGGTATGACACAAACGCTTTGCACACTTAAGCTTGGGGATTTTCACCCATTCTGCTCTGCGGATTCTCTCAAGCTCTGTCAAGTTGGAAGCTGTTTTGGCTTTTTCATTATGGGGTACTGAGTGTAAATTGATAAGGGAAAAATATCTTTAAACAAATTTACCACAAGTAAAAAAAAAGGTTAAAAAAGTTAGGGGTGTGAATACTTTCTGAATGCACTGTGATATGCACCTAGCAGGAAAATATATCCCCTTTCCTATCCAGAACAAGAAGCAATAGAAGCTTATGTGACTGAAGCATTTAAGTTGTGATTAGTAGGATATTCAGCTCCTCAACCTTGGCTGCTTTCTTTTTCAGTTACACTTAAAAATGCTCACCCCATGCCCCCGATAACTTCTGCCCTGGATCTGTCTGGACTAAGAATTTTGCTAAATTGGATCTTGCTGCCCGTCCTGGGTGTGTCCCCTCCCCCTCCGGCCTTACGCCCTGTGTTGCCGGGTAGGCTCCGGTTCCCCGTGACCCCGTATGGGACAAGCGGCTCTGAAAATGTGTGTGTGTGTGTGGATCTTGCTGATGGACATACCATCGAGTCAACTCTGAATCATAGTGTGCAGTTTGTAAGACAGAGGAGAAATGGAAGTGGTTTGCTAGGACACTCTTAGAAAGTAATGTAAATTCAGGGCTGTTGCAAGGGAATTCTCTACATACCAAATTTTCTGAGGGTGTCCTTTCCCAGCTCGGCTCAGATGTGTCCATAAAAGAAAGATACGTCTTTTCAAGAACCTGGACAAGTCAAGTGCTTCTAAGGGAAATTGAAGAAAGCTTATCTAAATGAATCTACATTTGTACATTTATTTACTTAGCAGATGCTTTTCTCCAAAGCCATTTACAATGGATACTATATAGTGTTACTAGGCCACACAATCTGAAGTAAGTTTCAGTCAGGATCTGTTTTTTCTTTGTTTTAGTGGGGTTGTTTTTTGTCTCATTTAATATATGGTGGGTTCTTAGGGTTTTCGTGCAGCTGTAGATGTTCAGGTGAAGAAAGAGGATAAAGGCACCACCACCCTGAAAAGCTATACATTCATTCAACGTACACAGAACAATATGTTATACTCAATGAATATATTACAACGGCTGTACACAAGGATCCAATTCAACTGACTTCACCATGAAGCCACAGAGGAAAAAACATCCGGCATTGTCATCATACATTTTTTTCACTCCCCCAACCGCCACATGTTGGTTGTCATGTGAGCACCTCCCTTCGTCGGTGTTACGTTGAATTAGGCCCATACCTCAGGAAGGCTTAAGAGTGCAGTCTGGTGTCCCAAACCCATCCCCCCCTCAATACACATGTTAAATGCCCTTCACCCTCAACAAATGCAGCAATTCCACAGGCTAAACTACTCCAATTAAAATCATGCTCTGAATATAACATCACGTCCGGAGGCAATGAAGTAACCACAATAACCTGTGGCACCTGTTTGCCCACATCAGTGAGTAGTTTCTAGTTCCATGTATTACCCCACCTGCCGAGACACATCTGCTCTTACACTGTATAACACTCTCCTGCCCGCACAAAACCTATCGTATTATTTGTACTGCCATTCCACTGGTGATTGCCAGGCAAGATGTTTGACTTGTGCTCTGAATTAACAGATTCTCATCCTTGACAGGTTGCTTTTGGTGGGCTCATCTCTGCATATGCAGGCCTGGACAATTTTTCCTTGGACCATTAAAAACGAACCTCCCCTCCTTCTTCCGGTGTTTTCTCTACAATCAAGAATTTGGACTTCTACATTTTTTTTTTCAGTTTTGGACCCCAGCAAGGAGAAACAATAATTCTGCAGATTTTTGTATCCAGCTGCAGATTAAATTTTTATATTCTTACTCTGTTATTGAAGTTTGCAACAGATCTTAATTTAATTTAAGTTTCAATTCAGTGCCTCGTAACTTTTCAAAGCCTTCGTGCGTTGACTTGTTGAAGAACTGAAAAGTACTGTCAGTATTATTTTAATTACTTTCTGCCTCCCGAATAGTTGTCCTTCATTGATGAATTTGTCAGTTAATTTGTCGTGTCCCTTTTGATAGTTTTTGTGGCCTGCATCTGGGTCCAACAGGTGAGCTTAGAGGTCTGGTATTGGATTTGCTTAGGATTGGTTGGAGACAGATTCTGGTGTTGGGGTTGTTTGTGTCTAGGTGGAGGCTGTCTGGTTTGGTTTGCATGTGTCTTAGTGGAGGTTGCTGTTGACCCCACAGCTGTCTAAGGATGAAGAGAGGTATAAAATACGTTACATAACAGCTGTCTATTGTTACAGTATGTGGGATTGCTGGCTGATGGTGTATGTTATGTTCTCCATCTGCTTCCTTTGTGTCTGCTGCTCTTCCTTCATTTTGCTGAGCTCCTTCATTAGACGATCCCTGTTGTGGTGTAGGTCTTTTAAATTCTGCAGTGCACTGTGCAAGTTGTTCTTCCGGGTGACGAAAATTATCTCAAAATGATAAATCAAACGGAATCATCTCTTTGAGCTCCAGCAGCTCAACCTCCTGTATGAGACTGTTCCTAATTTTAATCACTGGGGAGTGTCTCTTAGTGTTTCTGTGGTCTTTGGTGCCATGGCCTCTTTGGTACCTAGGGACATCACAGTCCCTTCTGGTACAGATTTACTGTAATTATATTACCTCAGGGGTGCGGTGGTGCAGTGGGTTGGACCACAGTCCTGCTTTCCGGTGGGTCTGGGGTTTGAGTCCTGCTTGGGGTGCCTTGGGACGGACTGGCGTCCCGTCCTGGGTGAATCCCCCTCCGGCCTTACGCCCTGTGTTACCGGGTAGGTTCCAGTTCCCTGTGACCCCATATGGGACAAGCGGTTCTGAAAATGTGTGTGTGTGTGTGTGTGTGTGTGTATATTACCTCATTTAGTTCACACTCTTCTCCACAGCAACATACAACATTAAGATGCCTACAACTATTTACTCATTTGTACAGCTGGTAAATTTTTATTGGAGCCATTTAAGATAAGAACCTTGCTCAAAGCCACTATGGCAGTAAGGAAGATCTGAACCAACAACCTTTAGATCCAAAGGTAGTAAATTGAACTGCTATACCCAGCTGTGAGAACACTAATGTTACTTTTCCCATCCACAATTTGTCTGCCATTGCAGATTCCACTTTTTAAAATTATTATTATTTTTTGTATAATGGTTACAGATGGCTGTATGCCAAATGTCTGTATCCTGTTTGGAGAGGAGCAGGTTAGTGACAGTGGATCTGTTTCTAATTTGAGAGCAGTCTGCTAACAGTGCTTTCTGTTTAAATATTGCTTTTACCTGAGCACTTTTACATCCTTCTGGTAAAGTAAAGAGAGGGTGTGAGGCACTTCCATAGTAACTGCTCATTTCCCGTGGTCATTTAGCTCTGCTCTGCTCTGCTAGCTCTGGCTGCTGCTGACCTCCACCAGGGAGCCCAGCTTCATTCCCAGAACAGAACCAGCCTTCCAGATTAGCCTGTTGAGTCTGATGGCATGTTCTGTGGTACTATGAGTGCCATGTAAAAAAAAAACACCTGCAGCATTTGTCACCTTGTTACTGATCACAGACACAAACACCATTCACAAGCTGTAAATGCTGGAAGCGAGTTTACTGGAAGCAGTCCCATTCCCATTACAACAACTAACATCACAATATGGACATACAGGTGATTTTCATCCCCACAACAAACTAACATCTGAAAACAGAAATCTGAAGGAAAAACAGTTTAAAAAGTAAAAAAAAAAAAAAAAAAAAAGGTTTAAATTTTTGAAAATTCAAACTTTAGCATTCATGACACCAGTGGTGAGCTGTCAGGGCCAGCAAGGCCTTCTCTGCTGGCCTAAACACTATCAGAATAACTGACTTACGTTTTAATATTTTTTTCCATGAATGTGTATTAAATTATTCCCAATAGTCTATTCTCTTCATTTCATAGCTTTTCTCTTGGTTGCGCTGCTTCCAGTAGTGTATGTTTATGTTAGAGCTTTTATCCAGTCATATTTCAGCCATCATGTGTTGCCAGGGTCAAAGAAATCTGCCTTGAGGCCTTCAGAATCGACAGTGCGGGCGCCTGTAGCTTAAAATAAATGGCAATGAAACTGTTGCTTTAACCAATCAGATTTCGAGTTGGCGACGCCGGGGCCATCTAGCAAGCGTACAATAACGTCGGCATTTTCACATCCTTTGATTGGATGGTCAGAGAGCGTACTAGTCAGAGCTAGCAAACCGCATCTGTAGCGAACTACACAAGCTAAAATATAAACAGTTGGTAAGCTTTTTCAAGAACCATTTATGCTTTTGCATTTTCTTTTCTTTAAAATTTGCACAAAAACACACAATTTGCCTTAATTTCAAATCCCCAGGAAAACCGTAATCCCCGGGGTTTCCGTGGTCAGAGAACTCAAAAGGTACTACAAAAATGCATGGAAAACCCGGGGTGGACTATATTTTTGTCATTTTATTAAGTTACTATTGATGCTTCTGCTAGAGATGATGTATGTGGCACAGCTGTGGCTGTAGTGAAAGGAGACTTGTTGAATTGTGTTAATTGGGTTTCTTGCTTTAGTAATGGCATTCATTCTTGCTGCATGAGATACCTGTCTGTGATGCAACGCCCTGTTATACTGCGTTTCTGTATAATATTGATGGTTTCTATAGCCCTGGCATCATAATGATGGTATTAAGAGGTGGATTAATTCAGGTAGGACACCACTCACTAAAGGCATAGGTGTGAAATGCCCGGCCTGCCACTGCATGACACAAAGGCCCAGTGTACAGTAACAATTACTTTGATCCCCTTTCTGTCATTTCTGTTTCTAGATTTAACCATTTTAGTAAACTTTCATTTGTAAATGCATAGTATTGGTTCTGGTTCCAGACCTGTACTCACAATCCAATGGCTGTGTGCTGTATAGTTGAAGTTCACCCTAGTGGACAAGTGAGCCATCTGGATGCAATAGCAGTGTGGACTGTGGATGCAGATTATGTTGCCCTGCTGAGAGGTAATAGTGCACAATCTGGAAAAGATACAGGAAACCTGGAGGGGTATAATCAGGAAGAGCTGCTTGTATGGTCTGAACTTAAGCAGCAACTTCTCATTGAAGTCATTCTCAACACTCTGATACTGACAGTCTTCCTACAGACCTCCTGGGCCTGAAGAAAGTCAGTGTCCTGTGAATATAAAGCATGATTTGGCTAATAGTTAGTGAGGTTATTGGCAATGTAAGATGGTGAAAGACCCTTGAGCACCTTATAGGTTAAAAGCAGTGCCTTTCTATGCAGAAGGAAGCCAGAGTAATATGATATTATTAGTATTAGTATTTCTGGCAGCCAGTGACAATTCTGGAGGAGTTGAAGAGGTAAGGCAGACAGCAAGCCTCGTGGAAATGAAGGCATGAACCAACTTCTCTGGATCTAATCCACAGAGATAAAGCTTAAATTTGGAGATATTCCTCAGTTGCAGGAAGCAGGTCATCAGCTGAGCTGATATGAAGTTTATAACACAGCATTGAGTCAAAGAAAACTTTGACTCAAAAAAATTTGACTCGGGAATTCCTTGTGGATGATACAATAATGTAATTCAAGTCATTGAGGTTCAGCTGTGAAAATTTGCTGTTAGAAATTTCTGCTGCAGGAGAAGGATCTATGTTTTATCTGGGTTCAGAGAAAGGGAGTTGGTGCCCATCCAGACTTTAATGTCATTGAAACAGCTGGACAGGTGCTTGGTAGTCAGTGTATCAGAGGGTTTTATGAACATGTACAGCTGGGTATCATTCATATAAGAGTGGAAATTGACATTGTGTTTTTGGATAATAAAACCTTGGGGTAGCATGTAGAACATGAACAACAGCCCCAACACAGAATCTTGAGTTATTTCATATTAGACTGGAGAAGGCTAGGATGGAGAGAATAACTGGCATTCAGAATTATGAAATGAAGTCTACTTGTGATATAAGAGTTAAACCGCTTCAGCATAGCCCCAAAGGCCTACGCATGTCTCAAATTTGCACAACAGGATGGTGTCATTGAAGTCTACAATAGGATCTAAGAGGATGAGCACTGTTGGGAAACCTTCATCAGTTGAAAGGAGAATGTTGCTGGTAGCTCTTACTACAGCAGTTTCAGTACTGCAGTTCCAATGTCTGCATCCAAATCTCTGCTTCTTCTGATGTAATGCACTTTTTGTATTTTTATCTGAGATGTGTGGAGTTTTGGATAAAAGTGTCTGTTAAATGAATAAATTTAAATGTAAATGTACTGTGGCATGGAAGAAAATCAAATTGTAATTCTTCCAACAGACTATTTGTTGCCATATATGAGACAGATAGGAGACAGTTTCCTTGCAGTTGTCCTGGTGAGGGCTGGAGGGGTAGTCTGGCAATAGCAGGCTATACAAGCAGGCTAAAACCTTCCTTTTCCCCAGCTGTAGTCTCCAACTCCTCTTGGGGAGAAAAACTCTCTCCAAGTGTGTCCTGGATCTACCCCACGGTCTTCTCCCAGCGTGACATACCCAGAAGAACTCCAATGGAAGCCCACCAGAGAGCTTTCTTATGCTCAAACCACCTCAGCTAAGTGTTCTTGATCTAGAGGAGCAGGAACTCAGCTCTGAGGCCCTTATGGATCACTGAACTCCTTATACTGTGATGGAGAGTGAGCCCAACAATTTTGTAGAGAAACCTCATTTCACCTGCTTGTATTCCTAATCTTATTCTTTTAGTCATTACTCAGTGAATTGAGCAGCAAACTATGAGCTTTAACTGAAGAAACAGTTAATGCTTCACCACTACTGATCAGTACAGTGCCTGCAAAACTACCGACAGTGTACCAGTCCATTTTTCAATTCCCGGTTCCTCCTTTCATCCCTCGTGGACAAGTGATACTTGAACTCCTCCAGTAGGGGCAGTGGTTCCCTCCTTAGCTGAAGAAAGCAATCCACTCTCTTCTGGTAGAGAACCATGATGTCAGATTTACAAGTGCTAATTTTCATATTAGCTTATTAAAATTTGGCAGCAGTGTATTTTAGTGGATATTAAAGCTCAGAGTGAAATGAGGACAAACTTATTTGCAAAAGGAAAGAATGTTAGCGTGAGTCCCCTAACCTGGACACCCACTAAGCATCAGCTGTACCGTGATATCCAGTGCATGAAAATCACAAACAGTAGTAGACACAAAACACAACTGTGTCAGAGTACGAAGCCTACATCAAATGGGTTACACTTAATGCCGAGAACATTGATACAGTTCACATTGTTCTTACACAGTGATTAGATGGTGTGCATCAACAGCACCAGTGCCCTGTATTCTTGCAATCCCTCCCATAGCACATGGCAAGGAACACAGCCATATACCTTTTAAAGACCACAAAATATACATAGGGATGATTAGCATATTCCCATGATCCCTCAAACAGCTGAGCCAAGGAAAAGGTGGTCGATGTGCCACTACTAGGATGAAATTCGCATTGTTCCTCCTGAATCTGAAAATCAACAGATTCTCCTTTCTATATTTGGTGCAAGGAGATTGAGAAATGTGATTCCCCTGTAGTTAGTACACACCCTCCAGTCCCCATTCTTAAAATAGGGACACCACCTCAGTTTAGCATTTGAAAGGGACCTTACCCATCTTCCATGCAACACTGAAAAGGTGCATGAGTCACACTACTCTGACACTGTCCAATGCTTTTAACATCTCCAGACGACTCTCATGTATCCCTGCAACCTTGCCACAATGGAAAGCTGCAGTGCCATAGCACCTTCAGCAACAATAAGGTTTTAATCAGCCAGAGATGTCAAACACTGCCTCCTGATAAGAAGGCATGTCCACTGGGTCAAAGAGTTCCCCAGAGTGTTCTCAGTGATTTGTGCAGGAATGGTTTTCCAGAATAACGTTGAGGCTATCCGAAAATCCTTCTCCATAGCCTCTGCAAACTCCTCCCATGCTCAAGCTTTCACTTCAGCAATTGCCTTGTCTTAGCCTGTAGGTACCTTTCAGTCAGGCCATACCTTTTGGCAGCTGTGTCCACAGCTAAGGTTCTCATCATGATCCAGTCCGACTTCATGTCTGCCTCCTGACTGGGAAAAGGTGAAAAGTTTGCTCATCAAACTTTCAGTTACCTCCCTCCAGGTCTCTCTATTGTTCCCAACGTTGGCTTTGAAGTCTCCCAGCAGGACTACAGAGTTAGTAGGCAGCACCCTCTTCAGTAGATCACCAAACTTCTCTAAGAAGGCTGAAAAATTAGAAAAGCTGTTTGGTTTGTATTCACAAATAACAGTCAGAGTTTTCCTCAGCTGCATTGAGGCAACCCTTTCATCCACCTCCAACAACACAGCCAGGGCCTTTGACCATCCTCACACTTGGACAGGGCCTTTCATGAGAAGGAACTCCAGAGTAGGAGAAAGACCACCCCTGACTGAAAATTTTAGATGGAGAGTCCACACAATGTGTGGATTTAAGACCAACTATACCAAGCTGATACTTTTCGATATCCTGCACCAGCTCAGGCTCCATCCCTGCCAGAGAGATGATATTCCACATCCCCAGAACAATTTTCCATTACCAGGGTCTCATCCATGTAGGTCCATACTGCTCGTGTCTGCCATTTGACTGGCATTACACCCAACCCCAACCTTTCGCCTTACTGGTGGTGAACCAATAAAATGACTCAACATCAAAATTTCAGGCTGGGTCCAACCATATTATGTGGGACACCACTGAATACTATCCCCAAGCCTGGCAGCAGGGATTGATCCTGGTAACTCTAATCCAGTGTACTTAGTTGTCTTGTACTCATTATGGTCTTTATACACCTACCCTTCAGACCTGTTCACCAAGGGAAACCCTACCAAAGGCACCGGGCTCCACATGGAAGCTCTGAGGTTCTTTCGAACAAACAAGCACCCCCATGTTAAAGGGAGCAACAAACAGGAAAGAAGTTTCCCATTTTTAAAAAAGGAAGAGTGGGGTATGTCTTCTAATTAAAGCGTTTACCTTTCTCAGCCTTCCAGGAAAGTATATACCCTGGTAATGGAGAGGAGATTATTGCTGACATGCTTCAGATTAAGGAGGAACCATACCAGTTCTAGAAATATTGATCCAAGAACATAGGAGGCATTGTGGAAATTTGCAAACCCAGATTAAATCAGTTTTTTGACCTGCAGAAGTCCTATGATCATATGTTCTGGTATATTCTTTGTGAGATGCTATAGTAATGTAGCGTCCGGACGGGAGTCCGACACGGACGCGCGTTGCTATTACGTCCAAACACAGACGAAATATATAATGACTTCACGTGCAGTGTGAGGTTAGACGTGTACGGTGCGTATTGTAAGACACTCGGTGGAAGTGAAACAAGAAACACGAGACCAGGAAACACACACGGTGTTGGAACTACGGTGAACAGTGAAACGCTAATCTGTGAGTCTGACCGCAACCCTGAGACGTGACGAAATACCGGACAGGAACGATGGACCAGGACTGAAGAACAAGAGGCAGGAACTGACGGGACGGGCACTCGGGACTGGAACATGCACACCTAGGAAACAAACTGAGGGAACAAGAGACTACCAATCGCCAACGAAGCACAAGAGAACTGCTGATTAAGAATCCGCGACTAGTTCTGCTCCGCTGGCTCCTTTTATACCTCCATGTCCTACGAGACTGTGAGGTGATAGGTAAGCGTTAGCTAGCGGCACTGAGTGGCGCCGCCTCTGACCAGGAGGGGCAGTGACCCCGTGGGATGTGACAGTACCCCCCCCTCCAGGGGCGGCTCCAGCCGCAGAACGCCGGCGGGTAGGCGGTCGCCCCCGCCGTCGCGGAGCAGGCCGATCTGGATGACACTCATGGAAGTCCTCAATAAGAGCTGGGTCCAAGATGTCCCGTGCTGGTACCCAAGACTGCTCCTCCGGCCCATAGCCCTCCCAGTCGACCAGATAGTACAGCGTACCCCGTCTCCGTTTGGAGTCCAGGAGGGCCCTGACGGAGTAGGCAGGAGAACCATCCACATCCAACGGTGGAGGTGGAGAAACTGCTGGGCTCTGCAGGGCGGAAACACAATGGGGCTTGAGGCGCGAAACATGAAACGTGGGACAGATACGATAATGCGAGGGCAACTGAAGACGGTAAGAAACCGGGTTGATCCTCTTCAGGATCTTGAAGGGGCCGATGAAACGGGGGGCAAGCTTCCTCGAGGGCAAATGCAGTTTGAGATCCTGGGTGGACAACCATACTCTCTGCCCTGGCTGGTACAATACAGTCCTACGCCTTTTGTCGGCCTTCTCCTTTTGGTGGGATACCACCTCCTGGAGACGGACATGTGCGGATTCCCACACCGACTCACTCCTCTTGTACCAGTCGTCCACAGCTGGCAACCCACTGGTCTCCATCGTCCACGGGAACAGCGGAGGCTGGTAACCGAGCACACACTGGAAAGGAGTTAAGTTTGTGGACGAATGGACCAGGGAGTTCTGGGCGTACTCTGCCCAGGGGAGGTATCTGCTCCAATCCGCTTGATTCTGAGCACAGTAACTCCGCAGGTAACGTCCAACCTCCTGGTTGAGGCGTTCCACTTGCCCATTAGACTGTGGATGATAACCAGAGGAGAGGCTGACTGAGACTCCTAAGCGGGCAAAGAAGGCCTTCCAGACCCTTGAGGTGAACTGGGGTCCCCTGTCCGAGACGACATCCTCTGGCAGGCCATACAGCCGGAAGACATGTTGGAACAGCAGTTCCGCGGTCTCCAGGGCTGTAGGTAGACCTTTCAGAGGAATCAGTCGACAGGCCTTGGAAAAGCGATCTATGACGACCAATATGGTGGTGTTTCCATCAGAACACGGAAGATCAGTAAGGAAGTCCACCGCTATATGGGACCATGGACGGTTGGGAATCGGGAGTGGCTCTAAAAGCCCTGCTGGCAGCTGCCGTGGGACCTTGGCCTGGGCACATGTGGTGCAGGCAAGGACGAAGTCTCGTACGTCCTGTTTCATGGATGGCCACCAGAAGCGTTCAGCGAGAAGCTTCAAGGTTCGGTTGACCCCTGGGTGTCCTGTACTTGGACCATCATGGGCCCAGTGTAGGAGCTCGGACCGAACAGTGGACGGGACGTATTCTTTGTCTTGGGGCTGCTCGTTGGGACCGGGTTCTTGACGTTGGGCTGCTTGGATATCGTCCAATAAAGCCCAACGGATAGGAGCCACAAACTGCGTCGGGGACAAGATGGTGTCTGGTGGGGAGAGCTGAGGCGATACCTCGAACAAACGGGACAGGGCATCGGCCTTGCCGTTCTTGGAGCCAGGACGATAGGTCACCGTGAAACGGAACCTGGTGAAGAACATGGCCCACCGCGCCTGTCTGGAATTGAGCCTCTTTGCCTTCTGCAGATACTCCAGGTTCCGGTGATCAGTTAACACTAAGAATGGGTGCGTAGCCCCCTCTAACCAATGTCTCCACTCTTCCAAGGCCATCTTTATGGCTAAGAGCTCCCTGTTTCCTACATCATAATTCTGTTCAGTAGGCGACATCTTGTGTGAGAAGTACGCACATGGATAGAGCTTCAGGGGACTTCCCTGGCGCTGTGAGAGCACTGCCCCTACCCCGGCCTCAGAAGCATCAACCTCCACAATAAAGGGCAGTTTGGGATCAGGGTGCTTCAGGATTGGGGCAGAAGTAAAACGCTTCTTTAGGTCTTCAAAGGCCTGACTCGCCTCAGGAGTCCAGGTCAGGCGCCTAGGGGCTCCTTTTAACAGAGCAGTCAACGGGGCTGCAACGGAACTGAAGTTCCTTATGAAGCGCCTATAGAAATTCGCAAAACCTAGGAACCGTTGCAGGTCCTTTACTGTCTTTGGCTGGGGCCATGACAGAACTGCCGAGACCTTCTGTGGATCCATCGTGACCCCGTTGGGTGTTAGGATGTACCCCAGGAAATCCACAGAGTGCACATGGAACTGGCACTTCTCCCCTTTCACGTACAGCTTATGTGCTGCCAGCTTTTGCAACACCTCCCTGACATGTCCAATATGCTCCTCACGGGACCGAGAAAAGATCAGGATATCATCCAGATACACTAATACTGAGCGATTAATTAGCTCTCTGAGTACTTCATTAACAAAAGCCTGGAATACGGAAGGTGCATTCGCCAGGCCAAAAGGCATGACCAGGTACTCATAATGGCCGAGGGCGGTGCTAAAAGCGGTCTTCCACTCATCCCCTTCCCTAACGCGAATCAGGTTATATGCGCTCCTAAGGTCCAGTTTCGTAAAGATGGTAGCACCGGAAACCTGTTCGAGGGCCGACGTGATAAGAGGCAAGGGGTGCGGGTACTTCACAGTAATGGCATTTAGCCCCCGATAATCAATACAGGGGCGCAAACCCCCGTCCTTTTTCTCAACAAAGAAAAAGCCAGCGGAAGCTGGAGAGGTAGACGGCCGGATGAATCCGGCTTCTAGTGCCTCCGTTATATAAGCCTCCATTGCCTGATGTTCAGGTTGAGAAAGAGGGTATACCCGCCCCCTAGGGGGTGTAGTGCCCGAAAAAAGATCTATAGCACAATCCCAAGGTCTATGAGGAGGCAGTTCTGCAGCCTTGTGTTTGCTAAACACCGCCACTAGATCTGCATACTCCCTTGGAAGCTGCAGGGGCAGATCTGCATTAGGGCTCTCTATGGATGTGGAGTTACAAGACGTCTCCAGGTGTTTGGGACACTGCTGTCCCCAAGACAGCAGTTTCCCCTCACTCCAAGAGATAATAGGGTCATGGGTGCATAACCATGGATATCCCAAAATAATGGGGTTATCAGGGGACTTAATCAGATAGAACCATATCTGTTCCTTATGGAGTGGCCCTACCTGCATAGTAACGGGCTCTGTGCGCTGTTCTACACGCCCCGACCCGATTGGAGCGCCATCAATAGCTTTAATAGCCAGGGGTTTTGGGCATCGGGCACAGGGCAAGCCCCAGGACGCGGCCATATCATGATCCATGAAATTCCCTGCAGCGCCACTGTCTACCATAGCTTTCGTCTGCTGCTGCTGGAAACCCCAGGATACTGTAACTGGTAATGTCAACAGGGAGGTATGGAGAGATACATCACTCACCAGTAAGTCGGTCCGTTGGGGTCCACGGGGTGGCCGCACTGGACAGGAAACCTGAACGTGATCCGCAGCTCCACAGTAAAAGCACAAGCGTTGCAGAAAACGGCGCCTCCTTTCCTCCTCTGTCAAACGCCCGTTACTGAGTCGTATTATTCCCTGTCTGACGCACTGTTCTTCAAGCCCTGCACAGCTGACAAGGTTGCGTGCTTGAGCCGGCTCACTGTCCACAGGGCTGTAGGGCACCTGCTGCCCTGGCGGCGTCGGGGTCCGGCTGGACCCGGAGTTGCTCCGGTAATCCGGCGAGAACTCCTGAGAGAGTGGTCTTGACAATCGGGGGCTGGATGTCTTCTCCACTGGAGACCAGGAACGCACCTGAAAACTCCTGGTGCTGGGGAAGAACTGTCTCTCTGTCTTTCTGTCTGGGCTAGGGGGTGACTCAGGAGAGTAGGGCCCTGGGAACAGAGAGGCTGGACTGGGGATTGAGTATTCTGTGTAATTCTGGTTCTCACCTCTGCTACCTTGCAAAGCCTCCTGGAAGGGAACGGACAGCTGCTCAGTAGCGCTGATCCCATTGGTCTGCACAGGGCTCGTGGGCTCCGCGCGAGGACCCGAGGAAGCATAAAGACGATCAAAAAGACATGTCCGCCAATCATCATGCGTTTGCGAACTGGTCGGATCGGCGCCCCGCCCACCATGACTGAGGAGTCGTGTCAACTGCTCGAACTGATCTGTGAGGCGGCTAGCGGCGTTTGTGCAAACCAGGAGTCGTTCTTGGTTCGCCTCTGTCAGATCCGCCAGCTCACGCCATTCCGCTGAAGTCATATTAGCAGGCGGATTCTTCTGTAGCGTCCGGACGGGAGTCCGACACGGACGCGCGTTGCTATTACGTCCAAACACAGACGAAATATATAATGACTTCACGTGCAGTGTGAGGTTAGACGTGTACGGTGCGTATTGTAAGACACTCGGTGGAAGTGAAACAAGAAACACGAGACCAGGAAACACACACGGTGTTGGAACTACGGTGAACAGTGAAACGCTAATCTGTGAGTCTGACCGCAACCCTGAGACGTGACGAAATACCGGACAGGAACGATGGACCAGGACTGAAGAACAAGAGGCAGGAACTGACGGGACGGGCACTCGGGACTGGAACATGCACACCTAGGAAACAAACTGAGGGAACAAGAGACTACCAATCGCCAACGAAGCACAAGAGAACTGCTGATTAAGAATCCGCGACTAGTTCTGCTCCGCTGGCTCCTTTTATACCTCCATGTCCTACGAGACTGTGAGGTGATAGGTAAGCGTTAGCTAGCGGCACTGAGTGGCGCCGCCTCTGACCAGGAGGGGCAGTGACCCCGTGGGATGTGACAAGTAAGTGGTGACAGGGCTTCTTCTGGGCCATTTGCATACTGAAGACCTTGCTAGAGAGATTGTACCCATGTTTGGGGGTCCTCAAGCGGAGAATGTTGCAGTGGAAAGGGAAATATGGTCTGTCCTGCTCAGTCTGTTGCCTGTTGCCATTATGATTCTCATGAGGATAAGAGGCTTAAAAATAGATGGTTGGAATAAATATTTAACTTAGAAAAACGTGAATATCTATGAAATACCAGAAAAAAAAAAGGATTTTAGTGCAACCACTGATTAGAGAATGTTTTGGCTAAATAGTAGTTAAGCTTTTGCAAACGAGGCTATGTAGAAATTTATCATTAATGTCTGAAAAACAGAACCTAAATAGAGACAGAAGTTCTGTTACAAACTATTCACTGAGGCAGAGGACCCTACCGTGGAAAAACATGTCATTAACTCTGGGAAAATTTTTTACAAACTGCCTTAAATTTATTGACTCAAATCTGGACTCACACTTAACACAACCCAGAGAATGAAGTAGAGATTTCGTGAGCCATTATTCAAACTTGAATTTTATGACCTTTGCTTGTACTAATACTTGAACACCAGTTGACAGTTAAAGACAATAAGTATTTTATTCATATCAATGATTAAAAACCTCTCTATGGCATGACTGTTGAGGATAAAAAAGTTTATTTATTGAACTGATGAAAGCAGATTAAGCAAGTGTACAATACGACTGTAGTTTTTGGTCAGATTCACTGTGCCAGATGGGATCCCTCTAGCCCAGACATGTAGTTCAGCCGCATGATCTGCTCACCTAGCATGCCTTATCCAGGAAGGTATAGAGCACAAGAGGTCCTCTTGGAAACAGAAGAAATATCATTTTAAATGCCTCTGTCTCAAAAAGTATGAAAAATTAATGTTCCTTTAGGGAGTGGCTCACATCATCTGCTGTATGCTATGTTAGCCATGTGTCCAAATCTTGTTTCTGCATTTGATGATACACCTGTTCTTTTTTTTCTTTCTACATACAATGTGTGTTCACTAGAATATCTTATGCTGCAAATATTATCCTGGGACATCTTGGCATGTGAACTTCATCGTTTTGCCATTGTTATAGGATCTCACTCTCTCCATAAGGCATACGGAGAAGGATGGACAAAAAATAGCTACCAGCAAACAAACCAGTATTCCCTGTTACCCCCAATATTCCCACCCCACTTTCTAATTAATTCTCTGCAACAAATTAGCTTTTGATCCCATATTTCGAAGATTTTCAGTAAAATGCATTCAACCCTAGATAGAGGACATTTCTAACAGTCACAGCAAATTTTAAAGGTATCTGTTAAGTGCAGGAACATAAAATGACTAAGCACATCAAAGACTCCGCAGTCTCCTCTTATGTGTGACGTCTTCTTTTAATTCCTTCCTCAAAGCAGCTTTTACATGGTATTTAAATGATAGCTCTTTAATTTTAGGTTTTACTGTTATAGTTTCATCTATCATTGTTTCAAGATGGTACTAAAATTTTATCATTGTCATCATTATAATCACATGTTCAGCGCTCTGTGTCACTGTGTAAGGAGAGCGCTTTATAAAAATAAATTGAATTCAGCTGATTATGATGGTCAAATGTGTTATGTAATAAGTAATATTTTGAAGAGGGACAGAAGGCCCACAACTGCTTTATAGCACATGTCTTAAATGATGTAAGAGAGCACAAAATCAAAGACCAGTCACCAAAGTACCAGCTCTTAGACTACAAAACATCAGTATTATTTAAATGATTATCTTCATTTTAATAAATATTGCACACTAGTTCACATAGTATAGTAAATTCCAAAACTAAGGTCAATTGCATTTCATATTTATGATACTAATGAACTTAATTTTGAAACTGTCAATGCTAATGCTATGCTTTAATTCTTGAGAAAGACTTTCTTACATGCATTTTGAACATTGGAACTTCACTTTTATCTTTTACTGTTCTAGGGTTCTAGAGTTGTTATGAAACTTGAAGAAAGTGGCCTTGAAGAACCAATGTATTCCATCACAGTGCCAGTCACAGTGGCCATACTCATTCATAAAGAAGAGGTGTCCCAGAACATGAGACAGTTCAGAAGCATTGCTCTACTAAATGTAGATGGGAAGATCATCTTCTCAGTGGTGAGAATGATCAATTACCTCCAAGAGAATGGCTAAATAGATATGGGCTGTCAGAAGGCAAGCGTTCCAGGTTTCCCCTGGTATGTAGAACACTCAGCCATGATCTAGGAACAAAAGAATGCCAAGAGAGTGAAGTGAAGCCTGGCCAAACCTGGCAAATGTTTATGGCTTAGTTCCACATCAGCTGATCAGCTTTGCCCTTCACTTCTTCTGTAAACAAGCCTGCATCAGAAGTCTAATTGACAGCTATTTTGTGGACTTGAACATCTGTCATGTGACACAGGAATGTATGACTGGCTGACAGCAGTCAGAAAAGAGAACAGTGACATGATGTTTCATCTTTTGCATCCTTTTCAGAGTTGCATTTGAAGTCATTCTGATTGGATTAGAGTTAGGGTAAGGCAGATTGTCTGTGGAGTGCAGGCATGGTTGGGACAGAGATTGCAATGCTATAAGGACCTATATGGATGAAGTTAAAAACATTCTTCTGACAGCAGGACGCAAAACCCATCTGCAAGTAATAGATCAACATCATCTCCTACTTAAGTATAAGATCTGGTGTTATCAGTTTACACTTTACCATCAATTAAGGTGATCTTTAAAGATGTGCAAAGTCATAGAATCCACAGCGATAAATATGGATTCAGGTAAGTAATTATATTTGCAAAGGTTTGGGCCTACTTTGATGCTTTGCTAAAGCATGCCTGTTTGGGAGAAATACTCTTGAACTACTTTTAAAATCCATCACCTTGTCTATACAGAGGAGAATTTCAGACTGGTGTTGGAGCTGTAAAAGTCAATAAACCTCTTCATGCAGAGTGGTAATGCCTGAATCCGAACAGGTCACAAGCGGAACACATATGAAGAAGTTATCCAGGTTATCAGCAGACTGAGACACCAAGAGGCAGTTGGGATGGTCAAACTGGAAGAACTTGTCTTGAAATAGGGGGCAATCTATTATCTTCAGCTTCCAGAAAGGAGAAGAAAGAAATGGTGGTCTCCAAAGTTCTCAGAAAGGAAGAAGAGCCATATTAAATCAAGGCAGTTAGGCAACAGCAACAAAGCTGCTGCACAACTCGGGTAATTAAGAGTCATAAATTGGTTTGGCATGAAAGATTCCACAGACCAGACTAAATTTCCTCGTCAGGGCTACTACCAACACTGTTCCAAGCTCCTGCAGCCTGTGCTGGTGGTATAGCTCCAAAGACAAGAGGCCCCTCTGCGATGCCTTGAATTTAAGCCTCCAGCACATACTGTCTAGCTGCTGAACTGCACTGTTAAAAGGTAAAAAAAGTTGATCATATCCTGTGGAAGCTGGAAGAGGTCCTGGAGACAAGCAGACAGGAAGCAGACAAAGGTCACCCACTCCCACAAAAACAGATAATCCACTTTAACTAGCAAGAAAAGGTAGTATAGGGCATTGCATGGAAGAAGAATGGAACAATATTTGCTCCTGTAAACAAGAGTCCATGAGAGTAGACCTGGAATGCAGGTTCAGTTTCCCGTTGATATTATGACAAACCCTCTAAGGCTAGGCATCGCGGTATGGTCACCAACAGTCAGAGCAGTAATAATGATGGAGCTGACCATCCTGTAGGAAGAAGGCTTGGACGAAACCCATGAGAGGAAGAGGCAGAACTAGAGCTTGTAGCCAAATTCAGGCAAGGAGGATAGAGGACTATCCTGTATCCAGTAAAAGTGGGATTCCAAGGTTTTTTGGGGACATCTACTCAGCATTTACTGAAGGACTTCAGAATGACAGGAGCAAAGCTGAGGAGAGTACTGAAGGAGGTGGCTACAGAAATAGAAAAAGGAAGCTTCTGGCTGTTGTTAAGAAGGAAACATACAGTCGTGGGAGCATATGGTGCATGAAGGCAACTGGAGGACTCTCTCTATTAGAGAGATGTTTACTGTGGTCATGGAAAAAGGACCTGGACTTTCTATTAGAGAGATGGATGCTGTGGTCATGGAGAAAGGAGCTGGAAACACCTGGAAGGGATCGATTCTAAGAACAGCTGCAGGGAAAGACAAAGGAGACGTCCCTGAGAAAAATCTGTGCAACTGTGGGAACTGTGCATCCTTGCCACTGCCCCACCACCAGGAGATGTTCTGGGATTAAAGAAGCAAAACATCAGTGAGGGGTCGCTCCTGGCTGGTGACTCATGAGCTGGTCCAAAGGCACCAGTGGAGGTGTGATAAGCAGTATTGCTCTGCAGAACATACACCTACCCGTATGCGAACTAGATGACATTTACTACTTTTAAAAGAACTGAATACAGGAATATGAAAAAGCAATTTAGAAAGGTAAATATTTATTCAAAAGTTAGGAATGACTACCCCACAGAAATTGCTGAGATGTCCATTATTCTTTGTGGTTTCACACCTTGTATGTTAGTCTTTTCAATGATGTGAAAATGCAAAAAAAGTCCTTCACCATAACGAAATTACACCGCAATCAGCTAACTGGTGCAGTGACACTGCAACAAGCGCTCAAATTCATGAACACAGATCTGTCCATACAGCTGTAACAGGAAGAAAAGGAGCTTCCGTTCATTTTTGGTAATGTGGTCAACAACAAATAAAAAGGGCTGTTTATTCTTCTTATTCTTCTTCTTCTTCTTATTATTGTCATCATACTTCTTCTTCTTCTTCTTCTTCTTCTTCTTATTATTATTATTATTATTATTATTATTTTATTCTTCTTCTTATTCTTATATTAATAATAATAATAATAATAATAATAATAATAATAATAATAATAATAATAAGAATAAGAAAAATAATAAAAATTATTATGAATTAATTCTTTTATTGGACTTGTATTTTGCAACGAAAAAGCAAAAATGTAAAGGAAAATAAATGATTTTCAGGTACATCTCTGCTCAGGTAATGCATCCAGAAGTTGTCAGCGACAAGTCTTGTCACTACAATGTTTGGAATCCTGTTTATCAATTTATTTTATTATCAATTTATTTATAAACATAATTTTATGTGTTTTACAATTTGTATGTGAACAGCATAACATGTACTAAACAGAGAAATGGTTGAGCATAATGACAGTACAGTTGCAATGAAAGAACAGTGACTGGCACTTGGAATTTTACAAACTCCTGTTAAATAAACTATTTAGCATACATTATGGAAAATTACCTTCTTAAACATATTCATAATTATTTTATTTGATCATTATGAAAAGCAAAACAAAAACTCTGTCTATATTGTGCCATGTATATGACCTATACATGGCAAGACATAGAAGATAAGAACATCTATAAAGAATAGTTCCTGATCAATCAGTAAGTTGCCAGATATGTGGGCCTAAATGTTACTTCTCACATCTTCAAGAGGGGATGACACCTGGTGATGTCACTTACCACCATGGAGTAGATGCATTTGATTGTAAGCATAACTGAATTCAAAATGTGTGTTAATACTTTTTAGGACAGAAAAAGTTTACTTCAGTGTCTGAAAAAAGAAGCTTTTCCTGTCGACCCCTTGAATTCAGTTTCAGTCTGGCCTGAAAAAAGCACCGTACAGTAAAAAGCAACAGAATCTGGCCTTCACAATCAATTTGCTGGCGGTAGTTAAGTGCAATCAAAAAAAAAGTACTGCTGACTGTTCTCGTGTTGGGTAAGTACACCATAAATTTGAAAAACAGCATGTTGCAGAAAAATAAAAAACAAATTGCAAGACACAGAACATGAATTTGATCCTTTTTCCACTCTTTGAACTTGAGACAAGCGTTCACATGGGAGCTGTTAATGCCTGCACAAATCAGGAATAAACAAAGTCATCAAAAGACAGAGTAGTGATACTTTGGGGACTGGAAGCAAAATGACTAATTGTAACATGAGTATCTTTTTTTTTTACGTTTTTGCTTTTATAACAGCAAACACACATGCAATAACTCACACCTTACCCGAAAAAAAAACTTTATTGAACACAGATGTAAAATACCTTTTTTCTTTCTTATCAGAAGTTGCAAGGTGTAATCTTAAATTTGGGTGAGAAATCTACAGAATAAAGGAATAAATGAAGCCTTGTACTGAATATTTATTATTACATCTTGTGCTTTTTCGTATGAATACTCACAAATGTTATCTAATAGATCTTTTTCAAATAATTTATTCACCAAATTTATTTGCATATCATTTTCTGTTCTTTTTCAGTATTCTTATAATGTGAGGGATTTGAGAAAGGTGGGTATTATTCTCAAAGAAAAACAAAAACAGTTAATAAATGTCTTACGTGTAGTTCAAAAGGTTGTCAAACAGAACAAAATAAAAGGACAGAAAAAGACAGAAAAGAGAGAGAAAGAGAGAGAAAGAGAGAGAGAATGCCATCATAAGTTGAATGTCATCATAACCAATGATATGAGGGAAATTTTACAATACAGTTTCAAAAACCGGCTGGTTAAGGTAATGAATAGCCTCAGGTAGCTCCAAAGTCATTCTGTACAGTTTATGTAAAAGCAGGGGTATGCTCCTGCTGGAGTAATAAAATATTTTTTGTCAGAATCCACACAGCTGGATACAAATGGCAGAGGCAGGGGTGCGTACAGCCAGCTCACAGAATCACCCAGTCCAGAAGTCCTGATATCGAGGTGTTTCTTGCTTTTAAGTCCAAGCAACTCAGAGGTGTCTTTTTCGTTTTGCACGCCTAGGGCCCCTTGAACTGAGACATGGTTTGCTATCAAAGTGCAGGGCGATTTCACAGGGAACGTCACCCTTCAATCTTGTCTGTTATTCCTGGGGGCTGGCAGGTGCCCGGCTGGCAACGTCATCCATTCTACTTTGCCTGGAAGCCCCCCTAATTTTGTACTGCATTGGTGTCTTTTACTTCTCCCATTTTTTATGCTCCGTTACATATTATGGTCATCACAAGCTTGAAGGCCATGGTTGTCGAGGGTGGAAACTGCCTATGTGAGAACCAAGGAAGTATGGCAGCACTTCTGTCCTCCCTTGTGGGTTGTCCGTGAACTTCACTTGTCTTTGTCATTCCAGCCTTGCTGCCTGCCTTATGCAGGTTCCCGTGAACCAGGGACTGAGTACAAAATAGCCCATTGGTAGTGCCATAAGTTTTCACTGAAGTAGTGATTTCATCTTTCAGGGTTGGACATTTTTTAACTCTACATCTGAAGGCACTTGGTTTCATGGCAGACAGTGGCTCCCGTTCCTCGACAACAGGGAGGGGGTGTAAGAGGAGGACCACCTTTTCCACAACTCCCAAGCAACCTTCTCATGAACAGAAAACGGAAAGGAAAAAAAAACAACCCCAGCACTACAGACCACTGTGATGGATCATGCAGGAAGAGCTGTTCCTACACGTGTTCTCAGGAGGTTGGGATTATAAAAAAAGGTCAAGATGACAATTTTCTTGCTGTGAAAATGTGTAAATACTGTGGTGAATAAAGCATTCAAAATAAGAAATGATGAAACAGTTGAGGATTGCTGAGAGTTTTTGGGAGGAAAAAATCAACCAGTATAATAGCTTATCTTGTTTATAATGATGTCTTCAGTGATCTTGTGAGGAGTAAGAATTGGGGAAATTAACAGCAAAATCACTCTCTGAAAATGGCCCGGAGACATTATTTTTCATAATTTTTTTTTTTAACTCCACTATTCGTTTTCTTTAATCCAGCAAAACAAACCCACTATATATATATATATGTGTATATATATATATATATATATATATGTGTAAAACGAAGAAAAAAGAAAAAAAGGTTTTATTGAATAAAACCCAGCCATGTCTTTGTGCTTTACAAAGATTCTTCGACTCAGCTTTTGCGTGTGTTCTGTCTACCCGTCAGGCTGCGGGAGATCAACTGCCCTAATTCAAAAAAACAAATCACTGTCGAAAAAAGAGTCAATAAGTAACTTTCAATCCCGGCCCTGGGACAGCATTATGCATATATTTCTTTAAAAATAATAGAATCTTCATTATTACTGTTTTTAGTTTTGTTTTCTCTTCATTTTCCCTTTTCGCCAACTCCCTCTGGTGCCCTAGGTTGCGCTGCGGTCCCTCTCAGCAGTCTGACTGGATGAATCTTTGGTAATTATAAACTGAAGGTCCGAGTGCGCATATTCCTTCTCAGTGCCAGTGCCAGGTTGATCCTCCTGCAGCCTCTGCCAGAGGAAGGTCACCTCCGAAGGACAAAGAGCGCCAAGAGCAGGGTGACAAGTAGCTGCCATATATGTGTGGCTGTAGGGAGGGCTGAGGCCCTCAAATCTTGTGAAAGAGTGGAGACAGCACAACAAAGGGGTAAGGTCATTGAAATACACCATGCAACTAACTAGTCTACCCAGCCGACAGGATGAAAAGGAATGTTACTCTTTAGTTTGTAGCTTTGCTCAGTTCTGTCAGTTTTGCATTTATGTGCATTGTCATGCAACTTTTTCCATTGTTATTGGACAGGCTCACAGTGTATATCTCATATTAGTGAACGTAAAGCAAGCGTCTTTTCCTTGAGTTTTGGTAGCATGCTAGAGAATGTAAAGGAAACAAATGTATGCATGCAAGCTTGAGCAACACTGAAGCTTCCTGCAAACCAAGGTAAAAGTATTCCGTACAGAGCTAGAGTAAAGGGTAATACTGCATATAACTTATGAATAATGAGACAAAGCTACTTACTATTAGGTGGAGGATCACTGCACTCTCCTTCCTCAATGGTGACATCATCTATGGCAATATCACCCTCAATGCCTGGACCACGTATGCCCTCTAAAACCATCTGTAATAAAGAAGTGAGTGATGGACAGATAGGTAGAAGACTCAGATACATGCTTTTGATCAGAATCGTTTTTTATTTTAAGCTTGTAAAATTTGATATTTGACCTCCTCCAAATTACTGACTAGTCATTTTAACGCACACGAAAATACAGGCCAGTCCCATGTA
The DNA here is from genome assembly GCF_900964775.1 of Scleropages formosus. Lineage (NCBI taxonomy): Eukaryota > Metazoa > Chordata > Actinopteri > Osteoglossiformes > Osteoglossidae > Scleropages > Scleropages formosus. The sequence goes on from NC_041820.1 coordinate 23,669,748, forward strand.
AATTTAGCCAGGAAAGCTGGAAATCATATGCCTTAGTAGGATCCCCAGTCTAAATCTCAGCATTGAACCTTCTATAATAACCAAGGCTGCTGGTCAAGCATTTTTGGCCATTGTACTTGCTGGAAGACACAGCAGAGGTACCTGAACTAGCATACCAGATCCCATCTTGGTGCAGGGTATAAACCATCTAACTCAACCAGCTCTGTGCTCCCTAACTGTGCTGGTATCCACAGGCGACACAGACTCCTAGGTCTGCATCCCATCAACCCCCTTACATTTTAAATAATACTGATAAAACATTTCAGGATCTAATTAAATACAGAGAACAAGAAAATGAAGACTCTTAGCTCTGCCCCTTTTCCAGTGCATTCCCACTAGCCTCTTAAATTTGAAATACAGGTAGTTAAATATTTAGAATATGATTAAATGTGCATAAAGCATCTTTGAGAACAAATTTTATTTGTTCAAGCGAATTTACACACACTGTCTATAACTGCTTGTCCCAAGCAGGGTCACAGCAAGCCAGAGCTTAACCCGGCAATACAGGACACAAGGCTGGAAAGTGAGGGGACACACCCGGATGGGATGCCAGTCCATGGCAAGGCACCCCAAGCAGGACTTGAACCCCAGACATGCCAGAGAGCAAGACCTGGCCAAGCCCCACCACAAAACCCCAGACCCACCACATGACAAACTCTGGCCAAACCCGCTGCGCCACCACACCCCCGAGCCCCATTCAAGCGACTTCCTTGATTCTTTAAAATTGGGAATAGTCTCATATTTTTTTACCACTGCCAGATGGGTCTTTTCTCAAAAGAATGCTAATCTAAAGTTTAATTCACTCTTCAGGGCCAATAGAATAAACCTATATATTGCCGAAGAATCTCTCCTGGGAAATCTGTTCAGTTTCCAAATCGCTATACAGTATGTCTCAGTAGAGATCTGGATGTTTGTGGCTCAGTTAAAAAATAATGAATGATGTAATAAACTGTGGGAGCTGGCATTCACCTGGAATGATGATGTTGGGTGTATGGTCACTTTGGCCTGCCTCCATTGAGTTCCTTGATTCCCGCTCAGCGTCCAAATAGGACTCTCTGATGTGGTCTGGCTCTTCTGCCGCAAGTACGCATTTAGTGTTCCTTCAATGGAAAGGAGGCATAAATTAGTCTGAATTCCCAATACATTATTATTTGCATGATTGCATGTACCATAAATTGTACTGTAATGTATATTCTGCTAGGCTGTTTTGCGCTACATGTTAATATAATGTGTCAAAACTGTGGGTTGGTAATATTCTCCTCATATAAATCAGAAACAAGCTAAAGAATTAGACTGAGGTATGGCTCTCTGCCTACTCTGTAACCAGTTAAAAACTAATGTGGTTGACAAAATGCGGTAAAACTGTGGTAAACCATGTTTCAGCTTCTAGGCACTGTCAGATCTCACAGGGAAGTTTAAAATGTTGTCAGAAGCATGTCTAAGACCTTCCTTCTCTTAACCTGCCTATTGGCAGTTGAAAAGAGAAAAATGGCACTCGAATGTTGATGTTGGTCTACAAGGCTGCTCTGTTTTTTCAAGTCCCTTGTTGGCTGCTGGTTTTCATCTTCCCAGCACATGAAGCGATGGTAAAGTGAGTGTTTGGAAATCAAAGAGTAAAGGCTCTGCTGTGCTGAGGTAAGACTCCCTCTCCTGAGACAGCATCCAGTCAGAACGGGTAATCTTATGAGTACAAAGAGACCCGGATAAACTGGCACCTACCATGCAGCAGAGTGTAATACCAGCAAGAAGGGAGTTGAGTTGTGCTGCTGAAAGCTATTAATTAGTCAAGACAGCACTTTCAAACCCTTGTTTTCGTGACAACTGAGCTGCAACATCATCAACTGGGGTAGAAAACCCGTAAAATATGTGCTTTGGACTAAAAATCATAATGTTTTTCTTTAATTATTTTATGGCTTTGACACTTAGTGTGTCCAAATAAAAAAGCATAGTGTGTGCCATTTTTCTTTTTTTTACATCAAAGTAAAAGTATTGCAAAAAGTGTGCCAGGCCAAATAAAAACAAAAAACAAACATTTATCCAGGAAGGGTATTTGTTATCATTAGAACACGGACTGTAATGTAAAAACTTAACATGCTTCAATAATTGCATTTAGCACGACTGGGTTCTATGCGAGAATACATTCTGACATTTGAATAGGTTTTATAAAACTAAAAAATAGTTGGTGAATTCTGGAACATTGAATCGTCATTGCCCATTCTTGGAGCTCACTAATCAGGGAGACAAATAAACATAAATGCGGAAACTTGGGGAACAGAAGTGGACCTTCTGTGAACCTATAACTTGTGTGTCCTCACAGCGAACTCCTTGTGGAAAACTCACAGCAGACTGAACAGAGGTTGATGGGGGGTAACATGCTGAGTGCTAACTGGGCTGGGTTGACAGTTTCTATTCATTCAGGATCAGAGGGCTTTGCGAAGCAGAAAATTACAGTTACAAACACACTGACGCACAGGCTACTTCTGTGTGTCCACTACAGACACAGTAGATCTGGGACCAGATGAGTAAGAGTTGAGGGGCTATGTGGCACTACAGACTGTCATTTATCACACATTAATTAAAACCTCTCAAAATGACAGATGCTTTTCTTACATTTATCACAGTTACACAGTGATATTTACTGTATGTAAAGTGTTTGAACTGAATACTAAATGGTTTTCAAAAATTTTATTTACTGGGGAAGTAAACAATTGAAATTTTCTGGAGCAAGGGTAGAGATCAAGAAAAGGATTTATGTCAACATAATAAAATGATACAATATAAATGTAATTAAAATGTGTCATATGGTAGCCCATTTTATGAAGAGTTAATTTTAGTTTATTTTTATCCAAGTTAGCTAAATGCTTTCATCCCCCACCTGTGTGATGTATGGACATGTATTCTGTACTATTATGTAAGTTAATGTATGTAATGTGCTAGGCTTGATCAAATAAAACTTTATAACTGAATGAGAAACCCACTGAAATAACTCATCATTCAAATACTAGAGCATGTGTTTCTTATTCTTTCAAACACACAGCTATTTGATTAATTGCTCACAATGTGGAACAAATGATTACAGAAGAGCATTGGGCTGAAAGCTAAATAACATTAGGGCTCAATGCTAATGAACCTCCAGCAAACCCTTCTGGGATCTTCTTCAGCTTCTCCGTAAATCCGATTTACAAAGAGATTCTTAGGTGACATCTGCCTCTGCAAGATCCTGCAGCCTTCATCCTCCAAGTGTGCTGTAGCTGAATAGTGAGGAAGCCCAGGAGGAAGATTTTGTCTGTTAATCCGAACCATGGGTTCAGCTCAAGTACCTATGGCTAGCTAGAAGAGGAAGTAGGGTAAATGGGTAGGTGAAAAAAAGCAAAATTCTGACCTTCCCGTTCCCAAAATGTAAATACGTCTTGCAGGAGGGGGTTGGCAAACACCTTTGAGAACAACGTGGGGCCTTGTGTGCCCACTACAATACACATCCCCATGTTGCTTTATAGCAAATGTCAAGTGTGAAAGTATGCATCACATACCATATCACACTGCATATCCCCTTTCATAAAAAGGAGATAAATATTATTTATGGAGCTTGTATCTTACTCCTGGAATCCATTTAGACAGCTGCTGAACTATAACAAAACATAGGAATAACGTTGATGTCTCTGAAAAAAAGCAATCTTTACGGTTTCTTTAAATGGATTCTACCAACCTCGTTGCTAAAAAAAAATTGTAGTGCCTCCATTAATTGGTAGAATTACCTCTTGCGGGCACAAATACAGATTTAATTCACCTTTACACAATACCACAAAAATGGGTTTGCAAAGAAAGAGTATCTAAGACAGTTTTCTGACAATTCAGTCTTCAATTTTTTACAGGATTAAAATATATGATAAAAAATGAGTTCTTGTTATAAACCTAAAAACTCTTACATTTATAAGAGAAATAATAACAATAAGTTTAAACTTCTTTCTTTCATTGTATTGTATGATGCTTAAATTATTTAACCTGCTCTGACTTGACATAAGTACTAGATCATAGTGATACATACAGTACTGCATAAACCTACGTAATAAGAACAAAACAGCAGCAGAAAACGTTAGGAAAATATTGTTTTTAGGGGTATAGAGTGTAATTGTTTGGAAGTCAATAAATGCATTACACACCTTGTTTCCACAAACTGGAAATATGAACTTCTACACAGAGGAACTTTAAAAATAAATGCAGAGAACCTCAAAAAAAAAAAAAAATAAGGATGTTTTATAGTAGAGTGCATTGACAAAAAAAGTGCAACATGTATAAAATTAGACACATTAGAAATACTGGAAGACTACTCCACAGACTGAAGAAACCCAGGTCAAGCCAAACTTCTGGAATTTCTGATAAAAAGCCACAAAGTGGTGACTGAAGACTGAGAAAATGGAAGAAAAGAAGGTAGAAAAGCACAATTTCTTTTTATTCATGGAAAAACCTTGACAAGTCATTTTCCCCCTTTCACTGCCCTAAAAAACGCAGAATAGAGCTGAACAAAGACACAACAAAAGCTGTTTCTTGCATCACCTTTTCTAAGTGTTGCTGACCCTGCAGCCTTTTCTGCTGTCCTGGCTGCAGGACATAAAGCTACTGAGAACTGGGCCTGCGTGACAAATGAGTGTTCTACAACATGGGTTGACTGAGCTGCTGTCATTGCTAAATCATACACCACTTTACCCAATATGCACTGCAATCCATTTAAGGGCTTTAAAGTATGGAAGCACTGGTTAAAAGGGGCGTCCATGTGACGAAAAAGTGAGTCTGCCATTGTCTTACCTATGTGTTTTCCATACATGTGGTAGTAGAAGCTGAAGCAGTAGGCAGAATTGGTTGTTCCATACGGGTTCTTTGGGGCCACATTAAAGGTGGGGCTCAGGAGTCGTGCCTTCTCACCCTCCAGGCGAGGCCGGGAGGTCTCAATGTACATGTAGAAGCCTGCATTCGGGCAAAACACATGCAAGACACACTTTCCTAAATGCAGAGAAAGCGACATAAAAGAGCATAGGGCTTGTACAGACATCTTATTATTTAAATACATGGTATTAATGGTATTAATACAGACAAAACAAAGCCACAACATTAACAACCACAATAAACTTCTGATATTCTTGCTGAGTTGCTAGCCAAACAATAATTTCATTTTTGCTGTTGATAACGGAGAGATACCACTATAGTGTCTTTAGGACTTACATGCTCACACATGTCTGTTATAATGATATTAAGTAACATACTTAGAATGGTGGATATGGGTTCCTTAAACTTTCTTTTGGAGGATTCTTGATGTTCTTTTTGTTCTCCAACTTGCTGCTGAACATTCCAGCAATCTATGCTCTATAACTCTGTTCTTGTTTTCCTGCAAGTGCCCTTGATCAAGCTAACTCATTTTCTGGGTGTATGGAAATCGATTAGGCCTGAACCAACATTTAATATTACAGAGACCAGCCCTGCTGCCTGTAATGCATCATAGATGGATGGGCCCAGTCCTTTATTTCTTATTTCCCAATGGCATATTACATCTCAATTGGGAAGCAGCTGCACAATCTGGAAGGTGTCAATGATGCAATTTCTGATCCACTTAATTGCTCCTTTTAAGAAATCCATGCAAAACAGACAACCATGCCACTCTCCTTCAGTCAAATGGTGTACAAGTAATGTGGAAAAAATAGTGTGGTTTGCTGAAGAACGTGTTCAGTACAAGTAAATGAGGGCTCTTTTCTGAGCAGCAAGCCATTCAGAACTGAATTGAGGCATAACTGGTGCCCACTGTCACCTTCATTTCCAAAGGAACAAATTGCAAACAGTGTACATTACTGTAAGGGCTCACTACACTTTTAAGAAACTGACCAACTTACGGTTATCTATTTATGCAGTGAATATTTAATAGTTACTTCTACAGTTTTGCACTTTTCAATACAATACAGCTGACTTTTCATCAAAAACCATTCAGGTTAATCATCTGAATACAACAGCAAATTGTCTCATAGGAATTCAACGGGCAGCCATCTGGTTTCAAACCCCCATTGTTAAGCATTATGCTGTCTAATGTCCACATAATAGGAAAGTGGAGGCAGGCATTCCCTGACAATGTCGTGGAGAGCATTCACTTCTAACCCGGTCACAGAAGATGACAAGAACCTCCCTCAGCAAAAGACCCTCTAGCCAAACGGAAATGCTTTCATCTTATTATAACATCTTCTGTCAAATATCATAACATAATTACAAGCCACAAAGAGTATTAGTTTTAATGAAACCCACAACAATGTACTCAACATTTCAAAGCCTTGGGTAATTAGAACAGTTGCAATATTTATGATTCGAGTTGTGATTATGTGCCCATAAAAGACAAGAATGCTTCTACTAACATCTCCCCTTGAGTCCCAGCAATTAATTTGTTCTCTTTTATTTTAATGAATGGTGACTCCTTCGGATTGCTGGGGACTTTGGAGATTAATAGCTAAATAGCTTCTCTTGGACACCAAAGAGATCAAGAGCCATCAGGAGGATCTATACGTTCATAGGGTATTTCATCAGAACATAACTCTAAATAATTGAATACAACCACTTGAAGGTGATGTAACACACAATGTGAACTAATAATTTTTTTTTTATTTTTTAGTTTTCTACAAGCCATTTGCTATGATAGCTTTTACTGACAATTCAAAAAAAAAAAAAAGCCCAAACAATTCAGGAGATGTGCAGAGAATAACCACTAGACACTGACTATAGCGTCCTACCATTCAGATTATCAACACTCAAAAAAGCAAGGGAACCTGTCACACAGAACTCAGTGAAGAACTGAACATGAAACTGGATTGTTTCAATTCATTCTAATTCAGCTTTTACAGTTGTACTGTGGTTTCACATGAAAAAAAAATACACTGTTGTCTCCATACCATGGCAAAAATCCTGTATAGAAACAGGGAAGTGTGGGACTCACACTTGAAGCAATGGCATATTCAGCATTCCAAAATTTCTTTTACATGTGGTTTAGAGCTTGTTTTCTGCAGTACAACCTTGGATATAATAACCAAACAGAAAAGAAAGGTTCAATGCATCCACACAGCTGTCCCAGATCAAATCTGTAATTCAGTGCAATAACTCTTCTGACACACAAGATTCAGCCCAACTTGCGGAAGTCAAGGCCAGAGGCTACACTGTGTTTGTCAATGCAGGCCCCTAAGAACCCCAGGAGCACAAGAGACTGCACAGGCAGTGGTAGGATTTATACAGCCATCTCCACAGCACCGTGAAGCAGGGCCCCCTTGCTCAGTCCGAGCAGAAAAACCTCATTCGCTACGCCTGTGTATGAAATCATAACCCATGACAAAGCACCCCTACAGTGCAAGATAAGATCCCAGTGGGAAATGATTTGTATTCTGCCTTTCTCCTCCGCACTCTTGACTGTCAGGATAACGGGAGATTTCAGGAAGGTAATAAAACAAGATTTTGGTACATCAGGGAAGAGGAAAGAACGACAACACGAGAAGATAAAGATTCACTGTAAAGTTATTCGCTAAGATCAGTTTGCACAGTGACATCTGAAAAGTTACCCAGGATGCATCCCAAGGTTTTGCTGTACGTATAGCACCTTGCATTTTCTTCTATGGATGCCACTTCTGAGCAGCAGTTTGCCTGGTAAAAAACTATCATAAATGAATGAATGTAAATGAATGTTTTATCGATGGAAATGTCACTTTGAACATCTTCCAGCAATGCAAGTTGCACTCACCCTGCTTGGATCCGCTACGGTCACTACTAGGCCCAGTGTTGGGCGTGTACTTGGTGTCACGAGTGGCAGCACTGTGTCTGGTCCAGTCAAAGTCATCGCTTTTCTCTTGCGTGAACATGCAGATGGGCTCCTCCTCAAAGCTGCAGTGGAACTCTCCTGTTTCCAGATGCAGAGAGATGTAGCCACTGAATATTATGTGAATATACTGCAGCTCATGGACACTGTACCTCAGTGGAGCAAGGACAATATATCTTCAAAAGCCCTGCTTAATAAGAGCATATAACATTTATTGTTTAAAAGACAATATTGTAGCAGGGTGGGACCTAAGGAATTCTGCTAAAGGGAGAGCACTGAATCTAGACTGAGGAATGCTCAATAACAAATCTGATGTACCTGTACTACAGCATGAGCAATGGACCAGAGTAAAGATTTAAAGATCTCGTTACAAACCGGTAGCAGTATTTCACTGAATTGAGGCATGAGCAGATTGGAAATTCCACACATGAAAACTACATAATTGATGTCTCATTCAGGGTTTTCTGTCTATCTGAGATAACTGTGGTGATCAATCAACATTAACTCAACCTTTATAAAGGGGTAGAGGCTTCAGAGCAGATCAGTATGCTGAGCAGTTCTCCAGCTGCTCTCTGCTGGGAATCACATACAGTACAACCCAAAAACTGAGCATCGTTCATTTATTGTAGCCCGAGGTGCCTCATTTACAATGAATGCAAAGACTAAAATGCAAACATACAAATCAGCATGCAATCAATAGGAAATACACATAGTGATATATTAAAATTTGTCTCACTGTCAGTTTGCATAGGGACTTTGGGAAAATAAAGAGTTGTTTGCTCTGCGTCAAGGCTTAAAAAAATCCTGCAGCTCAATTGGCGGGGGTCTGCTGGGAAGGACTGACTACTGACTGCTTTCAGGCACTTTTAAAAGCAGCCCCACTTCAGATAACAAGGTCAAACAGGGCTTCTAAAAAGCCACTCTGGTGAGCAACCCCCATGCCCACCCCTACAGAGACAGAGGTGCTGTTATTTGCCTGCCCAGCTGCCCCTTGTTTTGAATTTTCGTCCTTTTTTGGCAATATTTTGTGAAGCAAAAGTGATTAACCATCTGTGTTTAGCAAGACTCAAACTGGCAGATTCACAAAACAGAAATATGTATATATATATATTTTTATTAGGCTTTTGGATTACAAATTAATTACAAACTACTATGCAATCAGTACACAAAAACAATATATACACAGTAGGTGTAAAGAGCATAAACCACATTACAGTTATGGTACACTGATGGATCTTGTGCGCTTTTAGTGTATATATCCTAAGCATGGGAGATTTTAATTAGAAACAAGGTTACTTACGGAGATGTGGGTTGATTGGAGCTGCAAGACAAAAACATATAATGGTAATTAGAAAAAACTCTCTTTACTCCCTCACTTTAAGGGATCAAGGATTTTTTTTTAAAAAAAGTGGTCAGAGTCTGAACTTACAGTAAGCAATGTTCTATAAAAAGATATCAATAAAGTAGATTGAATACATTTTATTGGTACCTGAGTTACACCATAGCTTTAGAATGTAAGCAATCTGTTCGAAATAAGTGTTGCACAAGTTTCTCAAGCTCTCATATCGATCACTATCTATCACTAGATAGTGATATAGGTAGTGATACAAACTTCTCTTTTCAAATTTGACTCTTCAGTTAATGGTGTTTGCATAAACAGTAAGCTGTGTCCTCAGTTCTTCTGTGGGGGGCTGCATTGCGCAACCAAAATGGAAAGGATGGCCAATGCACGAAAGAAAGGAAAAAGGAGCAGACTTCCTGTAAATGCATATGTGTTCAGTTCTATGGGGTACACACAGAACATGGAGCAAGGAATAAGAAACAAGACAACGTAGACAACAAACTGGAGAGTGGACCGTAGCGCACATGTGCTTCTTGATTTTGCACAAGCACTAAAGGGGTTTGAGCAACACAAAACAACACTGGTGAGAGGCAGGGTTAAGAGAAGGCAGACACACACATACACACAGTACATGTGATATGTGAGCATGCAGACAGAAACACTGACAGCCTACAGAAATCTAAATGGCCTGTTTATTCCCAAGCGTCGCCTCAGAACAATGTGAAACAAACTGACTACAGCACTATATCAACAGTACATCACTAGAAAAGGGGTAGAACCCTGAACTACACAATAAAACACTGAACACATATAAAGCAAGAAAGAAAGCAATATTAACGTACAGTTTAAAAAAAAAAAGATGGGCAATATGTTGTTTTTCTAGTATTTACATCCCAGGCCTGCTGAGGCTGGAACAGCGAAGTGGTTTGTGTTTTTCCCGGCTGTTGATCAGACACATGAAAGGAGGAAATAGTAGACTGCATAAAACATAATGTAGAAAATATATAACACAGACTAACACCATAACAAGAGTCACACTTTCAAAACTCCTAAGCCTCCCACATTCCATTTCCTTTTCCATTTATTTCACTCGGTTCCCCTGACACTACTTGCAACTGTGACTTTCTTTTAAGTGCATATGCTTGTAAAAGTATACATAGTGCTGATTGAGCTGAACTGGTAATATGTCAATGGATCAATACATAGACCATTGCTGACCCAGTTTGAATGCGCACACACACACACACACACACACACACACACACTTTCTGAACCGCTTGTCCCATACGGGGTCGCGGGGAACCGGAGCCTAACCCGGCAACTCAGGGTGTAAGGTTAGAGGGGGAGGGGACACACCCAGGACGGGACGCCAGTCCGTCATAAGGCACCCCAAGTGGGACTCGAACCCCAGACCCACTGGAGAGCAGGACCCGGTCCAACCCACTGCGCCCCCCCCCAGTTTGAATGAATCTGTAAAATAGAGGGTAGACTGCAAATAAGTCCAAATTTTTAGTATGAAGACCAAGACATTTCTGTGTAACAATGTTGTGAGTTCGACCTTAATGGGGGTCAACTGGGCCAACTGGTATTTTCACTGGTAGGATGTCGCAGTAGTGTGACAAATTAACATATAAGCCAGAACTACTAATTTAACTGTCGTTCTGTGTTTACTTTGTCAAAGTGAATTACTTTTGCTATACAAGACAATTTGAAAACATCTTCTGTGCACCTCTGAACTGCTCTGACCCTCACCCTTGCAACTGCTCAAAAAAGCCTCTGCTGAAGCATATGCTGCACTGCCTTCATAAATTTCACAGCAATGCAAAGACTGTTTCCTGTGTCTGTGGAATCTTTTTTGCTGTCCCACCTGGAACACCACAAAGCAGATGCTGTCTGTTTAAAAATCAGTGCAGCGATAGCGCAAACTGAATGAGTATGCTTTTGACATGAGCCTACATACTGCCAGTTATGGCCATAAAAAAAAGTTAATCATGTTTAAACGAATTAAGGATCGAAACTAAAAATTAAATGAACATACATGCATTTACCTGTCTCCTGAAAAAATTATAAGCAACTGCTGTGGATGACACGTTGTGTAATACAGGGTTTGCTGAGCAACAGCACATTCTGTACTTGGACTCGGTGGAAATCAACAAGTGAGAAAGGAGTCTGCTTCCTGTTTACACTCTACTATTGTTATGACAATGTTCCCACCGAGTGCAAAACAATTATACCTTAGTGAAACTATAAAACAGTATTTCACATCTACAGTGTATACTAGTTTATTTCCTTTTTATTTTATTTATTATTTTAATGAATTAAGTATTATTTCATATTAATATTATTTAAATAACAATTTTATTTATTATTTCTTTTTAATTGGAAGATGCATGCATGCATGCAACTTGCTGAGTCAAACATGACCCATAGCGACCACTATTGTGGTTTTCAAGGGAAGTCAAGGGAGGAACAAAGGTAGGTTGCCTGGTCTGTTCTCTGTATGTCAGAGGAGGGAAACGGAGGGAGAAACATGGAACAGCCACACACCCAAAGCAGGACTTGAGCCCCAGATCCGCCATACAGTGAGGTACCAGTAAAACCCACTGCGCCAACACACCCCCCAATTATAAGATACACTGAAGATATTCACTAACATTAACACATACATTTGTTCTTTTAGCAGATGCTGATTTCCAAAATAATGTAGAACTGCAAGAAACTTTCACAGCATAATAATAATAATAATAATAATAATAATAATAATAATAATAATAGTCACTATATTTAATAAGCACTTATTATCTCATATTTAGGTGACACTTTTGTCCAAGGCAGCTTACAGTACTAGATACACCACACTAAAGTACTTATAAGTACTGAGTCATCTACACTGTAGTGGAAAGTACCACACATACACATGTACACTATGGGCAGTTCACACTCCCCTATTTAGACTGTGGGAGAAAACCCACATAGACACTGGGAAACCATGCAAATTCTACAGTGGCTGATCCAGATTCAAACGCATGTCGTCACTCACAGCGGTATCTGCTGAGCCATCGTACCTTTGACAGGACCATATGAAATGAAAAGACAAGTGTAATTCTTGAGTATGTTTGGAAAGCCCAGTACATGCAGTGTCCTCCTGCTCTACTTGCGAAGGCTCAACATGTCAGCAAACTTTATAGGGAATTGGCCCAGCGTGTCATACTGTAGTCTGGGGCCAAACAAAAAGGTTTTTTCTTTTATTTTATTTTTCAGTTTTGCTTGGAAACAGTATAGTAGGAGGTCAAGAGCGGCTTGTTGAAGGAGCCAGCAATCTGACAAAAGCAGACTTTCAGTGGCTGACCTTCCAATTACTTCTTTGTCAAGGGGGATGTTATTGGAGCTGACAGATGCAGAGTTCTCAGACACATTGTTTTTGCGTTCTCCCTCCCTCTCCCTCTCTGTCCTGCTCTCTCCCAACACACTTTTCTACCTCGTCTCTACATGCCCTTCATTGAGAGATGTTTTCATTCTGTCCCATAATTATAGCCATTTCACTGTGGTCCGTTCCTATTAATAGGAACAAAATGGAATATTCCCTGTGAGTAAGTTCTACCAAATTTCTGGCAGTTCCATCATGTGCAATTAGCACCGGATTTAAATAATGGGCAGTAATGCTGGTTGAGGAAAGACAGAATAATCCATCAATGTTTTGCATGATTCAGATGATAATAATGGTCTAGATAATGACAACCAAACATCAGTGGAGAATATTTCATACCATGGATGGCAAATTGCATTGAGATTAAATTATTACCTATGCAAAAATACAATAACAAGTTGTCCATCATGTAAATACAAAATAACACAAAAAAAGAAAAAAAAAAACAAAGTGAAAAATCTTACTGAAGTCATTAGTCAAGCCAAATAAAAAATATCATATAACTATTAGTCAGCAGTGTGCTAGTTTCATTGGTTGGATTTTATTGTTACTGAAGTAAAAAATCATTTTAAGATGAGCTATTTCTTTCATGTCAGGAGCTCAGCAATGAAAATTTTTATAGCAGCTACTGAAAGGTTCATATGAAAACCAGAATTCCACATGTCCACATATAAAAAAAAAAACTGTTCCATTAAACATTTTATCCCACATATTTCATTTAAATATCTTCTCATAAAGAATCATATTAACTGTAAACTTCAAGGCCATAGCTTCCAGACTTATATTCCTTCCTCTTTTCATTTCAGCCATAAAAAACTTAATATAAATTGTTATGGAAAAAGGTGAACATGTCTGTATATTAATTTCTGTATACATATTTACGTTACTCTCTTCAAAATTGTCCAGTCTTGCCAGAAAGTGCACAACAGACATACAGTTTGTGTAAATGAAAAATAATCACGAGAAAGGCTCATCCAAAAGCATATGTGCGCACAGTATCACACACTGCAGCGGGGTCATCTGCTTATGATCTTCCGAGTAACAAACTTCTGGCCATGCAAATATTTTTGATAAACATTGTGTTTTTCTTCTTTCATAAACAGAGCTTGCATAAAATTCTAATTGTGCAACAATGCTGCATTCGATATGCTGGGCAAATAGTGATCACTGCTGCTCTGTTCCTCCGACACACAAAGGTGTGATGACGCCAACATTTGCATTTATTCATTTAGCAGACATTTTTTTCTAAATCTATGCACAATTCAAAGTAAAAAAAAGTACATTTCTCCGAGAAATCCCTGTACTGAAGGTGAAATGTGCTACACTTGGGACTAAATAGAGCCAAACACCTTTGGGAAGACATGTGATTTAGTCCTTGTGCATGCTGGTATAAACCTAACTCCTGATACCTTTAAAAGAAACAATATCCCAGAGGGACTCAACTAAATGGATGACTTTGGTCTTGTCAGCCCAGTTATTTAATGTACTCTTCACCAGCTCCGAGTTTAATGCTTATGGAGCATGGATCGGTGGATATAGTGCTGTATGACTGTTTAGGGAACACTTTGGTCAGGAGACAGACTAACGTGTGATAATGTGTTCCCATATTGTTATAATAAACTTGGATTTCATTTCCACAGTGCATACTGGGTATATGACATCTCAAAATGTGCTAACACGTAAGAGTAGTATTTTCAGAGCAAAATTGCTTAAAGATATCAATCAAAGGGTGTTTCATATACTGCAGCTAGTCTTCTGGCCTGTTTTCTTTGATTTTGTCATGTTTTCATATCATGGAAATGTAACTAAAAAGTAGAGATGCATTCATGTTTGTCCTTTTCAAATTACTGCTTACAGAATAGACACATACTACCTGTGAATAATGACCCATCAACCAGTCAAGACAAAAGAGTTAAGAAAAAAGGTTCACATCATCATGTTTTTTTATCATATTCTTATACCGTATGTAGTAAATGTACGGAATTTCACTGTAATGGCAGTGCAATCCTTGTATTTAACTGAGAAATTATATATTCTGGACATGAATACACTAAAATATCACCAGGCTTTCTCATCTTATGCTAAAACACAAAGGAGGAGTGAAAAACAAAAGGATGGTAGGGAACTATGATGACAGAGTGATTATGTTCCTATCTGCTTATAGAAACCTAGAAACTTTTAAATTACCTCCTAGTGTCAGGTGATGGAAAAAAAAGCCCAAGCTACAGGGGCGGCATTGCCTGAACTCTTTCAGTGTAAAGGAGAGCTCCATTAGAGTTGAGTTAATGGCGTAATGGAGTGTCTCTTTGGCCTTCAATGGAAATAAGGGCTCTTGATGTACCTCTTCATTAATTGTGTGCGATGCTCTGGAAAAGAACCTGATGTACCTCAACATATACAGTAGTGCTCTGCTAGAAACAGCAGATATTATTTTTTTTAACAATTAACGAATGTTGTTGAGCACAACATTTTCAGCTGATTAGCAGATAATCAGTAAACTGTCATATGGTTCTAGTTATATCCGCTGGGTCTGGGCAATGTACAATTTGGGTAGGGAGCAAGGTGCCATAGCTTCCTTGTGCTTTTCCCCAGGAATGCACAGTTAGAACAATAATCACAATTGGGGAGCTTTTCGTTATGGTGTTAATATGGTGAATCCAAGCTGGGACATGGCTTTCTGCTGTTTACCTTTGTACAAAGTACTGATTCTGGCACTGGTAAGTGTCGCCAAGTCATTCAAATACTGGCAATACAGTACACTAGTACTGTAATTACAAGTCTATGAATCCACATAATGAAACATTTATTTAAGCTACCAAATCTTACATATCCATAAAATTTTATAAAAATGTCATAAAAACATGACAGGTCATGGCAGTTGCCATTCATAAACCAAAAGACAGTGAAATGTTATGAGAATGTGATGTTTTAGGATCTCACTTTTTAAATTTGTACAATGGTTGTGACAGATTTTTATCACAGTTGCCATGTACTGCCATGAGCTGTTACACCATGCATCTATGACATATCTTTGACAACTGTATTCATAATATCAGTCTGCAGGCACCAGTGTCACAGCTAGTTTTCCAGTTAGTTAGCGAGGCTGTTAGTAGAAATAACTTTAACATGACATGTAGAGATACTGTACCTGGATCTCCTTTGATCTCTTTACAAAGAAACACAAATAAATAAATAAATAAAGCAATTGGGAAAAAAAAAAGCACGTCTGAAAAATGTAAAGGATAGGTGAGTCAGAACCCAAAGATAAATAAATACATTTTACTTGTGGAAGTGTGAATAAAACATAAGCACACATACAGTATAATATCGAAAAGTTTTGTAAATGGCATGTTCTTTTGAGAAGACACCTGGTTAACAGAAGGCTGAGAAGTCCAATTCAAAGGCCGTCAGGATGTGATCTTACACTGGCAATGTCACTGGTGGATGCTCTTGTTAAAGACTGTTGGTGACACACTTAGGATGAGGATGGGATATGGTGCTTTCTGGTGTGTTTAAAGCAGACCCAGGGCCATTCATCAAAAAATAATAATGGTTGATCATTGCAATATATTTAAAAAGCAAACACAAAGTTAAAAAAAAAAAAACATTCATTTCACATGCACACATTGGTAACAATATATTTAATAACTATTGATTTTATTGATATTCTCTCTGTGGGGACAGTCTCATGGTCTTATATATCTTAAGAAAAAAAAGAAAAAAAGGCACAGAAGCTCAAAAATTACTCTGAAATTTTCTCTTCAGCAAAGTTCATCTTGAGTATTTCAAGACACATATTTCATTCTGTGAATTTTCTTGGTTATCATCACCTACAGGTAAGTCAGGGCACTGGTTCAACATTTATCAATACATCCTCACATACTAACATAGTTATTATTCATTGCAATTCTCTTTTTCTCTGGAAAATACAAAAAAAAGGACATTAACCCTGTTCTTACCAAGGGCCAAGATAGTCCAAAGAGCTCCTAGAATGTGTAGAACTCTTGAGAAAGGACTTTGTAGATCAATCGGTTCTCTATCCAGGTCCCTCTCTTTGGACGCACTTGGCCAAATTCAAAATTTTAAGTTTTTAAATATATACAGTATAGATGTATATCCTGTACACACACACACACACACACACACACACACACACACACACACACACTCATACGTATTTCACGCAACCAGTAGGTGTCCCTGTTACATTATAAATATCTACTTGATGCAGTAAGTTACCACTTAAGCACGACTTGTCTCTTGCAAATCTGTCTTGAAACAGAACTTACATAAACAAAATACTCCATCTACATTCCTGTAAGGTGCAAAATCTGGAGCAGCTTTACTACACGATTTCTACAAGGATTAAGGGATGAATGAACCTTTGTTTCGTCACAACATCATGACCTTCAAAGCTACTCAGTAATACTTCTTTAAAACCTTTGCAGTTCGTGTCTGAGTTGTGCAGCTGCAGTGATGCTGTTCATATATTTTGACTAAGTGGGACAGAAACCCTGCTACAGCACTGTTTGCTCATGGTAACTATGTTGTGACGTGACGACATGAGCATGTTGCATGAAACTGGACTGATTTGACACACGCAGACACTGCTTTTTATGGGGGTACGTGTTTTGACATGAAGATACTATAGTAATTCTAACTCCATTTATTAAACAGACCTGATGATTCTCTTCCATGCAGGAAATGAATTTGTGCTGTGACTCTGTGATTTTGCAAAGGAAGGAAATCGGAAAAAGCCCTACGCTCATCATGTGTTAATGCAAGATGGCATGTCTTAAAACACTGTACATCATTACTTAAAATATACATTTTTGTGTCTAAAATAACTACACTGGATGCACACTATCTGAATATATAGTGTACAACAAAACTATTCAGTAGTTATTTGTTGCTATTTTTCTGGTTTTATAAAATAAATCCATGAAAAAACTAGTATGTTTAACATGTTAAGGCTGCATACATTAATGTGTCCGGCAGCCTTTTTACAAAAAAAAACTGATTTCAATTAGAGACCATTAACCTTTGAGTTAAAAGCCAAACTACGGAGTATAAAGCTAGTGAAGCAGCCACAATTACTTGCAGACTGATGAGAATAAATGTGCAGCAGGACTGAATTATTCTGAGCTGCTGCACTGCAACAAACTCAGAGACAGATAAAAGCTGGCTCTGAAAAAGTAATGGAGATGGGACAAGGTCTTCTAGGACATGAGAGCACTCTGACAGTGTCGTGGCACACAGCTCAACTTAAAAAGGATCTGCTTGTGCAGTTGGAGCTTCTCTAAATTGGTGCGCAATTTGAATTCGAGCCCTTTTCTAAACTGGCTGCATGTACCAAGCAACTAGCTACTGATCGCTTGGCAAACGTACATACGCTCTCATTCGTCTTCCGGTGAAAGCTCCTTTCATCAGACGCACGTCTGGCTATCAGTGAAGTCACTGCAATGCCATATTGGGTGCTTTGACGCAGAATGAACAGACACATATTTGTTGTAAAGAAATGCAGGTATAGAAGTTTTCACAGCTTCTAGCTCTTCAGTTTTGCTCAAAGTTACTTAAAACACTGTAACACACAGTACAGCTGGCACCTGGAAAAGGATTTTGGGAGAATGCTTACCACTGTATTTGACGATCCTAATTGTGGAATCACCCTCTCCAAATCGGGTGATGGGGGTGAGGCGCACCTCATATGCCTCTGGTTTGATGAGCTCTGTGAGGTTGTAGGTGATGAGTTCCCCCTTCTGAATCATCCCCTCTATAGGTATCTCTTGTTCCCACCATCTCTGCTGCCCTGTCTAAAGAAGAACAGAAGCCAAAATAACTGTTACACACATTTTTAGAGTACAGTGACATGTGTACCAACAAAAGACCAACAAAACACTGCCAAGTCATGCACTTATAAATTACAGCTACGACCAACTCATGTTATACTCTATTCCCCAGGAAAATTCTTAACTGATGCAGCTTTAAAAATGTGACATTATATTAAGGTGTGTTCAAGTATACACATACATGATATACACAGGTCTTTTGCCTTAAAAGCAAATTATGTTTTAATATATTTACATACTAGATTCATTTAACTGACACTTTTCGCCAAAGCGGCATACAATGTTAAGGACATAATTATTAAAAGTTTACAATTACTTACTCATTTATACAGCTGGGTAATTTTAAAGGAAGTACCTTGTTCAAGAGTACTAGAACTAGAGATCAAACCTGCGACTTTTAGATCAAAAGGCAGCAGCTCGAACCACTACGCTACCAGATACCCGTTTTAACAGTGATGTTCACCACTCATATTTACAGCAAGACTTACTAGACAGAGATTGGAGACTAGGCTGCAGCAACATCAGCATGCATGAAGTTCCATAAAAAGTACCTGCTGAATGACTGAAAGATCAGAAGTACAGTTAAGGGAACCAGCAAAGTCCTACACTGACACCAGGTAGTAATGTCAACATCGTTGATGTTGAGATGCTTTCTGTAGCTGAAGGGTGAGGGAACAGCCATTGCCCACCCTCTATTCACAAACTCCTCTCCAATCCTTTTTGAGTTCTGGGGAGTGAGAGAGTCTCTTGGTATTAATTATTAAGGGAGTGCCTATTTTTTGAGGAGTGCAGCCAACCATCCTCTAACTGCTTTGGTTTGCAGCATACACTTTCTGTGGTGGCCATTTGGTTGTTGTTGTCTGACAGAGCTGCTCAACACATTCCGGTAGGGGTGGGGGTGCAACGGATGTTCTAAAGCTGTGATGGAATGAATACCAAAGTTTAAAAAACAAGACCTCTTAAAAGAGAGGGAAAAGAAAAAAAAAAATTAAAAAAAAGTGACTCCAGTATTGTTTGACAAGTTCTGACTCTTGTTGAGAAGACGTGTTTTGCTATTGAAAGCAATGGCTGATTTTATTAAGTCTTTTAAATTCCCACCCCTCCATACACTGATGGAGAGCTGGTAAAACTGACGGTGCCACTTTTTTACTGATACACGTCACCATGGCACATCTGACATCCATGCTATGTGCATTTGGAGCTGGTCTAGCGTTCCATTTCTCACATTACTTCCAGTGCAATGTAGCAGTCACCTGAAGGCATGGGATGGAAAAATCCAGCCACATTTCTGAATGGATTTTGGCCTTGCTTTATCAATCTTATGCTCAGGCAAACCCAAACAAACTCATAGAGCAAATATTTGGAAGGGAAAAGAAGGAAAGCATTGGCTTGAGTTACTGGGTGTATATGACACAGGCATCTGGACAATTTTACTGTAGCAGGCTGTAAACAGTTTAATGTAAATTTCATGTAGTAGTATTTTTTTAATTAAAAAAAAAAAAATTCTACAAAACAGACATGCTCTTAAGGTGCAAAGACATTCATCATTTTTCAGGGAGCTGTAAGCAACAAATAGCTCTGTAGGTATGTACATTGTACTGATCACAGAGAGCCATGTGGAAATACAACTGGTCATGGGAATGACCCCACGTCACTTACCAGGTAGCCCCTCTCTAAAGGATTACCTTTGCTGGAAATTTACATTCCCTCTGCTCTGTGTTCCCTCTGCAGAGCATCCTTCTAAAAGTAGTGTTTACTAACATACAATTCCATTACCAACAAACAACTACGTGGTGTTTTTTCCAGTGTTGCCCACGAACTCTGCGACAAGCAACACTGGCGGCTAATCAGGCTCCGGGCACATAAAAGGGCAGCCCGGACCTTAGGAAGGTGCGGAACCTTGCTTCAGCCTCGTCCTGCTCCTCGTGATTGACTCCCTGGTCTGCCTCGACTCCTTGCCTGTCTTTGAATTACGCCTCTCGGATTCTCCCTTCGGACTACATGCGCACATCGGTTACCCTTGCCTGCCTCCTCGACCATGTCTTCTGGATCGCCCCCTGAACCAGCTTACCCTGCTCCACGCTTGGGTTCGACGCACCCGCCCCTGGGAAACACCATCACAGAAGGTCGTGCCTTAGACACGGACCCAGCGGAGCTGGACCAAGTACTGGCGATATTAGATGCTCGTCAGGCGAGTCTGGAGGGGATGGAGGGGATGGAACGAACGCTCACCAACCTAATCACTGCCTACAATGAAGTGATAAGCACCCTGAAAACCACAGTTGGTGTGTGTGCACCATGCGCAACTGCTCCTGCAGCGCCTAACCTCCCAAACACACACACATTTTCTGAACCGCTTGTCCCATATGGGGTTGCGGGGAACCAGAGCCTACTCGGCAACACAGGGCATAAGGCCGGAGGGGACACACCCAGGACAGGACGCCAGTCCGTCACAAGGCACCCCAAGCGGGACTCTAACCCCAGACCCACTGGAGAGCAGGACCCGGTCCAGCCCACTGCGCCACTGCGCCACCGCCCTTCCAAAAACATCCCCGTCAATACCACACTACAGTCACCTGACCCCCCTGAACCACTTTGACGGTACGCCCGCTCGTTGTGCAGGCTTTTTGTTGCAGTGTGAACTCATGTTTTCTAGTATGCCCCATGTCTACCATTCTGATCTAAGTCGTATTGTTTAAGTAATTTCCCTCCTGTCCGGCCGAGCACTTGACTGGGCCACTGCCGCATGGGGGCGCTGTTCCTTACTTAAATATGAGGAATTAAAAGACCTTTTTCAGGCAGTGTTCAGGCTTCTCTGCCCAGACCTGATGGCCAGCGAATGCCTCATGGACCTAACCCAGGGTGATCGTCCCGTGTCAGACTATGCGGTGGAATTCCGGATCCTCGCGGAGAAGAGTGAGTGGGATCGAAACGCCTTGCGTGCCTACTTTCGACGGGGGCTGAACCCCAGGCTGCGCAAAGAACTGGTATTCAGAGGCGAGACATGGACCCTTGACCAGTACATCGCGGCGGCAACCCGTTCCAGATAACCACTGCCCTCCGAGCAAGGGGATTAACTCCCTTCACCTCTACCAAGGCCGCCTCACCACCAGCGAAAGACAGCGCTGCTTACAGGGCCGGCTCTGCCTCTACTGTGGAGAACCAGGACATCTCCGGGCCAAATGCCCGATCCGACCTGACCCGCCGGTGAGTGGTACCCTCCGCTGCAACCGCCTTTTCATACCTGTAGTCATTTCCTGGGACAATATTCACTTGAGACCTCTGCTTTAATTGACTCAGGGGCAGCCGGCTGCTTTATGGATGTCGGCTTCGCTAAATCTCACGGCTTTCCCTGGTCCCCATGTAAAGTCCGGATGAAAGTAGTTGCTCTTGATGGACAGCCTTTGGGGAAAGGTTACGTCGACTCCCAGGCGAAACCGCTCCATTTGGCTGTGGGGGTCACTCACCAAGAACAGCTATGCTTCTATCTGATTCCTGCTTCCGAAACCCCAGTTATTCTAGGGTTTCCTTGGCTCGCCCTGCATGACCCAGTTTTCAAGTGGAGCACGGGGGACCTAGTGTCCTGGGGCCCACAATGTGGGACGGCCTGTTTATGTGTCCCGTGCAGAGCTACGTCTGTCGAATGTGCTGACCCTCTCCAACAGGTACACATTCCTCCCGTGTATCGAGACCTGGCGGAGGTGTTCAGTAAAGAACAGGCTGCTGTACTCCCTCCACATTGGCCCTGGGACTGCGCCATAGATCTCCTCCTGGGAACAACACTGCCTCGGGGCCGGGTCTACCCGCTCTCCATTCCGGAGCAACAGGCTATGCAACAATACATCACCAAGGCCCTCACAGAGGGGATCATCCGGCCTTCCACTTCCCCCGCTGTGGCGGGGTTCTTCTTCTTCGAGAAGAAGGACGGGGGCCTCCGCCCATGTATCGATTATCGTGGACTCAACAGTATCACCGTCAAGTACCCCCATCCCCTGCCACTGATTACCACAACACTGGAGCAGGTCCACCGTGCCCAGTGGTTCACAAAATTGGACCTGCACAGTGCTTAAAACCTGGTCAGGATACGTGAGGGGGATGAATGGAAGACAGCTTTCAGCACCGCCATTGGTCACTATGAATACCTGGTAATACCTTTTGGTTTAGCCAATGCTCCCAGTGTTTTCCAGACTTTTGTAAATCACATTCTCGGGGATCTCATTAAATAAGGGATCCTGGTATATCTAGATGATATTCTGATTTATTCCCCTTCCATGGAAGAACATGTGGCCCTAGCTCGTCAGGTCCTCCAGCGACTGCTGCAGAACAGACTTTTCGTCAAAGGTGAGAAGTGCAGTTTCCACTGAAAACAGATCACCTTTTCTGGTTTCATTCTCAGCCGAGAAGGGGTGGCCATGGACCCCGAAAAGGGCAGTAATCCAGTGGCCAAGACCCACTACAGTAAAAGCCTTACAACGGTTCCTAGATTTAGCTAATTTCTATCGCCGTTTCATCCGGGGCTTTAGTACTCTGGCTGCTCCTCTGACGAGCCTTTGAAAATGACCAGACTCACCTGGACAGACGACACGCAATGCGCATTTGACACCCTGAAGGGAAGGTTCACGACAGCACCCATCCTCTGCCATCCCGATCCTGAGGTCCCGTTTGTGGTGGAGGTGGATGCTTCGGAAACTGGGGTAGGAGCCGTGCTGTCTCAACACCAGGGAGACACCCCTAAACTGTACCCCTGCGGCTTATTCTCAAGGAAGATGTCCCAGGCCGAAAGGAATTATGACATCGGAAACCGAGAGCTCCTGGCAGTCAAGATGGCTCTCGAAGAGTGGAGGCACTAGCTGGAAGGGGCTCGCCACCCATTCATCGTCCTTACAGACCACAAGAACCTAGAATATCTGCAGAAGGCAAAGCGACTCAACCCCCGGCAAGCCAGGTGGGGACTTTTCTTCACAAGATTTAACTTTACTGTCTCCTATTGGCCAGGTAGCAAAAACACCAAGGCAGACGCCCTCTCCCGCATGTACGACCGGGAGCCACAAGAACGGGGACCTGAATACATCTTGCCTTGGTCTTGTGTTGTGGCACCGGTACAATGGGATTTTAACCAAGACCTAGCCAGAGCCCAAGCCATGGATCCTGAGCCTCCAGGTAAACCCGCAGGCAAACAATACACATCCCCCAGGATGAGAGCCACAATCCTACAATGGGCACATGACGATCCCGCCTCTGGCCACCCTGGGTACAGCAAGACCCAAGCTCTCCTCCAGAGGCATTTCCGGTGGCCATCCTTGCAGGAAGACACCCAGGATTACATTCGGGCCTTCCCGGTATGCGCACAAGTCAAGCCGTCAAACCAGAAACCTGTGGGACTCCTGGAGCCCCTGCCTGTACCAAACCGTCCCTGGTCCCACATCGCATTGGATTTCCTCATGGATTTACCCGCCTCAGATGGTAAGGCCACAGTGCTGACTGTTGTCGATCGTTTTTCTAAGGCTTGCCGTCTGGTGCCCCTTCCCAAACTTCCAATGGCCTTGGAGACTACCAAACTTCTCTTCCTCCACGTGTTTCGTCTCTTTGGTCTGCCCGAAGACAATGTGTCCGACAGAGGTCCCCAGTTCACATCCCAGTTGTGGAAGGCGTTCTGGAAGAAACTAGGCGTGTCCGTAAGTCTCACATCGGGTTATCATCCCCAGGCGAATGGGCAAGTGGAGAGAATCCAACAGGACATTGGTCGGTTCCTGCGCAGTTATTGCCTGGAGAAGCCGCAGCAATGGGTAAGATACTTACCTTGGGCAGCATACGCGCACAACTCCCTACCTCACAGTTCTACCGGCCGCTCTCCGTTTCAGTGCATATTGGGTTACCAATCCCCGTTGTTCCCGTTGCAACCTGCCTCCAGTGATGTGCCAGCGGTAGATGAGTGGTACCGGTCCAGCGCAGATGTTTGGAGAGAGGTCCGGCAGCACCTCCTCCACAGCCAGACTCAGATGAAACGCCAGGCGGACCGCCGGAGACGCCCGCTTACCTTCTCCCCCGGGCAGAGAGTCTGGTTGTCCACCCGGGGTCTCCGGGGGTCTTACCTCTCCAAGAAGCTCAGCCCACGGTATATCGGTCCGTTTAAGGTTCTGAGACGTATCTCCCCGGTTTCCTACCGTCTCCAGCTGCCTGCTCACCTACGGGTCCACCCGACCTTTCACACCTCGTTCCTGAAACCCTGTGCCGTGTCCTTACACCAGCCCCAGTTGTCCTCTCCTCCTCCAATTCCCCTACAGGATGGTGGTGCCCCGGCATACGCCGTGCGGGCCTTGTTGGATTCCCGTCGACGTTGGGGAGTCCTGCAGTACCTCGTTGACTAGGAAGGCTACGGGCCGGAAGAGCGCTGCTGGGTGGCTGCTAAGGACATCTTGGACTCGGACCTGATCGCAGCTTTCCACAGACACCATCCTGACCGTCCAGTGACCAGGCGTAAGGGGCGTCCCCCGGCTCACCGTCGAGCGGTAAGAGCCGCTTGTGGGGGGGGTACTGTCATGCCCACGAACTCGGCGACAAGCAACACCAGCGGCTAATCAGGCTCCGGGCACATAAAAGGGCAGCCCGGACCTTAGGAAGCTGCAGAACCTTGCTTCAGCCTCGTGAGTCACTTGCGCTCCTAGTAATTGCTCCTCGTGATTGACTCCCTGGTCTGCCTCGACTCCTTGCCTGTCTTTGAATTACACCTCTCGGATTCTCCCTTCGGACTACGTGTGCACATCGGTTACTCTTGCCTGCCTCCTCGGCCATGTCTTCCGGATCGCCCCCTGAACCAGCTTACCCTGCTCTGTGCTTGGGTTCGATGCACCCACCCCGGGGAAACACCGTGACGTCCAGTAACAGTTTGCCTTATGTTTTCACTTTTTTATTTTTTTTTTACAGGTTTCACCTGTAATAATCTTGGTAATCATGTCCCTGTTTAGACTATCAGTAACAGACAACCTTTAACCACTCCTTTCACAAGCAGGCTCAAAAGAATTACAGGGACAATCAACTGGAAATGTGAAACACACACACACACACACACACACACACACACACACACTTACTCACACACACACACACACACACACACACACACACTCACACACACACACACACACACACACACACACACACACACACACAAATGGATTCAATCCCTTCATTACCAGGAGTATGATTTTCAGTGTGTCATAGAAATGGACTCTATTCACTACCTAGTAACAAATATAAATAGTACAGGCATCCCCAGGTTTAATGAGCAAAATTAATTTCTTAAGATCTGCTGGTGAACTGAATTCTTTTTTTTTTAAAAAAAAAAGAACTCTTTGTTACCATTTAAAAGGACAAATTGTGTTTGTGAGCCACAAAAGATTGACCTGTAATTCAGTAAGTGAAAGTGTGACTGCTGTGCTCTAGCAACATGTGACAAGACATGTGGCACATCTCAAAGAAAGAGAGGCAGTGTGGGTCATGTAGTTTATAGCAGGGCAATAAAAGTTAATTTCTGAGTCCATACTGTCTAGGACCACTTGCATGTGTTTACACAACTAGGAAAATTTCTACTGTGTGTCTTAAACATCCAAAAAATCTAGTTCAAAACTATGTTAAAATACCTTGGATTCCAGGCTAGTAAACTTAAATTTAAAATCACATATAGAGTACATAACATATTTCCATGCTCCTAAACGTTCTTGTGCAGTACAATAGATCGGATCCTGGATCATGAATTTAAACCACGCTCAGTTTGTGCAGAAAGTGCAAGGAGCTGGTGAAACAATGTACAGCCATCCAATTTACATAATTACTGTAATTATTCGTAACACTCAGAGCCCCACTGTGCTGAGGTATTTCTAAAGTATCGCTTGAGAAAGAATAATGAAATCATACATTTGTAATGATATTGTCTTTCAAGAGCATTATATGTGTTTTGTAACTTTAGGTGACCTTAAATACTGCCTGTTTTTAGGGTGACCCATGCCCAGGGAAAACCCATGGTTTTTTTGGTTTTTTAGGTTTTTTGTAAGTCTTTCCATTGTTTTTTCAATTTTAAGCACTTTTTACATTTAAGGCTCATGAATATATGAATATTATAGATATTGGTGTGGGGTGAATGTATTTCCTCTCGTTCTTTTCTTCAAACAGTGGTAGGTCACAACGAACCTTTTTAGTGGCGAAGGTGTTCAGTAAAATGCTCAAGGCAGCAGCAGCAGTAGCAGCAGTATTAGCAACAGCAGTAGCAGCAGCAGCACACCATATATACAGTATCTACACTTGTCTCCTCTAAAGCACAAGAAGAGACCTTTAAATAGCCTCCTTTTGGTTCCTTTAGGAAGGACTGAACCATTTCCACCAATAAAACAGGGGTATCCATGATTCAGACAGGGATGCAGCAAGCATAAATGTACAGATGTTTAGTTACAATGAATACAATTCTTTCCTTACATTACCCTTTGTCCTTTTCATTAAACACAAGACAAACTTCCATAGTTACTTGTTTTTCCATTTTCCTGGGCATGGGCCACCCTAAAAATAGGCAGTATTTAAGGTCACCTAAAACCTTACTGGGGTCAGACCCAAAATAATACTGTTTGATAAGTGATGCAGTGAAACAAACATAACAAGCACAACAGGGACAGCTGAGTGTATGTGTTGTCTTGATATAAAGAATATTACAAACTCAGTGTGTGTACCCACTAAGTTAGTTTAACTGTACAATGAAGAAGTAGTGTTCCTCCTCACCCCAAACTGAGCAAACCTGCTCCGTCACTTGGATAATAAAAAGTCAGGAAATTTATGATTAATGCTTATAAGTTGGCAAATGACAACTGACGTGCCCAACAGGAGCCTTAAAACTTCCATAAATATAAACAATAAGTAAGTAGAACTTAATTTTCAGAGGCAAACACACAGGTTACCTTTACAATATAGACTCAGGTTCTACATTTGCTACCATAAAGACAAGACAAATGGGGTAGAGTATAACATGTTCACAGGCTCACAGGTGCACAGTATTAGAGAAGACCCTGTTGTAGTAGACTTGGAAACAGTACATACAAAAGCAAAAGTACAAAGCGGTGTAAGCAGAAAAGAAGAATATGAAGTGATGCTTAAATACAAGACTATCAATTTTGTGTATGCCAGAAACAAACGAAAAAAAAACAGAAATCACAAAAAAAAAAAAAAAACAATGTAATACTAAGACATGGGAAAAGACCCAAATCAAAAGAGAATAATAAGGTTTCAGTGGAAAAGGTTACAGGAAAGGATTGTTGTCTAGGAAAGCATTTTACCACATGACCCCTAATTAGCCTGTCCAACTGTGTAGAAGGTAAGCTGAATGGCTCAAATGAGAAGACGAGTCCATTTATCTTTCCAGTCAGCCTGTAAACAGAACCCTTTTAAATGTAAATAGGTTTTGCTGATGCTTTTTCAGAGCCATCTTAGCAGCTGAAGCAAGAGTGCAGCTAATTGAAATGCAGCAACGTCAGCTTGGACTCCAAAGTCCCCTAAGGGACTCCTGAGCCTAAATGCCACCACAGTAAACAAACCTAGCTGAGTGGCTACTAACTGTGGGTTGAGTATAGGCGGAAGACATAAAGGAGCTTGGATAGCTTTATTACAAGAAACACGGAAATGTAGTAGCTATTGTAACTGTCCGAATAGTATTTTTTGCCCCAACTGTCAACTATATCATTGTTATGCGTTGCAGAAGATAACTTCACTCCTTCAATGATGGATAAATAAGTGAGGCATTCCCTGGAACACATGCTGATGCTTGTCTTGGACACACCGGGGGCACTTGGACACTGGGGGCATGGAGGGAAAAAAAGACCCCGACCACAAATGGCAAAATGAGAACTGCTTGAACAATCCAAAGAAGGAAAACCATAGGAGTAAAAATGGGAAGCTTATCTTGAAAGCTGAACAGTTAATGCTACCTGTACAACCAGTTGGAGTGAGCAGAAGAGTCCGCAGGCCCACAAACCAGGTTTCGGTGATGTGGTTCTATCCTGTGAAACATGACTGGCTAAAATGACTGGGAACTCTGCCTGTGTGAGCGCTGTCTAGAGCACAAGGATGGATTTTATTTCCAAGTCTGGCCTCTTAAAGGCTAAGTGGGTAAACTCATTGCTTAAACTAAGTGCAGAAAACTGCCATAGAAGAGCCAGCGGGCCTGCAGAGCTAGAGCTCGTTGCATCAGGGCCCCTCCCAACATGCACAACATTTCCATTCTGCAGATTCAATTACTGTTTATTGTTTCTGAAAATTTTCTAATTTCACACTCCATATCCATATTAGGAGAGAAGCCTGTACTTCTTTCTCCCCCACAGTGATACTGCAGCATGGATGAAGAATCTGAGGAAGTGGTTGCTGTGTCTAAAATGGTCAAAGTGGAACTGCTGATTTTCTCAATACTAAAAACTGAAACAACAGGGCTGTAATGAGGACAGGGACAGTCTGGTAAAGTTGTAATGGAATCAGTCAAAAGCTTAGCCAGAGTGTTTTATTCAACACTTACCTGCAGTTCAAAAGAGGTGGTGGTGGTTAAATCAACCCTTGTAACAAACGTCACACACCAATTGTATACATCATCTAGAAACATCAACATTCAATTTTAATTTGACTTTTCTCTGTGAAGGATGCTGTGAACGGAACAATTCAATTTCACTCCGTAGGATACATAGTTTTACACCGAGCAGGAAGCTTCAGATGATTTGCAGCCACTGATCGTGGCTCATGATCAAGTGACATGGATCCATGTGTTTAAAAATATTAAAAATAGGCAGTACAGTTGGGCAACTTAACTTTCAAGCTACAAACTTTTCGCTGTCACAAACTGTTTGAGAGGTATTTCTTTTTTATAAATAGGTCTAGTATACCAATACACATTGTACAGTAAAGCTTTACTCGATGTACCAACAGATAGCAATCGCAAGTGCATTTACATTTATTCATTTAGCAGATGCTTTTCTCCAAAACGACGTACATCTCACCGAAAATACAATTTTTAGATTACATTAGGAGAAAGAGAGACATAGTTGCAGACATGTAATTCTTATGTAAACCTAGTTTGTTTCTTTCCACTTTATGCACTAATGTGCATCGCACGAGTAGGTGCATAAAACACAGGATAGACGAATCCTGATCACCTTCCTACAATTTTTTTTTTTTTTTTTAAGGTACACAAACATTTACTTACAATACAGGAGTAGTGACTGTGAAAAGGCTTATCTGGGCATGATCATAAAGTTACGGTGCATGAACATTACACCATAGATGAGCTTAAGAGATCATGGGCGAAGTGAATCCGGAAAAGGTGAGTTGAATGTAGACAGAGTTTCTACAGTTCTGAATGAGAGAGGAAGGTCATTCCACCACAACGAAGCCAGAAGTAAGAACCTTCGCACTTGACTTTTCGTGCGTGGGACCTCCAAGCGAGCAGAAGTAGACGAGCGAAGGAGTCTAGTTGGGGTATAGCGGATGATCAAGTCTTGAATTTGATCCAAGCAGCTATAGGAAGCCAGTGCAGAGAAATGAGTAGAGAAGATACATGGGAATGCTTTGGCAAGTGAAACACAATTCGTGCAGCAGGATTCTGTATCAGCTGTAGAGGTTTGATAGCAATAACGGGAAGGCCACACAAGACAGAGTTGCAGTAGTCCAAACGGGATGTCACCATGGCTTGGACAAGTAGTTGGGCAGAGTCAGCTGTGAGGTAAGGACAGATCCTGAGGATATTATGCAGGCTGTATCTGCAGGTCCGGGTTGTGGCTTCGATGTGCTGAGAGAAAGACAGACTTGAATTAATCGTCATTCCCAGACTATTAGCCGAGGAGGTAGGCAAAATGAGTGAGTTGTCCAGTTTGATCGATAGATTGTGACAGGAGGACAGGCCAGCTGGGAGGTGAAGAATCTCTGTTTTGGAGAGGTTGAGTTGGAGATGGTGATCAGACATCCATGCAGAGATGTCTGACAGGCAGACAGCAATGCGTGCGGAAATGTCTGTTGCTCCAGTTGGAAAGGAGAGGAAGAGCTGGGTATCATCAGCAAAGCAGTGGTATTTGAATCCATGGGAGGCTATGACTGGGCTGATGGAGGAGGTGTAGACTGAGAAGAGAAGAGGACTCAGTACCAAGCCCTGCGGGACACCGGTTGAGAGAGGCAAAGGAGAAAAACGGGAGCTCCGCCAGACCACTTGATAAGGCCTGTCAGATGGGTAGGACTGGCACACACACTTATTGCAAGTAGTAAACAGTACCTTAAGTTCATCAACACCCCACTCGAGCTCTAGCTAAAAAAAGATTGGTCAACTTTATTGTATTTTTCTCTTTATAACCATATCTTTGATTCTTTGGGTTGACCATGATTCATATTAAGTAATGAACCTCGTATTTCACTTGTTATTAGGGTTAGGGTTAGTGCACCACTTAATCACAGAGCTGCCCTTGATTATATGCTAATGCTGTTTCAGACCTTTTTTTCACATTTCTTTTTCTGTTTAATTTCTACCTGGGGCCGCTGTTAACATTAGTGATCAGGGGAGACAACATCACAACAGTTTGAGGGTAGAGAGGTTTTACAGAAAGTGTCCATCTTTGATAGTCTTTGAGCACATATACAAGACGTGCAGAGATATGTATGATTGTCTAACATACAAGAACTTGCACACACACATAAATGCACCAAACACAGTGTGTTCTTTTGTACTGTAAGCATGGACTGGATTGACAAAATTCACCCTGTTATGCACCATAGAAATGAAAAACACATGGCTTCTGCCATTAATACTCAAGCGAACATGAAATTGGTGGTCATCTTATAATTTTTTTATCATAGTGGAAAAAACTGGATCTGTCTTCCACATTACACTAATCGTGGACTGTTCAGTCAACAACATTTGGTATGCAGTGAAGGAGGGGTGTTAGTGGGATCAGTGTTGATGAGTGTGAGAGTTGCAGGAGTCCCTAAGAAGCATGCTGCAACTGACTATGCAAAACCTCCAGTGTCTTTCTACAAATAAATGTGGAACAAGAATGACCAGAAAGTAGAAAATGCCAGTAATCTCTTGCCAATGATTTCCCCCACTGAGCACATTGAGGTATTACAAGCATTAAAAGAATGGACACTGTACAGAAGTGCATAGGTACATGCTGGCCAATCTGACATGGAAATGAGTAGCGCCATGCTTTTCGGACTCCTTTGATGCTAGTGATTCTGTATCCCCAGTTGTAGGCAATAAACGAAGCACAGGCTTGCAGGGAAAAAAAAAAAAAAACAGAAAGTGTTAGCTTAATGGCCTTCGTATCAGTGATCTGACATGAGGCTGAGGCAGAAGACTTGGGGAAAACAGCCTTGTAAGGGAAAATAACTTTTGCAAGCTAAAATTTTTGCATGATGCCAGTAGAATTAAATGTGAATCTTGAAAAACTATTTTGCTGGGGGCTAACGTGAAAAGGAGACAACATAAATTATGTGAAAGACAGGAGTGCAGCTCAATAATTATCCTCTTGGCAGCTAAGATAAGACTGGTAAGTAACAGAACAGCATGGCATGTTAAATACAAGACAGATGGCAGATGTGGGAGGGGGGAATTACTTGGGCCTGCTTTGGTTTAACTCTGATTCCTCATGAAGCATGTGTAGCTTGTGTGGGAAACTTAAGGATAGACCAGGAGATTAGTCACCTTGATTCCAGCTTTGAAAAGTCATTGTGCACCTATAACTAGTACAATGGTAAAATACCTCAGGTATGATACTAAATGACAACAGTGCCCAAAACATCACATTTCCCTGGCGGGATGACACGAGTTTACTCCACATTTTTAACATGGAAAGACTGTACCCCCACATGCACTATCACAAAAAGCCTGTCCATGTCAAAGGAACAGGAGTGCCAGCTAACTGACCTGAAACATCCCTAATTTCCAGTGGAGCCTGTGAACTCTGAGGGTGACCAGATTTTAAAGTGGACCCCTATGGGGGGGCGAAAGAGCACTAATTGCAGCCACATGTCTGCAAACAGGGAGCGGCCACGACCAAGAGGGCCTCTTGACTGCAGACGGGTGAAAGCGAGGCAATTATCTACTCGGCTTGACATTCATGCCTTTCGACACGGGCAGGACCCGTCCTTGCCGCCTCCGAGGGCCCACAGCCTGTGACCTGCAATTCACTGTCATTAGCAAGTCCCTCAGTGGGCGAGAGGGAGGGGGTCGCCCTCTTCCTGCTCCTGGAGGGCCACAGTCCTTCAGAACACACTCCATTCCTTTTACCAGACTGGCAAACTGGGAGACGTGCTAAACGGCTGGAAGGCTGAAACATGGCTAAAACGAGTAGCGGAGGGATGTGGCCATGCTGGCATTTCAACCGCATTTGACCAGGGGCAAGACAAATGGAGTTCATCATTTTTCAGAGAATGGCCAGAGCTCTTCGTCTTGCAAAAGGGGGCCCTCACCATGAATCAATGTGGCGGGCAGCAGATTTCTAATTAATGCTGCTTGGCCCCAGAGCTATCCCTTGCTGCTCACACTCCTAGACTCTGTCCATGAGAGTCTCCGGGTGAGGTCTATCAGCAGTGCCTCTTGCCATGAAGGACACCAGAGACGGTGGCTCAAAGTGTCCAAGTAGAGGCCTTCCAAATAGCTGGAGAAAAAGTACACCCTCTGAGGAGGCCTGTCTAAATAATAGCTTCTGTGCAAATCGCAAACAGAAGAAGCTGATTATGCTGTGATATATACCCAAGAATATTACATGTGACAGCTCCTGAACCAAAATCATCTTCATGGGCTGAACACGACACAAAGTAACCCTTACAACTCTGGTAGTACAAACAGGACTTTTGAGAATGTTGAATAAAAAGACAATCCATTGACTAGGATGCAGGATGTTATTCAAATGTTTTCACAAACACACAAATGAAAACCAACAACACTGAGCCAATGGAAATTGGCAGGTTAGAAATTAAAACATCTTGAACTTCTCAGTGTAGCAGATACAAATTGGTCTTCTGACAAGCCATGCAGGTCTGCTTTCCGTGCTCATCCTCATCAAAGCCCAACACACTGACAAACAATGAAACCTCCGCTACTTCCATTTGAATCTGGAATGCCATACTGGAAGGAGAAAACACCTCTACAGGTGCTAAAGACATGAGAAGAACCATCCAACTTCTGACCACACTCCACAGTAACAACCCAGCCTCTCAGCAACACTTAGTGCAGATGACTGGAGGACCTCACTGTGGGATGTGATTGTGATTGCTGTTGACTGAGATGATTATCGCTTCCTCACTAACCCTTCTGCTCGACCCACCCTGCTGCCTTGTTGCCGCTGTCCGCCATCGTGACATTTCATTCCATCCCACATGACCTTTATTCAAATACCATCATCTGGAGGATATATAGTATGCATGCCTGCCCCACCAAGTCTAAGCAGCTGTGAAACAACAGTCTTAAGTGGGTTCATATAAAACGGAAAAAAAAAAAAACTTTTTTAATGCTGGCAGTGTTGAACAGCCTCACATTTTTGGTTAAGGTGAAAGTCATAAACTTCCCTGATGGCTCCGAGGTATCTTCTTGTGTTCCGCAGCCATACAGCTCTTTCCACATATTGTCTGAAAACACATAAAGGTACACGGTTTACTATCATGCACTTTTAAAACAACCCTTGCCTTAACAGCACCAACTGAAACACACCATTGACTCTTCTTGAACAGGGAACTCATTCCGATCGCTCTCATCTGGATGCGCAATCATGAGCCACCGCCGGGCAGGACATAGTCAGACAGCTACAGCAAACAAAATGCAACGGCAATAAAAATAAAGACCAAACAACAACGCCATCAACAACAACAAAAACTTTTTCATGGCCTCCTGAAGAGATTTCTCCTATTTCATTAGACCCATTGTTTTTCAGTGTTTAATATGAGATGCTGGTTGGATGTAAATGCCTTGTTTGTTGCCATGGCAACAAGTCTTCCCTCTCATTCATGTCATCACTTGGCGGATCTCGGTGTGAAAGAAAAAAGGGGGGAGGCATCACTGCTCATGCTAATTTCTCCCTCTTTGCTTTTTCATGTGCTTTAAAAGTGCCATAACCCTGCACCAGTCCTCAGGTTTTGTGGGAGACCTTTAAATTTAGAAATTACTCAGAATGTACTCCTGTTATATATAAAATAAAAAAAAGGCCTGATTTCTTTCTTTTGTACATTGAAATTTGTTTGAATACCTGACTGAAAAGCTGAAAAGGATTCAATGAAATGAGAAGAGTCAACTGTGAAGCTGACATTTTCCATTCTAACATTTTTTTTTTGCCAACATAAGAGCTTAATACAGTAAATTTAAGACAAGTTTTGGATGCAGTTTTTTAAACTAGTTGCTGTGGATGTTCTACTGAACAGCTACCAGAAAGATATGTTGGTAGGATATGCATGTGTGTGAGGTCAGAGGCCTCTTCCGGATGAGCGCCCAGTTCCAGCTGAAATATAGCTAAGAGCTCCAATTTCTATTGTGCCTGTGGGTGGAATTTAGGTATAGATGAACAATGTTATCCTGACTGACATATCTCATCCCTTTTCAAGATGCTCAGGCTCCTCATGTTTCTGGCTCTTATCAAGTCATTTTTGAGAGCTACGAGTCTCATTGACATAATTTTTTTTTCTTCGAGACCTAGATTTAGGTTTTGGATTATGGTAAAAAGCACACAAGAGAGACCATTCAGGAGTATATGTATGCAAACAGGAACCAGAAATAATAAACAAGATGGAACCCCGAAGGAAGGCATCATCCCTTTAAGGCAGATTGCTTGTCTTTTTATTCCAGAATTAATCAATTATAAACATGATCATATTACTAAGCTGCTAAACAGATTCATGTTGGGGAAGCATTTCAATGAGGAGAAATGTCAATTGGATCACGTACAACAATGACACGATGAGCTGGATCAGCGCTTGTTAACAAATATCACAACAGACCATGCATTAAAGGAGTCAGTGACAGCTCACTGACAGCTGACACTGAGGGAAGAACACTCACTATCCTTTTTCTGTGAAATCCTCCTCCATAAGATGCTTTTGACTCGATCAAAAAGTAACTGAGCAAAAACACTGAAACTTGTACTACAGAGAGCAAACGGTGGCATTAGATTCTCCGCAAATAAATAATCTGTACTGCTTTCTTAGCATGTGTTTAAATGGCCCTTTAGAAGAAAATGGCAGGGCTGGCCTTTGGTGATTCGAACCTTATTACAGAACCCATTTATTTTTAATAGATAAGAAAGGTGATACTGGCTGAGCAGGTAAGGGTGGAAGCTATCTCATCTGCGCAGCTTCAGAATTGCCCAAGGAACCGTTGCAACATCTTGACCTTCGCTGAAAAACCACTCCCATGAAAGTTAAGCAGATTCTTCCTGAAAAAGCTTTCGGCCATGCCATTTCACAATAAAACTGCATGACATACTGTGTATTTACTGTGCCCCCCTGTGCTGGAGAACCAATAAAATAAGGAAAGCATTACCTACGAAAGCAACACTGCAGATGAATAACACACAGGGAGTGTGCTGTGTAGCACTTTTTCCACCATGGGAGTCTTTGTCTTCCCGTATTTACATTTACTGTCACATTGTTTTAACACATCATTCATTAATCTATACAGTTTACTGGAGGAATCTCAAGGGGAAAGAGCTATTCTGCCCCAGTGTCTCTGAAAGTTTCTTACAGAGTTGTCAGGGCTAAAAGTACACACTTCTGGCATACAAATGCAGGAAATGCAATGTTTTGGAAGTACGTCAACGTCTGTCACAGCGCAAATTATCGGAAATGTTCTCTGCATATGAACCATTGATATCAGACTGATTTAAAAGCAAAGGCTGACTTTAAAACAACCTTAGCAAACAGCCTTAAACAACAGCAATGCTAGCAATTGGTACATGATAATTACATGACAGCAAATTAATAATTTATCACGTAAATTTGTTAATATTTTTATTAAATTAAATACTTTTTAAAAGTGATTGTACTGTAGTTTTTTCTTCCAGACCACATACTGCTCTCAGAACAGTGCAGACAAAACACTGTCATTCATTTACATTATTCTAATGGTTACACTCATATATCCAATTCAACAATCAGGGATGTAGAATTGTCGAATCATGTCATAGGATTCATACCTTAATGTAATATGTTTAATATATATAATATTACATAAATTTTACATTATAATATACACACACATTTTCAGAACCACTTGTCCCATACGGGGTCGCAGGGAACCGGAGCCTACCCGCCAACACAGGGCGTAAGGCCAGAGGGGGAGGGACATACCCAGGACGGGACGCCAGTCTGTCGCAAGGCACCCTAAGCGGGACTCGAACCCCAGACCCACCGGAGACCAGGACCGTGGTCCAACCCACTGCGCCACCGCACCCTCTCATTATAATATAGTATTATAATAATATTATATTAATAATATTCCTGTCCAGGGTGTACCTCCCCACTGCCTTGCACCCAGAGGTTCTGGGGAATAGCTCTGGATCACCATGGCCCTGATCAAGAGAAGCGGTTTATGAAAATGGATGGGTGGATGATAGATTGTGTACATTTTGAAGAAACTTCAAGTTCAACAGGATCGTTAGGCATGGGAGATTAACAAAAATCAAAGAAACATGATTTCTCTTTCCCAGGTATTTTCCCAGTCCCTTCTCCTGTTGTTGAAAATACAGATATGGTCCCAACAAGCTTATCAGGAAACTCAAACTTCTCTAGGTATTGGTGTGTCAATTTCAGGACCAAATCAACACCGTCATCATGTAACACTCACAGTGCGTTACCTGGCATTTTGAAGCTGATGTGGCGATGAAGAATTATTCATAGAGATGTAGCAAAGATGTTGCCACACAGCTGCAGCTCTTTTCCCTACTACACTGGCTCTTCAACTAACAAACATAATAACTGCAGTCAGGCATTTTCACCACTGAGTCACAATCAATGAAGGCTACATAATACACATGTCCTTTATCCAGGAGTAAGCTTAACATAAAAGTATTACAAAACCGTAAAAAATGCTCAAGAACACCATCCATTGATCCATCCATCCATCCATCCATCCATCCTCAGTAACTACTTGTCTAATGCAAAATTGTATGGGCTAGAGACAATCTTGAAAGCATAGGGTGTAAAGCAAGGTACACTCGTTTAAACATGATGCTTATTGTATTATTTGAAATTAAAACTCATATAAAATGACCAAAAATAAAAATGCACCGCCTCTATAACTTCTTATTCCACACCAGTTGCTGACCAGTACATAAGCATTCTGCATTTTAATAAAACACACACACTGATTGAAACCATGCTCGCAGCAAGCCAGAGTCTATCCCAGCAACACAGGGAGCAACGCTGGAGAGGGAGGGGACACACCCAGGATGGGACATCAGCCTACCACAGACACCCCAAGTGCACTTCCCAACTTGTACTTCCACACCCACAAACTGAGTGTGAAAGTGCAAGTTCACAATGTTAGAATGTTAGAGAAAAAGGTGAAAAAAATCGAATTAAACATAAATAAATCTACTGGGTGGGGACATGCTGGTGCAGTGGGCTTGGCCTCTGCTTGTTCTCTGGTGGACCTGGGGTTTGAGTCCTGCTTGGGTTGCCTTGTGACAGACTGGCATCCTGTCCTGAGTGTGTCCCTCCCCCTCCAGCCTTGTGCCCTGTGTTGCTGCAACCCTGCTCGGGACAAGCTGTTTCAGACAATGTGTGTGTGTGTGTGTAAATCTACTGGAAAAGTGTATATTGTTGAAAATTTGTAATTGAAATGTTCTCAGAACACCAATGTATTTTAATGCTCTTCCCGACAACTGCATGGATACCAAATAAGGTAAACATCTGTAGGGGAAGCACTGCAGCCTTGACACAGAAACTACTGCACTGACTTCATGCTGACTGACTGCAATAAATAATAATCATATCAATCTTATTTAGGCAAATATGAAAGCAGCTGGTGGCATAGTGGTTAGCGATGCTGGCTTTGGCTACAAAGGTTGCTGGTTTGAGTTTCACCTCTGCCTGTAATACCTGTGATGAATAAGCTACTTACTCTCAGATTGTTAAATATATATATTATTTATTTGTGTGTATATATATATATATATACAGCTGTGTAAATGGGCAAAAAATTATAAGCTACTCTGGACAAAAGCATCAGCTGAAAAAATAATGTACTAACTGCTCCTGTGTCTGGTACTGACAATATGATTATCAGCTATTTTGGTTAGTAAAAGAGGTAGAAAGCACCAGAACAGGTGGAGAGCTTTACATATCTTGGCAACATTGTAGATATGAAAGGTGGAGTGGATGCTGACAGAATACGGATCAGCAAGGCAAGGGTAGATTTCCTCCAACTGAAGAACATCTGAAGATCAACTGACTCGAACAACAAAATCAGGATCTTCAACATGATCGTGAAGCCTGTCTTCATGGAGTGGAGAACTGGAGAACCACTGCCACAACCACGAGGAAAATTCATCAACATTAACATAAACATCGACACTTGCCTCAGAAGGATCCTCTGGATTCGCTCGCTCGAGACCATCAGCAACAAAGAACTTTGACAGCGAACAAAACAGCAACGAGTGGAAGATGAAATACTCCAAATACGCTGGAGATGGATATGCCACATCCTTCGAAAACCTGCTTCCAGCATCATATGGAAAGCCCTCACCTGGAACCCACAAGGGAAGAGAAATCGAGGCCGACCAGAAAAAAGCTTGTGCCGCAACATAGAGGCAGACATGAAGGAGATGGAATACACCCGGAGACAACTCGAGAGACTGGCTCAGGACCAGGATGCCTGGAGAGCTCTTGTCTGCGGCCTATGCCCCAGGCAGGGCCAAAGGAGATGATGATTAATTAGTAATCCTTGCACCTTGACCAATAATATGTCATGAGGATTCCAGAACATAGATGTGTCTTAGATGTTCTGGCAACATCTTTGTTCTGCAATTTCTGCAGTTTGAGAAAATCATACATCATAAAGATCCTAATTGGCTTAAGAATAGTCCATGCACTCAGCATTAAACGTCCAAACCAAAAATACTTTGTTTCCACCTAGGCACCACCATATCATTCAACAGGAGAGAGCATCGCACTCACTAATCGAGATATAATCCATTTTTACCCACTTTTAATTCTTTGAATTGGTTATCAGTTTTTTTGGCAACGATTCAGCGGGGGGGGGGGGGGGGGGGGGGGGGGGCAGAGTCTACAGCTGCAGACAGAAAGAACATCTTGAAAGTGGAACACGCAATGCAGGCAATCCAGAAACAACCACAAAAAGCACCATTCCATCCAGCAAACCCGGCACCACTCTAAACCAATTACCTCTTTTAATTGGATTGCAAAGACAAGGCAAAACAATGAAGAAGGCTTTGTGAATGAAAAACAATATTCCAATTTGCAATGCTTTCAGTTTTGATTAGATTTACTTTATCGTTTTCAAAAGCATAAGTCTTTGCCTTATTTATGCATTCAATTTGGGATTATGAACGACTTGCAAATCCTTGACTTGCCTTTTTATTAAACTTTGTCTCTGCCAACCATTTGACGGCAAACAACATAATGTTTAAAATGAACTTGAATATGCAGTTTCTACGACTGCTACTGTTGCCATGTGCCTAACAAAGCAGTAAAAAGAATAGCATTAAAGTTTTATTTCCCATTAAAGTGCGCGATATTAAAAAGCAATTATCAATCAAATTTTTAAAGCTTTGTAATCATAATCTATAAATACAACCTAGCCCATATTTTGCGTAAACACATAATTGCATTAGCTAAGTCACCGAACAAGTCCATTAAATATAGCGCACAGAAGAAGAACACAGGCTGCATGGTGAGCAATATGGACAGCCAGCTCGGTAGTGCACATCTCAGTCTGTCAGGTGTTGTAGGCCGAGTGGCAGTTTAAACACCGGACCTGTGATCTCTCCTTCTGACGAAATGAAAATCCTTTTGAAATCCCTTTGAATCCAATATTCTGTCTTAATGGGTGTTTTATAACACTCTAGGGGGTTATGGGTTTGAGGTTTGATTCCCTGGGGCTCTGCAGATGTTGCTCCCAAGTCTTTTTTATTCTGAATTGCTTTGGTCAAAAACAAACACATAAACCCTGTGTAAAATGTAAGGGAAAAGGCTAAATAAAATGTGGCCCCTGTAGAACAAGCAACAACAACCAACAAAGTGCTCTCTAGGGGACTGATGTACTGAGGTGCACTAGGCATCAGCTCCTCAGTTGTAGAGGGACAGTGGAAAGCCATGCTGAGCTGTCTGAGTCAATGGCCCTGTCAGAGGTGATGCCTACTCTGCGTTGCACTGTGCCCTCGAAATGTCAAGACCAAGTGGAAAGCAGCAAGACCTGCGCAGCCGGCTGCGGCAAAACACGCAAAGAAAGGAATGGCGGTAACAAGCATGTCACGCAGGATGTGAGCATGTGGTGAACCCTGACGCTCCTCTGCCTTCAGCACAGACCCATACAGCTTGGGCCTCGGACACTCAAGCTGTCCATCGGAATCAAGACCCAGATGTAAAGTGAGCTTTTCTGCTGAATTCCATCACTAATTTCCTTTTTGTCCCTTATCTTATTTGTACAGCTGTTAACCTGGAGGTACCGCTGCAAATTAGTTTTCTGTCCTTCTGCCGTTTTCCCACTTTTGTTCCCCTTCAGCTCCTGCCAGGTGAACTCCTTTGCAGCTGGATATGGAAAGAAAGACTCTGGAAATTTGTGCCATCTCTGCAAACTAAGGCACCACATGGTAGTTTCACTTCCTTGTACATACTGAAGTACAGTAAGTACCCCTGCCTGTTTGTAATAAATGGCTCCACTTTTACAGGCATACATTTATATATATGAGGGCATTTACACGCACGCATGGTACAGCCACCACCTGAGCTGCCAGGTGGGTGTGGGTTTCAAGTCCTGCTAAGGGTGTGGAGAGTTTACATGAATGTCTCTTGGTTTTCCTCCATCAGACAAGCATGGAAGAAGGCCCTGGCAAACTACTTCTGTTCCACTTGCCTTGCAAAGTACACAACTGATACAATTGCTATGACCCTGAACTCAATGGCATGTCCAACATCATCATATAAATTTATATATGTGTGTGAACTGAACAATACATAGTACTGAAATCAACATATAGGACAACAAGAGACACCAGAAACACACTTTTTTTTTGTCCCGGGGAAATAACATAAAGGGAAAAATCTGGTGTGTGTTTGTTTTAATGGCTCAAAATGTACTTATGTTTACTCTAAGCTGAACCTCAACTTGGAGAAAAGTGTCAGATGAATGAGTAAATGCTAAAGAACTACATGTGAAATCTTAACTATTTCCTACACTTAAAATTGCAAAAAGCATACATTTGCTTGACAAATGTCTTGCAGCTCCCAGCCTTATAGCCACAAGGGTATGTCATTTTAAAAGCCATCTTTAACAAAAGTAGCCATGCTCATTTTAGGAATCACTGTGAGAAGAACCCCTGTAAAGTGAAATATTCTTCCTGGTTACCTGCAGCAATAACTAACAGCAAGGCAGATCATGACGCATGATTAGCCATTACTTTTGACAGATTCCAGAGAGGGAAAGGAAAGGGGGAGGGTCACTGTGTACTTAGTGTTGACTTTCAGCACCAGTGGGTGGCCGACAGCAATGACAAATCTGACAAGGAATAAATCAAGCTGCGTGATGTCATTATGAACAGGCGAGGACCCTGGTGGTAGCAGCTGAGTGGTGACATGTGTGAAGGTGATGGGAGGTGAGACGGAAGGGCGAATTAAGCATCGAGCACAGGTTGGGATTGGCTCTGAATCCTGGGAAGCAATAAATATGACGGAAGTGTGGGCTGACTGGGGGGGGTGACTATATGCATGGGAACAGTTGTGCTGGTGACTGCCATTGACATTATACTTCCCTGTTCCAAGTAGCAGTGGCATTATTTCCCATCAGCCTTTGTCTTGCCTCCTGGATGCTAATGAGACCCACTTTTGATGATAAGAAGGCAAATCTGGTTCAGATTATAGTTTGTACTCAGTTCTGGAACCCTGTTCCTTTCTTTCAAAGACTTTGAAAGCTTGAAGTGACTACAGTTCCAGCTCCTCAAAAATGAAAACAACAAACCACGTGAGTTAGAAAGACACCACACCTGCTCTACAGACAGAAAGCATGGCAGAATTATTCTTTAATCATAACATGCTGTGCCTTCCCGTGACCAATTATAGGTCATACGAAATGACATTGTGATAGTAGAAAAATTCAATAATGAGCACTGAATGCCAATAAAGTGTGGTGAATTATCTCATTTAATGCAGAGCTCATGGCTTGCATGTACCCATGGCTGAGTTAAGCTACTCCCAGTACTAAAGGTTGGATGAATATGGCTGATACACTTGTCCATAACGTTCCAGACTCTGCAGTGGCCTTTCTTGGGCAGCACTAACTGATGTATATTTTTGAGATCCTTAAATTACAACATCACAATGAATGATACAAGGAAACCTTTCTTACCTATAATAGAAATCATTTTGTTTAGAGAAAATAATTTCAATAAAGCAGTGCCCAAATGTGGGTTTTTTTCTTCAGAAAACATTTGTTAGCATTTTTCCTAATTATTACTAGCTGTGAACACAAAGCAGTTGTCAGCTATAATTAAGAACAAACCTTCAAGCTGCCTAGTAGCACTCACCAAAGAGAACAGAAGACATATTTTCCAGGTAGTAAAGAAGGTCCTTGAAATTAAAAGGCAAAATAAACCAAGATGTGCCTTAGTCCTTGAGTGTGTGCCTTGTGGAATTGCATGCTTTCTTCTGTTCTTGCCTTTTCCACAGGCAACAATTTGCTGTTTCTTTTATTTTATCCTTCCAAAACA
This sequence comes from Scleropages formosus, assembly GCF_900964775.1. Taxonomy (NCBI): domain Eukaryota; kingdom Metazoa; phylum Chordata; class Actinopteri; order Osteoglossiformes; family Osteoglossidae; genus Scleropages; species Scleropages formosus. Next base: position 23,713,174 of record NC_041820.1, read on the forward strand.
ATGAGAGCCCTCAAAATAAAGGCCCCTATAACAATCCCAGAGGGCAAAATAAGACAAAATGCTTTTCCTTTCAATGACAAGGATTGAAAGACAATATTTATTGCCTGAGCAGCAACATGTAGAAGAAACTTGAGAAAAGCTTTCTGAGAGGTGCCCGGTAATCAAGAGGCTGCAGAAGAGATGGAGAGCAAGGTTATGGAAAGCATCAGCTTAGATAATTCAACATGAACCTGGGCCAGGTTAGCAGTGCAGTGGAGGTACTCAAAATGCCATCAACGCTCGGTTACTCAAAGAGTGGAAGGCCAGCAGAAGCAAGGTGAAGCTTTCGTTCCCACTCATAAAGGTAAAAGACCAGAAAGGGAGGAGGGAGCACAGTAAAGTAAGCAAGGAAACTGTAGAACTTAATCGTAAGAAGGTGGGACAGTCATCAAGCACAGCCATTACCATAAAAGAACTGCTGCAGGTCACGGAGGCAGATGTGACAATGCCGAGTTAGGGATTCTGCTCACACAATTTGACAGTCTCCTAATTTGCTTTCAGACCATTGCTTGTGCTTGGACCTGCTGGCTGATTTTCGCACAACAGAGACCACGGGAACGCCTCTATGCTTGTTAAATATTGACCGGCACTAAGGATTCTCAATGCTCCTAGTAATATTGCTCAGTGATCTTAAATCTGGAACTCATTTCGACAATCCAGTAAGATCCAAAACAGCTAATGCTTAAAAAACAAAAATAAATCAGTTTACTCATTAAGCTGATACAACTTACAATTATTTACCCATTTATACAGCTGGGTAACTTTCACAGGAGCCATTTTGGGTATGTACCTTGTTCAAGGGTACTACATATGGAGGTGGGATTCAGACCTGCAAGCTTAAGTCCAAAGGCAGCAGCTATAACCGCTATGCAACCTGCTGTCCCTCAAGCAAAAGTTATAATAATAATAATAATCATAGTAATAATTCTAATAATAATAATAATAATAATAATAATAATAATAATAAAAAGGAGAAGAATAAGAAGAAGAAGAAGAAGAAGAAGAAGAAGAAGAAGAAGAAGAAGAAGAAAGTTCTAGGACTAGCACTGTATGTGCACCACATGGGAGCCGATCTTGGGAATTATTCACTATGCCATGTGTTTCATTCATATATGAAATCATGTTTGCTCGATTTGTAACTGAACAAATTTTTATATGAAATAAAAAAAAGTTCAACACGGGTTGTCGTTTTACTGCATGAGTCCATCGGAAGTACATGTGCAAATGCTTAATTGACTTTCTTTGAGGACCCCACCCCCCATAGCAGAGCATGACCTTGACATTCGGCTGAACAAATATCCTTCCTGCTGAGGTTTTTTGGATAGCTAAGTAAATACTGAAGACTGCCAGCCAAATACTAGGGAAACATGTCAAAAATGTCCCATGAATTATTTGTGTAGTTGAAGCATACAGATGGTTTGTAATTTTCACAACTGAGTAAGAAAATTAGATACAATGACATTTTATTTAGTAGCTACTGTACAACTGCAACCAGAATGTGCAGATGGGTGTATGAGGCCCTAGGGACACGGCTCTGTCCTCTGGTTAACATGTGAGAATGATCTGAACTGGTGCATGCTGGGTAAATATTCCACACTATTTATAGCACAGTGACAGTGTCACAGAGCACAGGCTATAGCTGTGGGAATTAAGTGATGATGCTGAAGGAAAAGAGTCAAACCATTATGCACATGTATGGTTCCTTTTCTTCACTGCAAGCTTTCCCTTGTTTCTGCAGAACTACTAGTGTACATATTCTATTTCAATAAATTCTTAGATGTTCAGAATATTATGCTTCCTATGCCAAACACAATGTATGACTTGAGTTGCATGGTGTTCAAACAGAAGCAGTTCCTGTGTGTCGGCTAATTCAATTCTAAAAGTAATACATTTATGGACTTGCCAACATGGCACGACATCTCCAAGACGTAATCTTTCATGACACAAACGTATCTCAGTGGTCTGTTCAAAAAACAGTACAAGCAAACATCCCATAATATACTGTACAAGATAAAGCAGGAGAACAGAAAAGGGATGAAAATCTAATGCAAGATAGTCTGATCATCTTTGCTTTTTGCTGTGTGGCAGTTCAGTGAAGTGAGCAAGTTGCTCCAGTGTTTTCACTGACACCTCTGAACTCGGCCAGCTCTTCAGGAGTTCACAAAAGTTGTGTGAAGCGGACATCCCACGTTAGGATGAGTTGGACGGAGCCTTATATTATGATAGCACGCAACAGTACAGGCAGTATCCAGATCACGAACGAGTTCTGTTAGTCAGGTACAGTTCATGTCTAACGCCAGTTAGTAAAATATTTGCCTTAGTGTATAGTATATGCATAAACAAACATTAAAGAAACACTTCCGGATACATGATAACATCTTTAACATAATAATAATACTAATAATGATGATGAATATAATAACTTTTAATAGAGAGAGAGACACAGAAAGAGATAATAAATGTTACTACAGCATTTATAATAAAGAGAGAAAGACATAGAGACAGAGCTTCTTACATGCTCCATTATTTTTGTGTCTTTTAAAAGTGTTCCGATCCTTGACTGACTGTAGCCTAACGCTTTTGCAATGTTCGTTGGCATTTCACCTTTTTCCAATCGCTTTATTATTTACACTTTAGTTTCAACTGTGATCGTTTTCCTTTTCTTTGATGCATCACAGTAACTTGCATCACATTTATGCTTTAGTGCCATGGTTACGAGAGTAAAAACAAAAAAAAACTTAAAGCCAAATATAGTAACACACACGAGACCCTGTTAACAGCAATGTGAAAAGAAGAAAGATTTTTCCCGGCCTTGGGCTCAAACGCCCTGCCGACGAACCGCTCTATACTCAGGTCCTGTATAGTTACATGTTTTCATATGAACTAGTCCCTTAAATTAGACAGTGTTTCCAACATACAACAGCCAGAATTTTCCCTGACCTGAACCTATAACACTTGGTTTACTAGTCCTAACCCACTTTACTAATCTCAGTTTTGTTCTGCACAACCAGCTATGTGGCAGCTCTGCAGAAGATTGCTATCCCTCATGTACGTGTTGCTCTAATGCACCATGACAGTTGGAAAAATGACCAGTGCAATCTACACATGAGGGAGACTGGGATTTGGTGACAATGGTGAAGGCAAGAATATAAAGACAAGATAACAATGGTGCCTTTGGAAAAATCTTGCATTGTTGGGGTGCTGTAGGAATTGTGCATTTACCTAAATGTTCAAGTCTGGACTCAGTGGGCCAAATCAAACCTATTCTTTTCAATTCTTCTCCACTGCATTACCTAACTGAACATTTAATTGAACACTTTACCCAGAGGATCAATCAGCTCCTGTTATGTTAACATTGTATATTCCATTTTGTGTTGAAATATAATTATGATCCAAATATAATTCCTTCCACGCCATCTTCCTCTTTGCTTTCTTCTCTTCTTGAAATGTATCTATATTTTTTTTTTAAATTTATATTGTTGCCTTGTCCGTGTAACCTTTTCAGTTGCGGAAAAGATGATTCTCCACCAAGCTTATTATGTTCAAAGAGAGGGACACTGGAACATGCTGTCAGCAGCAGAAGAAGTGAGGGGTGCTATCGTTGGCACCATGACTAGGTGCTTAAGGCTGAAGCAGAGTCTATCAGTGTGGAGAATGTACACAGTAGGACCTCCCGACTGGAAAAGCAGGCCAAAGTATTTTTCAGGAAGGATAAAAGCGTACAATCAGCAGCCAGTACCAGTCCAAGCTGAGAGCATGAGACTGGCAGTTGATCAGCAACTAGACTTCTGATCACCATCACCGTGGTGTCTCTAAGACTGAATACTGTTCTATTGTATGAAGCTTCTAGTCAAGTAATGGTGTTTGAGATTACAGTCTCATGGGAAGAATGCAGGAAGGAGGCAAATGAGAAGAAAAAGAAGAAATGAGGAGGTGGTGCAGGAGTGCCTTTTGAAAGGCTGGAGATTAATGTATGCCCATTGAAGTAGGTTATAGGGACTTTGCAGGGAAGTCACTGTATACGGCTTATAGCGTGTTGCTCATAAAAGCTGTTACTGAGGCTGCAGATAGGGAATCTAGAGGTCTGTAGATCAGAAGACGTGACCACAGGGTTCAATGTTACCCTACCTGAATACAGGCTGGGGTCTGATCAACCCTCATCACGTTGCCATGGTAAGGGAGTCTGATGTTGAAAGACCCAAGACACCCAGTGACCCTAGGTTACATAAGTGATGATGTGTTCAAATGCATTGCAAGACTTCTGACATAAATAGCATCTTTCTATCATTAGAGGATTACACTTAGCCCTTATATAATGCAGGAAGCAGCACCCTCTTGTGTGCCGGCATACGACTAGATCGAAGGTAAGCACGCACAGTACAATATCATATGTGGACTACATGTAGTAGTCTTTTTTTTTTTTTTTTAAATGAAATTTATGCTTTAGAGAAATGTAAAAAATATATATATATGAATATATAAATTGACTAGGCATATGTCTAATTAAAGCATATAATATGTCCAACATTTATTAGAGAATTGTGTAATTTTTTGTGTTATTTTTTGTGTTTGCAACAAATGCAAAGGAAATGAGAAGGCTTGGCTCTGTAACAAGCGGGGGAGGAGGAATCCAACATAGGCAAATTTCGGCTTATGTAAGGGGTTGAAGAACAGTCTATTTGCGCAAGTTGAGGGGTGTCTGTACTTGTTCACTTATTTATTGAAGAAAATGACCCAGTGTTACATATCTGTATGAAAGTAAGTGAACCTTTGCTCTCACTAACTGCTGTGACCGCCTTGTGTAGCAATAATTGCAACTAAAGGTTTCCAGTAACTGTTGACAAGTCCTGAACATCTGCTTGGAGGAATTTTAGCCCATTCCTCCTTACAGAACAGCTTCAACTCAGGGATGTAGGTGAGCTTCCTTGCATGAACTGCCTGCTTCAGGTCCTTCTACAACATTTATATGGGATTAAAGTCAGGAATTTGACTCGGCCATTCTAAAACATTAATTTTCTGCTGCTTTAAACATTCTTTGGTTGAACGACTTGTGTGTTTAGGGTGGTTAGCTTCCTGCATGACCCACCTTCTCCTGAGTTTCAGTTCACAGATGAATACCCTGACATTTTCCTGTAGAATTTGCTAATAGAATTCAGAATTCATAGTTCCATCAATGATGGCAAGCTGTTCTGGTCCAGAGGTCCAAACCATGATACTGCCACCACCATGTTTCACAGATGGAATAAGGTTGTTATGCTGGAATGCAGTGTTTGCCTTTTGTCAAACATAACACTTCTCATTCAAGCCAAAAATTTCTTTTCAGGTCTCATCTGTCCACAGAACATCATTCTTCCAATAGCCTTCTGGCTTATCCACGTGGTCTTTAGCAAGTTGTAGATGGGCAGAAGCGTTCTTTTTGGAGAGTAGTGGCTTTTTCCTTACAACCCTGCCATGCACACCATTGTTCAGTATTCTCCTGATGGTGGACTAATGAACACTGAGATTAGCCAATGCAAGAGAGGCCTTTCGTTCCTTACATGTTACCCTGGGTTTCTTTGTGACCTCCTGGACTATTCATTACACGTCTTGCTGTTGGTGTGATCTTTGTTGGTCGACTCTTCCTGGGGAGGGTAACAATGGTGTATAATTTCCTCCATTTGTACACATTATGCCTGGCAGTGGAGTTTTGGAGTCCAAATTCTTTAGAAATGGATTTCTAACCTTTTTCAGCCTGGTGAGCATCAGCAGCTTATTTTCTGAGGTCCTTGGAAATCTCCTTTGTTGAAGTCATGACACACTTCTACTATCCTGTGTTGTGAAGGTCAGACATTGACAGTAAAGCCCCAGATTTCTGTTATTTAAATAAGGGAGGGCCTCCCTCACTCATCCCTGATGGTCATCCCATTGACTGAAACACCTCACTCTAATTTCCCCCTTCAAATGAACTGATAATCCTACAGGTTTACATGCTTTTGCCACATACAGATATGTAACATTGGATCATTTTCCTCAATTAATATATTAACAAGTATAATGTTTGTGCCTCCTTTGTTTAATTGAGTTCCCTATCTAGTTTTAGGATTTTCATGAAAATCTGATCACATTTTAGGCAGAAATAGAGAAAATTTAAAGGTTTCACAAACTTTCAAGAACCACTGCATATACCCTTTCTTTATACAATGGACCGATTATTCAGTTCAAAGGCATCTTTGCCCATCGAATGGTTATTTACTTCTGTTGTGAGTATTTTATTCACTACAATGGCTTGCATCAGACACTTATATGAAACATTCTTGAACAAAAATACACACTTGTCTCAAAAACATAAAGTTTTGCCACTTAGCGGTGTCACTGTTTTCCTTAAGTTTATTAAGATGGATACATTTCTTCCACAAGAAAACCAACTATTTCTTAGTAATGCTACACAAAGCCTCTAATAGCACAGTGCATGTGTGCTTTGTAGAGTGAAATATGATGGGTGTAGTGGTTTCAAAATATTGAAGTGAATTAGAATTTCTGAATAAGCTCTTTAAGACAAAATCAGTGAAAGGAGTAATATCACACAAACCTAATACAAACTGCAACATCACCGATCAATGTTTTCCTTTTTAAAAAAGAACTTTGAGACAGTTAATCTTGGATTGTCGCCAAGTAAAATAACAGCAGCAAATGTGCAAGTTTCTTTTGTAGACATGAAAGCCCTGATAGCACTGGTGATCTCCCGGTAACGCAGATGTGAGAGTTCGACTTCCACCCCTAAGAGAGCCGGAGACTTCACCTTGAGCACAATGCTCCTAATTAAGGACAGGAAGACAAAAAGGGAGACAACATGCTCTTACCTGGCGGATTCCCAGGCGGTAGGCCATGATGCGGTCCACCGCGTTGGGGTTCATCTGGGTCCACTGCAGCTTGTAAGAGTAGACGCGAGGCCGGTTCTGCCACAGTGGGCTGTAGGTGTCATAGTAGAACTCCGGAGCGTAGGCTTTCCCTGCAGATATAAAGACCATGAGACCATGAGTTCTCACTAAGCAGACCAAAGATAGACAGAGCAACCCTAACATAACACAGCAGGTAGTGTAGAGGTTACAGCTGTTACATTGCAGTCTGAAGGTCCTTGGTTTGGGCTTGAATCACTGCTCTTGCTGTAACCTCCTTGAGCTAAAGTTCATACTTACTCAGCTGATACAGTACAATGCCCTGTTGAATAGTTCTGTAAACAACTGTATGTTGCTTAGTGCACGCTCTCTGGTGGGTCTGACCCCCCCATGTTGCCGGGTTAGGCTCCCGTTTGTCGCAACCTCGATTGAGACAAGCGGTTTCAGCCAGTGTGTGTGTGTACTATTTAAAACTGTACTGCACAAAAGTAAGCCTACCTATATAAGAGTAAGGATTATAACACACACACATTTTCAGAGCCGCTTATCCTATACGGGGTCACAGGGAACCGGAGCCTAACCCGGCAACACAGGGCGTAAGGCTGGAGGGGACACACCCAGGACGGGACGCCAGTCCGTCGCAAGACACCCCAAGCGGGACTCGAACCCCAGACCCACCGGAGAGAAGAACTGTGGCCCAACCCACTGCGCCACCGCACCCCCTAGGATTATAACCTTAAGGATTAAAACCTTTTATAACCTGCAGTGTAGTATCAAAAAATATTAAATATATTTTGAATTATAGATTATCTACACTGGCTTCAAACATTGCAAAATCTAGTGGTTAAAGATTTCAACTTTTGATCTCAAGATGGCTGGTTCAGGTCTCACCATGGAACTTGTTGCTGTACCAGAGGTCTCACCCTTAAATAGCTACAGTAAAATACGCAAGATAAATTTGTCAGCCAAACATAAATAATTTTGTGTTTTCAACAGACAGCAGATATAGGAGTGAAGGTTCCACATCCACTAATTTTATGCATCTAATAATAATAATAATAATAATAATAATAATGATAATAATAATAATGAAAGCCAGAAGTATGAGCACTACAGTACCTCTTACGAAGGTGACCCACAATTTGTAAATCATCTGGTCAACAGAAGTCAGTGAAAATTGAAGATTTAACTTTGTTAAATTTGAATTTTATGGTTATGGCAAGTTCCTGTTTTCTGAGAGCCACAGCTGCAAATTTGTCATTTAGAGAGGCATCTGCTTAATGCTATAGCATGTAGGAGTAAGTCAACAGGCATCATAATGATTCCACAGAAATTATTCAGCAGCATAGGAAAAGGGGGCTGTCGACCCAGCTGGGAGGCCTGCCTTTGTAGAGACAAATCTATTTGGGAACATGACAGTACTCTTTCAGTCCCAAAGTGAAACCTCTTCTGTGCAGTTGCTGGTTTGGTACACAACATCAGACTTTATTACACCTCATACAGAAAGGGAAAACTTTCAAAACTGAATGAAATCATTCTGATGAATAAAAAAATTGTATACAGGTTTACAAATAATGGAGTCACTGTGCAGTGCTCTTTGGAACCAGTGAAGAGCAATTACTAGTATAGTATGTATGTAGATCCCCCCCCAATTCTTTTAGTCTCAAAATATTTCACACTTGTATTTTTTTAACCTTGAAATAATGCTACTAAACTTGCCTCACTGATAGAGAATGTGCAGACAGAGGTGTATATTTTAATTTTTATATGTTCCTGTATCCCCTCCGTGAACCGCCACCTTACCGTGGTGGAGGGGTTTGAGTGCCTGAATGACTCCAGGAGCTATGTTGCCTGGGGCTATATACCCCTGGTAGGGTCTCCCATGGCAAACAGGTCTTGGATGACAGATGAGACAAAGTGCGGTTCAAAAGCCCCTTATGAAGAAACTAAAACCAAGGCTTTCGTTTACCCCGCCCGGTATGGGGTCACCGGGGCCCCACCCTGGAGCCAGGCCTTGGGGGGGGGCTCGCATGCGAGCGCCTGGTGGCCATGTCTATGCCCACGGGGCCTGGTCGGGCTCAGCCCTTAGCCATGACGTGGAGCCGCTCTTCGGTGGGCTCACCACCTGCCGGAGAGACCATAAGGGGCCGGTGCATTGTGATTTGGGCATTGGTCAGGGCCAAGTGCCTGGCCAACCCAAACCTTGGGCGCCAACTCTGGTTTTTGGGACTTGGAATGTCACCTCACTGGCGGGGAAGGAGCCTGAGCTGGTGCGGGAGGTTGAGAGATACCGTTTAGATATAGTCGGGCTCACTTCCACTCACAGCTTGGGTTCTGGAACCACTCTACTCGATCGAGGGTGGACTCTCCACTATTCTGGCGTTGCCCAGGGTGAGAGGCGGCGGGCAGGTGTGGGCTTATTAATAGCCCCGCAGTTTAGCTGCCATGTGTTGGAGTCTACCCCGGTGAATGAGAGGGTCATCTCCCTGCGCTTTCGGGTCAGGGAACGGTCTCTCACTGTCGTTTGTGCTTATGCGCCTAGCGACAGTGTAGAGTACCCGGCCTTTTTGGAGTCCCTGGAGGGTGTGCTGGAAAGCGCTCCCACTGGGGACTCTGTTGTTCTACTGGGGGACTTTAACGCCCACGTGGGCAGCGACAGTGACACCTGGAGGGGCGTGATTGGGAGGAACGGCCTCCCTGATCTGAACCCGAGCGGTGAGTTGTTATTGGATTTCTGTGCTAGTCACGGTTTATCCATAACAAACACCATGTTCATGTATAAGGGTGTCCACCAGTGCACTTGGCACCAGGACACCCTAGGTCGGAGGTCGATGATCGACTTTGTAGTCGTTTCTTCTGATCTTCGGCCATATGTCTTGGACACTCGGGTGAAGAGAGGGGCTGAGCTGTCAACTGATCACCACCTGGTGGTGAGTTGGATTCGATGGCGGGGGAAAAAGCTGAACAGACCTGGCAAGCCCAAACGTATAGTGAGGGTCTGTTGGGAACGTTTGGCGGAGGCCCCTGTCAGAGGGGTCTTCAACTCCCACCTCCGACAGAGCTTCAACCAGGTCCCGAGGGAGGTGGGGGACATTGAGTCTGAATGGACTATGTTCCATGCCTCCATTGTCGGGGCGGCGGTTCGGAGCTGCGGCCATAAGGTCTCCGGCACCTGTCACGGTGGCAATCCCCGAACACGGTGGTGGACACCGGAGGTAAGGGATGCAGTCAAACTGAAGAAGGAGTTCTATCGGGCCTGGCTGGCTCATGGGACCCCTGAAGCAGCTGACAGGTACCAACGGGCCAAACGGAACGTGGCTCTGGCAGTCGCCGCGGCAAAAACTCGGGCTTGGGAGGAGTTCGGTGAGGCCATGGAAGAAAACTTTCGGTCGGCCTCAAAGAGATTCTGGCAAACCGTCCGGCGACTCAGAGGGGGGAAGCGGTGTTCCACAAACACTGTTTACAGTGGAAGTGGTGCACTGCTGACCTCAGCTGAGGATGTCCTCGGGCGGTGGAAGGAGTACTTTGAGGATCTCCTTAATCCCTCTGACACGCCTTCTGTAGAGGAAGCTGAGGCCGGGGACTCTGAGGGGGACTTGTCCATTACCCTGGCTGAAGTTGCTGAGGTAGTCAAAAAACTCCTCGGTGGCAAGGCTCCGGGGGTGGATGAGATCCGCCCCAAGTTTCTAAAGTCTCTGAATGTTGTGGGGCTGTTTTGGCTGACACGCCTCTGCAGCATCGCGTGGAGCTCAGGAACGGTGCCTCTGGACTGGCAGACCGGGGTGGTGGTCCCTCTTTTTAAGAAGGGGGACAGGAGATTGTGTTCCAACTACAGGGGGATCACACTCCTTAGCCTCCCTGGGAAAGTCTATGCCAGGGTACTGGAAAGGAGAATCCGACCGATAGTCGAACCTCGGATTCAGGAGGAGCAATGCGGTTTTCGCCCTGGCCGTGGAACACTGGACCAGCTCTATACCCTCACTAGGGTGTTGGAGGGTTCGTGGGAGTTTGCCCAACCAGTCCATATGTGTTTTGTGGACCTGGAGAAGGCATTCGACCGTGTCCCTCGTGGCATCCTGTGGGAGGTACTTCGGGATTATGGGGTTCGGGGCTTGCTGCTACGAGCTGTTCGTTCCCTGTATGACCGGAGCAGGAGCTTGGTTTGCATTGCTGGCAGTAAGTCAGACCTGTTCCCTGTGCATGTTGGACTCCGCCAGGGCTGCCCTTTGTCACCGATTCTGTTCATTATCTTCATGGACAGAATTCCTAGGCGCAGCCAGTGAACGGAGAGTGTCTGTTTTGGTGGCCGCAGGATCTTGTCTCTGCTTTTTGCGGACGATGTGGTCCTGTTGGCTTCATCAAATCAAGACTTGCAGCGTGCACTGGGGAGGTTTGCAGCCGAGTGCGAAGCGGCGGGGATGAGAATCAGCACCTCCAAATCCGAGGCCATGGTTCTCAGTCGGAAAAAGGTGGATTGCCCTCTCCGGGTTAGGGGGGAGCCGCTCCCTCAAGTGGAGGAGTTTAAGTATCTTGGGGTCTTGTTCACGAGTGGGGGAAAAATGGAGCGGCAGGTTGACAGACGGATCGGTGCGGCGTCTGCAGTAATGCAGTCATTGTACCATCTGTTGTGGTGAAGAGGGAGCTGAGCAGTAAGGCGAAGCTCTCAATTTACCGGTCAATCTACGTTCCTACCCTCACCTATGGTCATGAGCTCTGGATCATGACCGAAAGAATGAGATCGCGGATACAAGCGGCAGAAATGAGTTTCCTCCGCAGAGTGGCTGGGCGCACCCTTAGGGACAGGGTGAGGAGCTCAGTCACCCGGGAGAAGCTCGGAGTAGAGCTGCTGCTCCTCCGCATCGAGAGGAGCCAGTTGAGGTGGCTCGGGCATCTGTTCTGGATGCCTCCTGGACGCCTCTCTGGTGAGGTGTTCCGGGCATGTCCCACTGGGAGGAGGCCTCGCGGCAGACCCAGGACATGTTGGAGAGACTACGTCTCCCGGCTGGCCTGGGAACGCCTTGGGGTTTCCCCAGGGGAACTGGAGGAGGTGTGCGGGGAGAGGGAAGTCTGGAGGACTCTGCTCGGACTTTTGCCCCCGCGACCCGGCCCCGGATAGCGGAGGAAGATGAATGGATGGATGGATGTTCTTGTATACTGAACTGTATAAAGCCTAGTTCAGCTGTTCATACTGTGGTCTTTAAATCTAAACAAATAGATTTTTAATGTAATTTACTCTATGTTATTTTCAATGTGGCCTCTGAAATGCCAAATTAAAATGTAATGAAATAACATTTGTGACAACTCAGTATAATTTGAAGTCCTTCAGATCACACTGCTCTTTTGTCAGTCTCTCTTTGCTCTACATAATGGAGATTCAGATCTGCTGAAACACACCATGTGTTTCTCCAGCATCCATAGCAAGTTATCACTCTGGAAATAAATAACTGATGGTATGTAGTATAATTACAGTTTTTCAGAATCATTTACCCACTGAAACTGCTTTCATGAAAAATACTATAAGTAGATGTCCAAAGAAAGGGACCATGAGAACCAAAATGCAAGCACCATTCATTCACTTAGGAGATGTGTTTCTCTAAAGCAACTTACAGTGTTAAGATTATACATATTTACCCATTTATACAGGTGGGTTATCTTACTAGAGCAATTTAAGGTAAGGAGCTTGCTAAAGAGCTCTATAGCCTAAAGCAGGAATTGAACCTACAATCTCTAGCTCAAAAGGCAATAACTCTAACCACTACGCTACCAGCTGTCTCTACTTTACATATACTTGACATGCAAAAGTAACACTCGATAATATCTGATTAAGCACTGATCAAATTTCATGTGTAAAAAACTGATATTTCAGAGCTCAGGCCACCAGGTGAAAGCAATCATAGGATTAACTGTAGACTCACCAGTCAGAAACCAGTGTTTACTGTAAACAACAATGTTATGAAAAATGTTTTTCCTGACCAAAAGAAGAAAAAATGGTAGTAGTAGCCCCCCATCCACATCCCAAACCACGGTATCAGCTCCCAAAACAAAGGCTCATGTCCAAAAACCATTAACACTATTCACTTGTTTTCACACAACAGGAGTGGTAAACCACATTTCCTTACTCCTGAAGATGAAACTGCATTTGTCAGTGTGGTTCTGGTAAACAACACTATTTGGCAAAAGAAAACAGAAGAGATATAAAACAGAAAAGAATAGTGTAGGAACAGAGTAGTGCTCAATTGAATTGACCAGGTCAGTTGAAAACCATTGATCACTGAACCATTTCTATACCTCCAAAGGTACAGATTGTGGAAGAAACACGACTGTGTAGTCCCATTTGAAAGCAACAGTGAAGGAGTGAAAGGATTGGGATACCAGGATGTACAAGTCAGTTACTGAAATTTTCCACTGTAACTTTCCATACTGACACCTTTGAAACGGTAAAGTTACAGCATTAAATATTTCCCTCTGACATGGATTTCTTGGATGTTCTGCAAGAAAATGCTGTTTTACTGTTCTGTCCTTCATATACTCTGTGGTACAACCGTTTTCTAATACAGTAAGTATTTGTTCTCAGAAAATCTTTGAACCTGACTCCAGCAAAACCCCAAGAGTACATCTACGTATATTGATGAGGCTGGATTTAACAAAGCAGAGCAAATGGAGAAGAAATTTTATTGGGCAGCGGGCAACTGTGCAACTGTGCAAGTTCCAGGGCAGCATGGGGGAAATGTGACAGTGTGTGCAGGGATCAGCCAACATGGAGTCCTTCAGCATCATGCCACCTTTGGGCCCCACAACACAGATGTTCTCCATGCAACACACTGTTTTTGGCCATCCACTCAACACTGTGCTCCAACTGCTATGTAGGTCAGAAAAGCTGAGTATGTTATAATGTGAGAAATTGTGAATTTCTAACGTGGTACATCACTAATTTCATGACAACCCCTAGTGTTCCAGCGTCTTCCCTCCCCAATTCCTAAACCCTCCAGAGGAATTTTTCTGAACATGCTGATGAAAGGTCTATCAATCCATCTATCCATTTTCTTTACTACTTGTCATAGTAGGGTCGTAGTGGAAAAAGGGAGAGCAGAGAGGTCCAGCCGCTCCTGTCCCCTGCAACTTCCTCCAGCGAAGCCTGCGGGATCCCTAGGCGTTCCCAGGCAAACTGTGAAATATAATCCCTCCAGCGGGTCCTGGGTTGACCTCGGGGCCTCGTCCCAGTTAGCCGTGCCTGGTATATCTCTAAAGGGAGGTGCCCAGGGAGCATCCTTATCAGATGCCCGAACCACCTCAACTGGCTCCTCTCAATGTGGAGGAGTAGCGGGTCTACTTTGAGTTCCTCCCGGATGTCCGAACTCCTCACCCTATCACGGAGAGTGAGTCCCAACACCCTGCGGAGAAAACTCATTTCAGCTGCTTGTATCCATGATCTTATTCTTTCGGTCATTACCCAAAATTCATGATCATAGGTGATGGTAGGGACATAGATCGACCAGTAAATGGAGAGTTTTGCCTTATGATTCAGCTCCCCCTTCACTACTACTATAGTCCGGTACAGCGACCGCATTACTGCTGCCGCTGCTCCCGGTCTGCGGCTGAGCTCACGCTCTCTTCTCCAGTCACTCGTGAACAAGACCCCAAGATACTTAAACTCCTCCCCCTGGGGCAAATTCTCTCCTCTAACCTGGAGGGGGCATGCTATCCTTTTCTGTGAGAGAACCATGGACTCAGACTTTGAAGTGCTGATCCTCATCCCAACTGCTTCACACTCCACTGCAAACCGTTCCAGTGCGTGTTGAAGGCAACCACGTGACGGCGCCAAAAGGACAACATCATCTGCAAAAAACAGAGACGTCACCTGCCGACTCCCACATAGAATGCCCTCCTGACCTCGCACCTTGATAACCTGTCCATGAAGACCACAAACAGGAGTGGAGACAAGGCACAAGTTTGGTGGGGCCCAACACACACACTAAACGGGCTTGACATAATGTAGAGTATGCGGACACAGCTCTTGCTCCGTGTGTACAGGGATCGAATGGCCCGCAGCAGTGGCCCCGGCACCCCATACTCCCTAAGCACCTCCCACAGAATTTCCCGGGGAACACGGTCATAGGCCTTCTCCAAGTCCACAAAACACATGTAGATTGGATTAGCAAACTCCCATGCCCCTTTAGTTATCTGTGAGAGGGTAAAAAGCTGGTCCACTGTTCCATGGCCAGGGCAGAATCTGCATTGTTCCTCTTCAGTCCAAGGTTCAACTATTAGCCGGAGCCTCCTTTCCAGCACCCTGGCATAGACTTTCCCAGGGAGGCTGAGAAGTGCGATATCCTGATAGTTGGCACACACTCTCCGGTCCTCTTTCTTAAAGATAGAGACCACCACTCCAGTTTGCCAATCCAATAGCACTGTCCCCGAGGTCCATGCAACATTGCAGAGGCATGTCAGTCATGACAGCCCTACAACATCCAGGGCCTTGAGCAGTTCCTGGCGAATCTCACCCATCTGCGGTGCTTTGCCACTGTGGAGCTTACCAGTTACCTCAGTGACTTCCACCAGAGAAATGCACTCTGACAGCCGAAAGCCTCTGGCCATGACACCTGTAAGGGAGGCATATCTCTCAGGTTTAAGAGTTCCTCAAAGTGCTACTTCCACCTCCCGACAATGTTCCCATTAGAGGTCAGAGTTTCTCCACCCTTGCTGAGCACAGCTTGAGCAAAGTTCCTCCGACCCATCCTGAGCCGCTGGATGGTTCTCCAGAACCTCTTTGAAGCTGACCGATAATCATTTTCCATAGCTTCTACAAACTCCTCCCATGCTCTGGATTTTCTTTCTGCAACCGCAGCCGCTGCTGCCTTTTTTGCCTGCCAGTACCTGTCTGCTGTCTGCTACAGGTCCCCTTCTTCAGCTTGACGGCTTCCCTCACCACCGGTGTCTCCCAGCGGGTTCTTGGGTTGCTGCCATAACTGGCACTAACAAGCTTTTGGCCACAGCTGTGCCTGGCTGCTTCCTCAATGGGGGTTTTGAACAAGGTCTATTCAGACTCCATGTCCCCTACCTCCTCCAGGACATGGGAAAAGCTCTCCCGGAGGCGCGGGTTAAAATCATTCTGGAAAGGGTCCTCCGACAGTCATTCCCAGCACACCCTCACTAAATGCTCGGGCCTACTCCGTCTGTCCATCAGTTTTCCCCACCATCTGATTCAACTCACCAGACTATGGAGTCTGTAGGTGGGGCCCTGTCCAGAACCCCACCCACCTTCTCCAAGAAGGTTGAATACTCTGAACTGCTGTTTGGTGCATAAGAACACAACAGTCAAAGTTTTCCTCTCTGCAACCTGAAGTCACATTGAGGCGACCCTCTCGTCCACTGGGATAAACTCCAACTGTATGGCAGCCAACCGGGGGCTTGCGAGTATCCCCACACCCACCCGGCGCCTCTCACCCTGTGCAACTCCTAAGTAGGAGAGAGACCACCCCCCATCGAGGAGTGTGGTTCCAGAGCCAACACTGTGAGTGGAGGAGAGCCCAACTATATCTAGTTGGTATCTCTCAACCTCCCGCACCAGTTCCGGCTCCTTCCCCCCCACTGAGTTTACATTTCATGTGTCAAGAGCCAATTTCTGACACGAGGGGCTACGACACCACGTGCCACCCTGCCTGCTCCTGCCTGCTCCTGCCGCCTGATACACATCGCACCCAACCCTCATGTTGGACCTTGCAGGTGGTGGGCCCACCAGTTTGGCCAACCTACGTTGCCTTTTCGGGCTGAGCCCGGCTGGGTTATGTAGGTGGCCCGGCCACCAGGCGCTCGCCTAGGAACACTACCCCCAGGTCCGGCTCCAGGGGTAGGTCACAGTGACCCTATTCCAGGCAGGGTAAACGTTCTCGTTTCTATTTTCCATGGAGGTTTCTGGATCATGTTAGTCTGGATCTTCACTCCAGACCTGTTCACCTTGGGAGACCCTACCTGGAGCACACTGCTTTCGACGACATAGCTCTGGAAATCTGTAGATCACGCAAGCCCTTCCGCCATGCCAAGGCCCCAATCCAGGAAGAGGCTAATGAAAGGTCTGTGACAGAAATCCTTATGAAAGGGTAAACCGTCTATAGGCTATAGAGGAAGTGACTAGGGATATAACTGAAGAGCCGGGTTACTCGCTCACTGACACACACACACACACACACACACACAGAGGCATGACATAGGATTATCAGCATGATGTGGATGAATATTACAATCACTGGTTCTGAAATTGCTCAAATAAATACATATATATATATTTGGGGGACCATATATATGGGGGGAGCGCGGTGGTGCAGTGGGCTTCGCCAGGTCCTGCTCTCTGGCGTGTCTGGGGTTCAAATCCTGCTTGGGGTGCCTTGCGACGGACTGGCATCCTGTCCTGGGTGTGTGTCCTCCCCCTTCAGCCTTCTGCCCTGTGTTGCCGGGTTAGGCTCTGGCTCATCGTGACCCTGCTCGGGATGAGTGACTTCAGCCAGTGTGTGTGTGTGTGTATAGGTATTGGAACTATCAGTTATAGGCTGCTTTTTTAAATATCCACAGTCACTTTAAACAAAACAACTTAAATTACAGTAACAGTACTATCCATTGACCACACCAGTGTATATCAGGTATCAGGTACCATGTAAAATACTTCTTCTGTGAGACTTTTGGGCACAAAGTTAGATTTAGCAGGAAGAGAAGACCTTTTTTACTTAAAAGGGTGATTTGGATTTTGTGACCATGGAATTTGAATTTGAGAAATGTGTGTAAAATGATTGTGACAAATATCTAATAACTAATAAATAACTATGAGCAATTAATCTTTGAAAGGAAGGGAAAACGGCTCTACTCAGGCCAATACATTTTGAAATTATTATTAAGAGAGAAAAAAAGGCAAGGATACTTAGGGCACTCCATTATACAGAAAGGTTACTGGATTTATACTACCTCAGCACAGAGAATACTGTCATTGTTAATAATTGTGACAAACTGGTTATTACAAATTAATCATTCATGAGAAGCCATTAAGAAGGAGTCACATAAAGCAAAGGATGCTTTTAAAGGTTTTATGTCTGAGAAACAGATGTTTTTTTTTTTTTTTTTTTTTTTTTACTGTACTTGGTATTCGTTTTCAGGACATTTACAAGGACAGTAGAAACAGAAATTTTTCTAAAGCATTTTCAATCAATTATCTCAAATACAGAACAGTGACAAGACTACACTGGGAACAGATTTTGCAATCACATTATGGGGCTAACAGAGAAGCGCACACACACATCCCATACGGGGTTGCAGGGAACCAGAGCCGAACCCAGCAACACAGGGTGTAGGGCTGGAGGGGACACACCCAGGACAAGACACCACTTTGTCAGAAGGCACCCCAAGCAGGACTCGATCCCCAGACCCTCTGGAGAGCAGGACCCAGTCCAACCCACTGTGCCACCGTGCCCCCCACCAGAGAAGCAGCAACTGTAAAATCATCATAACACATTCATTTTGGTACTTTATTATTACGTCGTCATTGCTTAGCCACTGCAAAGTTTCACACATTCGTACAGATAGATTTTACTGAGGCTACACAGGCTAAGTACCCAGTAGAAATTTACAGTGGAAGAGTGTCTTCTTATTCCAGTTACAAGTCTGTGATTTCAAGGACAACATTAACTGCTGCCAGCAGACTGAAACTTTCATATCTGATCTGCTCCAAAGATCTACACAAGCCTTCAGCGTACCTTTACAATGCATATGTTAAATCCATCTGATGTCCTGTGATGAATGTACAGGATCTACAGGAGTAATTTTTATTATGTTGTTTTGTTCTGACATTTCTGAAGATCACTGTCCACTTCCTCTCCTAACACAAAAGAATTACTGAAGCTATATGTCCGGTAACATTAAAGTAAATTTCCAACAGTGTTATGGCCTTTATGGCAATGGTTAAACAATATTTTGCATTTGCAAGCATAAGATATCCAGTGGTACACAAAAAACCACAAGTCTGGCTGTGCATCTTGACAGGTTTTCTGAAGTTTAGCTGATCAAGAAACTGCATCCATAATTTGACTGTGTTCTTTTCATCTGCCATATACTACATGTTTTGTTATCACCTAAGGGTAAGATGAGGTCTGTGACACAGGAATGCAATAATCTTGTAGGAGACAGAATAGTAGAGCACAGACTAAATCCATCCGGGTGTCTTAATAGACTTTGCCTTAATGGTTAGCATAATTCAAAGTCACTTGACGTTGACGACAAAGACTCATGCTCGTCAGTGAATGTTTGTTTTAATGGGAAGGGAAGCAAGAAGACCATGAAGACATCGAAGCTCTGCCCTTGATCCTAAACGAATCCAATGAATTAATATCAAGCTGATCGGCCTGATGAATCGTAGCATTATATCCCTGTGTGCTACCAGCTTATTTAGTTCCTTGGTGGGCACTGCTGCCATTAATCACTCTTTGCCTCCATGACTACACTGAGTCATGTCCTCAAATTCACACGCAAATTGCGGACATTTTTTTATCTATTCAACCAGATTTCCATATGTCTTCTGATTTAGGAGCATCATTGGGTTTCTGCAATATGAGTTGAATTGATTTCTGCATATTAGACAAGGCACTTTGAGCTGTGCCATGTCAATTTTTAGGAGCAACATCATCAAGGCTACTGGAAAAAAAATCTTGATGGAAAACAAAACAACAGTTTGAATATCTAATGCAGGTGTTTTTAGGTTTTATTTTTTTCATGCAAAGGAAGTTACAAGATGGAAATGGGTGATACAAAAAGTTTAGAATAGGACACCATTTGGTCTTTTTTAAAAAATGAATGCAGTGAGCATTTCTATATTGTTACATACAGTATACTATATTCTGTATGAACTATGGAAGAGTTGCTCTGGAGGCACCGTCACATGTCTTCCGGACTCAAGTTATACTGGCACAGGAGAAACACAAACAATGTCTTCACCTTCACTTTTCCCATGGAATCTTAGCACATTACTGCAAACTTTATGGTAAAACACAGCATGAAGATAGAGTTCTTGCATTGTGTGCTAATGTTTGTTTGCTTGTTACAGGAACCCACAGCAGACACTGAAGGACGGTGGAAATCAAGGAAGGCAAGACAAGTGCACCCTTGTCACTGTGGGACATCCGTCTTACACACAGTGAACCTGAAGAGTCAATATTTCATTGCCACCACCAATGTCTCAGAAACTCGCCGCCAAACTGCCACTAAGGAACCTAACCTGACAACGTAGGACCCTGCAGGCTGGTAGGGGCACTGTTTCTAAGTGTTTACTTGTATACATTCCTGTCTCAGGCATGTCCCTGAAAGCAAGCACTAGGACACTGCTCATCCATCTATCACCAAAGCTCAACTGAGCAATGTCTTCTTCTGTCGTCACTGAGCTAGATTTGTCTTTGTTTTCAAACTTCTCATGGAGGGTGAGGGAAAAGGGTGGTCATTACTCCTGTAGCACTGATAAATCCTTTCACACAGTGAATTAACATTTGACCAAGATAATAAAAGTGCATTTTGCTGGAGCAATTGCATCCGTCGCTCAAGGGAACCCTAAAGCAGCACATGTCCGAGGACTTGAAACAGCATCCTTGGAGTTACAAAGCGTTTGTGAACATGAAGCTACCTGCTGCTCCACATACCTCACTAGCCCTGCTGTGTTTCTCTGAGAAGCCTTGCCTGTGTGTTCCTCACCTCTGACATGCCAAACCCTCTGTACCTTTGGCAGCCACCTGTGTCCAGATGGCAGAAACCAGGTCCGGGATATAATTCTATCATAGGCCTGCTGTGCACACTGGGAAATTATCTATGCAAATAAATGAGAAGATGGTGGGGAAAAATCTCTGGGAGTTACCTGTGCATCCGGAACAGGTACCTCTGATCCAGTTGCACCTCAGGTGCCTGAAATTGCCTGGCAACCATGTGGGAAATTCAAGTGGCAGCCAAAACATTTTACTCACCAGAAATAAAAAGAAGAAGCTGGTACCAGGAGAGAGGCTGGGCTGCTTATGAAGTGGCACAAAATCAAAGGGACAAATCGGCTGCCAATCTTAACTAAGCGCTCCGAGTCGCAGATAGGACAAGCGAGCTGCTGCCAACTTTCCCCGGGGCATGTCGACAAGCCCAGCGTGCCTCGATCGTGTCGCAAGTGAAAAAGGAAAAGTTGCAGGAGCACCAGCCAAATGTTTCTTGTTAATTTTTAATAACCAGTGTCCAGCGGCAGCACTGCGGTTAATGGAGAGAGAAGCTTCCCGCTCATTGGCCCCAGCGTGCAGAAATAGAAAAGTAAAGACCACCTACAAAAGTAGATACTTTAATCTCCCCATTTCCACCCCCCTGCCCTGACAACAACCTACCCATCATAATTCTCAAGCCCCTTTAAAACATTTAAATTTTTTACTTAAATAATTCATGAGTGACAAAACAAGTACAGTGTCTTTTGTGAACTGATAAGCGGCTTATTGTGTTCATGAAAGTCTACAGGCACTAACAAGGGTTTTATACCAAACGTGTTTCATTAAACCACCGGGCCAAGTGTGTCTTTTTTCCTCTAACTGTTTCCGAACAATTACCTCGGTGGAGAGTTTAATGTATTCACTCTAAGTGTATAAACAGACTCCTGAAAGGTAAGGACAATTTTAATAAAGAATGAGGGAAAATAATAGGCAGCAGGGTGATGCAGCAGGTCATTTGGGTCCAGCTTAGTATGTGTACAGTTTGCACGTTCTCCTCCTATGGTACAAAGACACGTGTTTTGGGTGACTTGGTGACTCTAACTTGCTTGTGGTGGTGGTGGGGGGGGGGGCGGTGTGTTTGTGTGTTTGTGTGTGTGTGTGTGTGTGTGTGTGTGTGTGTGTGTGTGTGTGTGTGTGTGTGTGTGTGTGTGTGTGGGCAGCAACCCTGCGATGGACTGCTATCTAGTCTAAGGTGTACCTTTCTTTGCTTGGTGATTTTTGGATGTCTCTGGACCTCCACAAACCTGACAAGGACAAGTGGTTCGTGAAAATGACTAATTGACTTCTTGGATGACAGAATCACACCCCCAAAACAGTAAGGCTCCCAAAACAGTAATCCATTCATTCATGATCTCATAACCACTTGTCCAATACAAGGTCATGGTGGTCCAGAACCTATCCTGAAAGCAAAGGGTGCGATGTAGGGTACATCCAGGATGGGAGATCAGTCTGTCACAGCGCAATTACACACTCGTTCACTCAAATGAACAAAGGCAAGTTAGAGTAACCAGTCCAACTATCTTTGGGTGGTGGGAGGGAACCAAAGCACCAGGAGCAAACCCATGCAAACATCACAAAGACAAAACAGCAATTGAAAACATGCCCAAACCCACAGCAAAGGAGGTGTAAAGCAATAGCGCTACCCACTGCAGAACTGTACAACCAGCTGAAAAAAATATAAAACATATTCCTTTACTTTGCTATTAAGATTTTTGGCTAGTAAAATTCGCCAATAAGGTCTTCCAAATATGCGGTATTTTGAACGTTTGAGCACATATTATACATACAGTGTGGCACGTGTGTGACCACCCTGTAATGAGCTGGTGCAACCACAGCCCTGACCCTGCATTTGGACAAGCAGATCTCCGTAAAGAGTGAATGGATGCACACATACATAAAACAAGGAACAGAATATATTTCAATAAAAGAAGAAAACACTGTGAATATATGAGCTGACCGAAGCACAGTTACCTGTGACAAGGAAGCTGCAGCGACCTGCCCCGGCTTCATTAATGATGTCGCAGCTGTATTCTCCGTAGCCCTCCCGGTTCAGATTTCGCACCGTGTACTCGCTCTCATCTCGGGAGTCCACCAGTCCGGCATTTAAGAGACGATTGCCCAAGCGCCACTCGTACTTGAGCACGCGATGTGGGTGGGCCCGCAGCACTCTGCAGTTCATGGAGAAGGTGCGGCTCAGGCCCTGGCGGATTTCCGTGAACACCGGCTCCACGGTGGGAGGGTCTGCAGGAGAGGACAAGTCAAAATTAATGACCATCAGGACAAAGGTAATGAACAGTCCTACACAACTCTGGTCCTCCACAACTGAATGCTGAAAAGGACAATCTAGCACATAGTGTGACTACCAAGGCGCTAGGGTTGTGACAATGACCTTTGGCGTGAAACTTAATCTCAATCTCTTTAAGAATCCCTACATAGTGTTGTAAGATCGGATGACTGAACAAATGAAAAAACTAATGAATGAAACATCATCAGTCCCAGAGGTAAATTCACATTGTTTACAGCAGCATACTAGCTACAACATGCATACACATTCTCACATAAGTAACAAAATATATAAATAAGAAGAAAAACGCTTGAATATATTTTAAGCTACAAGGTCTAGCTAAATAAGGAAACCATATTTACATGAAAACATTAAAATGCTAGAGAGGGAAAGAGTGGACTGAAGTAAGAGGAGTTAAGTGAGGTGGTGCAGGGTATGATGAAACATAGCTTAGCTACAGACAACTGGTATAACATCTCTAAACAAATTCTGCATACTTCAAAAGATCTGAGCCTCCTTAGAAAGTAGGGGGTGACTGTTCTTTCTTGTACAGGGCCTCAGTGATGCATGTCCATTACAAACTGTTGTCTAGGAACAACTCCAGATACCTCCACTTCAGCAATCCCTACGGGGAACATGGAACCCTTGAGTCTCCTGAAGTCCACGACAATTTCTTTGGCCTTTCCAGTGCTGAAAGGTAGCTGGCGGTTGTACCACTCAGCAAAATCCTTCACCAGGTTCCTGAACTCATCGTCCTACTCATCCCTGATATACTCAAATAGTGTGTTATCTGAGAAATTCTGCAGATGACATGACTTAGTGTTGTACTTAAAGTCAGAGGAAGGGAGCCAGGACTGTTAATTGAGGGCCCCCTTTGTGCTGCACATGGCCACGTCAGACCACAGCAAGGCAGCAGAATGAACTGTGGTCTGACAGTCAGGTAGTCCAGGACATCATGGATGTGTTCAACTTCATGGAACGAAGCTTCTCTCCCAGCAGCCTAAGCTATATGGTTTTGAATGCACTAGAGAAACTAAAGAACATGATCCTCAGAGTGTCTCCTGCCTTGTCCAGGTGGGAGTAAGCTCTTTCCAGCAGGTATATGATGGCCTCTTCCACTCCAGTGTGATCCTGGTATGCAGACTGGAGGGAATCCAGTGCAGTCCTTACCAGAAGCTTAAAGTGTACTGGACTGACCTCTCAAGGGTCCGCATGATATGTGAAGTTAGAGCTAGGTGCCAGTAGTCATTTAGGTCTGTTGGTCAACCTTTGTTATAAACAAGCACTGGGCAAGATTTTTTCCATATCTATGGGACCTTCGCTCACCAGGCACAGGCTCAGGTAGAACATATGAAGCAGTATCCACATAGTCATTCTGCACACATATTTAGAGCCCTATTGCCAGTGCTAATGCAGGCTGCATCCTCATTTCTCCAACAGTAACAATCTAGTGCGGTAGGGGGTTGGTTGAAATACTGGTGGGGTGGAGGTGGAAGGGGTATTAACAATGGTGGAATCAGGGAAAGAAAAGTTTGTTTCTTTGTATTTAGAGAATCTCGAAATTAATTAATCCAAGTAAACTGACTCAAGTTATGACTTTAGAAGGCACCCAGCTTCCACCATCCAGCTTTATTACTGGTTCAAAACACTACGGAAGGATTTTAAATGTTTTTCCTTAAACAAGGCAACCACCATCAGTGTTGAATAAATCCAGGTCTCTACAGAATTCAAACTTCTTGAACCAAGGATACGTTTAAATTAATACACATAGTTAAAGGGGGAGTTTACACATGAAAGTGGCAAAGACATATTGTGAGAAACCAACAGTACTGTATCTTGCCTGACAGTGTCCCATTATGCTTCATATTTAGGCACCACACTGTAAAATATCCAATGGGAAATAACCAAAATATGAGGGAGGAGCCTCTTACTAGAGACGCTCTTTTTCAGTTTGAAAGTATATGGCGTGAACAGAAAGAAATTGAGTACAAGTGGCACACTCCAGCACACTAATTCGGTTACATGTTCTCCTAATTTGCTTGACCCTTCCCTCTAAATATGGGTTTGCCTAGTGCGTCATAACTTTTTTGCGCCAAAAAAAAAAAAAAAGAAGTCTACAGAGGTGGTGGACATATGGCACAGAGGAACATGATTCACCTAACAGCAGTACAAAGGGTTTGGCCACTGAAGCATAATGAGTTGATTAGGTGGTTCATGGCTCTGAGAAGCGGAAGGGAGAAAAAAAAAAAGCAACCCAGTACTCAGCGGACTAATATGCAGTAAAGTAACATGTTCACCGGACTGGGAAAATGTGAAAGAAAAATTTTGATGGAAGAGAATAACTCGTGTTGTCCTTTATAATTTAGTAAAAAGAGGTGCAGACACAGATGTATGTCCCTCAAGAGAGTAAAGAACAGGCGCCGGTCACCGATTTTCTTTGGTCCTGTTGTTCTGTTGTGAGACAAGCCCACCACAAATTTAATTATTTACTTTCAAGGTTGACAGCAAAACAATTTTTCTGTGGGCACTCTTCCATAAGTTTCCTTTTTCCAGTTGTCCAGACCTTATTTCCACTTTGTTCAAAGGAGCTGAACGCATCCTTCCAAATGAAGACACAGCTGCACAATTGCCTATGTTCAATGCTGTAAAAGTATGTATTGCTACAGCCTGCTGTATCCTGGGAAAAAATGACACTGACAGAAAAAACAGCTGTCACTCACACACAGGTTGACAGTTGTCATACCATGGTGCGATGAAGTAAAACTCCACACCATGCTTTTCTCAGTGTGTTTGTTACAGAATGGTCTCCAAGTTGCAGGTTGACACTGTACACCTAACTGAGGCTGTACTGAATATACTGGCCATATTCGTGAGAAGATCTGAATTCCTTTAATTCTTCTTCTTTATATTTTAGTGCAATAAGTACTTTCAGTTGTATGTCTCACAAGCATGCTGCACTAGGAATAAATAAATGACAATATATTTTTAGCTTCAAAATCTGAATGCAACTAGTGCTAATAATCTGTATCATTTCTGGTCATTTGCGATCATATCACATGCGTACAGAGAGGCCCCGTTATATTTTCCCTGCTAGGAGCAAGACCCAAACAACAGTGTGATTATCTTCTAATTTTTGTTTACAGGGGTCGTGCATGTTTACCTCAATGAGGCAGTCAGCATTGGTGGTCCTTCAACACAACTTCATGAAAACTGCTATTAAACTCTGGGCTGAATTCACAACTTTGTCCTTCGCTTCTGCGGTGGCTCACTGGAGTGACACATCTTTAAAATGGAGCCTACAGAGCATGGCCACAACCCGGATGCAACATGGAAATGATAAGCTTCACATAAAACAATCCTCTTTATAATGCCTCCCTACCTGTTATGTACAACAGAGCTCTGGCATGGCTCTTTATCAGTATACATCAGCCAAATCTCAAGTACTATTGGATATTTCAAAAAAATATATTAAAATAAACAGAGAAAAAAAAAGAGCTGTGGGAAATTATTCTGTATAAAAATGAGAGTGGAACATGTAGGCCTTGCAGACCAATCAAGCAAAGGCGGCGTCGGTGGTTAAAACGGTGACATGCTGGCTGCTTTCATGTTGAATTTCACGGTAGGTGACCTGTACCATCCCTGTAATCCCAAATGGGAATTCAGCCTTAAATCCAGGGTCTTTAAGTGGAATGAATCTGGCACGCTTTTGTGACTCGGCATCATACTTCTGCCCACTGTAATTTCAGGAGTCGCTAAGGGAGGATTTTGCACGCACCTGTGAAACACACCTAGAAGAAAAACAACACGTAGGCCAAAGCAGGAAGTGCTCCTCTTCAAAACAAAAGATGCTCAAGGGTGCTTCTCTTCAAACACACTCCAGTTCAAATAAATGCATCTGAACTAATAACGGAGCTATTTACATCAGACTGACACATGCTGTGAAGAAGGAAGCTATGACAGGTCTATAATGTGTTTTGGAAAATGGAGGAAACTAGGAAAATGAGGCTTGGAGCATAGGCAGTCAAGCAAAAGAATGCAAAGCTGAGGCCACAGAATGTAAGGGGATGTTAACTCTTTTATGTCAGCATGTGTGTAGCTGTTCTTCTGAACGTGTACAGTAAATTCCCCGTCCATGGAAGGAACTTCAGATGGCTCCAGCACTGGAGCAGCTGGCCCTTCCTATACCTTGAATACAACAGATGCAGATCTAAAACTGTCACATTGAGGATTTGATGAACTGATTTCTACAGATGCAATACAGCTTTCAGGCTACTATATGAGCCCAGTAAAAGTAATGCCTGAACTTTAAATAGTTTTTTTTTTTTTTTTCCCTGATTCTAAATTCTTTTTGTCATGATTAAAGGCTGGGTGTTTCCTAAATAAATGAAGACTTTATGGATTTTTCACAAATGACACCAGATATTTCTTACAACTAATGCAGCTAGTGGACATAATCTGAAGTTATGCTCCTAAAATAAATCAGAACAAGAAAACTGTCTTTCACTGGACAAAGTTCAATTTCATGACCCATTGCTTCTGCTGGGGTGTAACCACTGATACAGAAAAAGAATGGATAAATCTTGTTGATGTTCTCATTACCCTGTAGATAAAGCTCAAGTGTGCTGTGATATTACCAGGTTTTATTTTCAAATGGGAAACTACTTCTGAAGAATAGTCTTATCAAGCAAACTACAACATTCTGCAGTAGACTATTAGCCAGCTTTGTCTGCACATTAGGGAAAATGAAAGTATTCTCATTCTCTTTCACTCCTTTATGGAAAAAATAAGTTCCATTAAAAAAAAAAAAAAACCCTATAAAGACACCTAAGAAGAGTGTGTGGTGTTGTATGAGAGAACCTGTTTGTAATCAGCAAAAGTGCTGAAGACTTTCATTCTTTTTGCTGAAAGCGCACTAGTATTAATATTATATCTACATGGCTGTGTTGCAGCAGCATAACTCAGTTACCCTGATGCAAAACTTAAGCTGACTTTGCGACTTTGCAACGCCTCAATAGACCCTCTCCTATGCAAATTCCCATCTTCATGGTGCAGTGAAAGTTTTCAAAAAAGGAACAAAAAACTTATTGTTCACTTATCAATGTGACTGTCTTGCAAAAAAAGTTAAAAAAAGAATAAATGCAAAACTAAACATATAAATAAATAAAATTTTCAGCATATTTTTGTTTGATATGGTCAAAAAAGCTCAAGAAATTCACCATAGAGACCAACAGCACACAAGAAAAGCAATGCAAAAGTCCTTCTTATGCAGAACGTGAATTCGAACCCATCTCAGTCTGTGTGCAATTTTCATGGACTTCCTCTGGGTGCTCTGTGCTCCTCCCACAGCCCTGACAGATGCATTTTGATGCCAGCATGGCAGCAGCCTAAGTGAATTTCTCCATGGGGATTCATCTATTATTTTTTACATCTGTGGTATTATACACCAATCAGCCAAAACATTAAAACCACTGAGAGGTGAAGTGAATAACATTGATTATCTCATTACAATGGTACCTGTCAAGGGGTGGGATATATTAGACAGCAAGTGAAAAGTCTGTTCTTGAATTTGATGTGTTGGAAGCAGGAAAAATGGGCAATCGTAAGGATCTGAGCGACTCTGACAAGGGCCAAATTGTGATGGCTAGAGGACTGGCTCAGAGCATCTCCAAAACAGCAGGTCTTGTGGGGTGTTCATGGTATGCAGTGGTTAGGACTTACCAAAAGTGGTCTAAGGAAGGACAACCGGTGAACCGGCGACAGGGTCATGGGCACCCAAGGCTCACTGATGAGCGTGGGGAGCGAAGGCTAGCTCGTTTCGTCCGATCCCACAGAAGAGTTACTGTAGCACAAATTGCTGAAAACCTTAATGCTGGTCACGATAGAAAGGTGTCAGAACACACAGTGCATCACAGCTTGCTGCATATGGGGCTCTGTAGCCGCAGAGCGGTCAGAATGCCTGTGCTGACCCCTGTCCACCCCTGATAGCACCTACAATAGGCATGTGAGCGTCAGAACTGGACCATGGAACAATGGAAGAAGGTGGCCTGGTCTGATGAATCATGTTTTCTTTTAGATCATGTGGATGGCTGAGCGTGTGTGCATTATTTACCTGGGGAAGAGATGGAAGCAGGATGCACTATGGGAAGAAGGCAAGCCGGCAGAGGCAGTATGATGCTCTGGCCAATGTTCTGCTGGGAAACCTTGGGTCCTGGCATTCATGTGGAAGTTACTTTGAGATGTACCACCTACCAAAAGATTGCTGCACACCATGTACACCCCTTTGCAATGGTATTCCCTGATGGCAGTAGCCTTTTTCAACAGGATAATGAGCCCTGCCACACTGCAAACATTAAGTTCAAGGTGTTGACTTGCCCTCCAAATTCCCCACATCTCAAACTGATCGAGCTTCTGTTGGATGTGCTGGAAAAACAAATCCGATCCATGGAGGCCCCACCTCGCAACTTACAGGACTTAAAGAATCTGCTGCTAACATCTTGGTGCCAGATACCACAGGACACCTTCATAGGTCCTGTGGAGTCCATGCCTCGACAGATGAGAGCTGTTTTGGTGGCACAAGGGGGACCTACACAATACTAGGCAGGTGATTTTAATGTTTTGGCTGATTGGTGTATCTCAATGCTTAACCAAATACTGGAAAAAAATAATTTTGTTAAGATGTTGAGTGCAAATTGATAGGCTACATGCACACACACTGTAAAAAAAAAGAAAAAAATATCCACTGTTTACTCAGCAAGTTTCTATGATAAGAAGCAATAATTAATTGGTGTGCTGACCGGATTCCGAATGTCACATGATAGGATTTTGTTCTGAAAGGAATTTTTATAAAAATATGAAAAATACGGAAATACGAAAACTCCCTGAGAAATATTCTCTTTAAGTGCGATAGGTGCTTTACCTCCCTCCCTACCCACAGACACCCATCTGCAAAGGCTGCTGTGTGCAGCACTTTAAAGAACATTCTGAGGCTCTGCAGGCACATGGCGAGAACTGTGAATTTCTTCTCTGGCTCGAAGAAGAAACCATTGAACTTCACCAAGCCTTTTCAGAGAGCTGAATGTGCAGCAAAATACTATCATGTTCCTCTGCTTTCCTACAGACTGTGAACTAAATGCTTCAGCATGTAGTGAAGCCAGATGGCAGGATGCTGCATTAATAATTAGCCCTTTAGTGATGTGAGGCTAAAGTGCACTATGAGACATTTGCATGTTGTCAGGGGAAGCTGCCATGACAGCCAGGCAGGGTCAGGGTGGAGTCATGGTGTGCTCGCGCACACACACACACACACACACACACACACACACACACACACACACAAACACACACACACACACAGACACTGCCGGCCACTCAGTCAGCTTCAGTGAGGATTGATGACCCAGTCGTCAGAAGGCATCTTTGTGCTCCCCTTGTCACACACTCTCCTTTCGCAGTACTTCCAGCAGCATGCACTGGATGCAGTCAGCGAGGGGTTTGGATTTGTGGATGGAACTGCAAACCACATACTTGGGCAGGGTGTACAAATACGCACAGCTACTGCTGGCACAACCACAAGCAGAAAGCATGAGAATGAGTTGACCCCATGACCCCCGTCAAAATGACATAGGGTGGAAATAATACACAAAGGCGGCTGTGGTCACCACTGCTGCTGCCAACAGACTGACAGCTGGAATTAGAATTGCCCATCCCCACTCTCCGTAGAGGGAAGGCAGATGAGCGTGGGTCGCTGACTGATTACCGACAATGACGCTGTCCTGCGGAGCGCTTCTCTGGATGCAGCCGTTCCCTGGGACAGACGACTTCTGCCAAGAGCACTAATTAAAGCATGTTTACGGGAGCATCTCAGCCACTCGCTAATGAGAACATACAATAAAATCCAGTGACATGTTGGTGTAAAGGTCGACGGGTCTCCCCCACAGGGGTCACATTCTGTCTGTTAGCTCAGTGTGGTCTTGCCTGGTTGTCATTACTATGTTTATCAGCACTGCATTGCATAAAACAACTCATTTGATTGTTCTATAAGGCAATGCATTAACCCCAACCCCACAGTACATTTACAATAATTTAATATTCAATATCCCAGAACTCATATGAAACCACTTTTTCATTATTATTATTTTGCTGCTTAACCAACAGTTTTATCCATCAAATTCACATTATTTTTTTAAACACGTTTTCATTATAGCTGCTGGAGGGGACAGTATTTCACTGAACTAACAGCCCTCCCGTTAGAGGTCTGTGTCCCAAATATTTTGCACTACTTGAGAATACAGGTCCAAGTAAACTAGGACATTTTATACAACACATAGCTTAACAAATAGCACTATAACATTCAATATTCCAAAATGTTCTCTGTTATTATCTTTATTACAAATCATGCCATCCAGAACTTCTAAGACAACTCATTTACTTCTCCATTCCTAAGAAGTGTAAAACAAGAGTAGAACTATTATTGGCCACCATTCTGTCACTGCTAATAAGAAGCCATATAAATGAGAGAACTCCTACCACCACCTCAGAAGATGCTCAAGGGTGCAGTTTCAAATCTGTGGGTATGCAGCTGGCATACTGGGGATGGAAAGATATGTAAATCCCAGAGGCTTTTCTATTGCCTCATTTCACCATGTATCACCTGCGAGGAGCCCGAATATCTGAAGAGTCTCCCTTCTGTCACCACAGACTCTCCACAAGCACTGAATTTCAAACAGAACCAGAGGAACCCTGGAGAATCAGGGCATCACAACAAACAGTGGATTGCGATGGGATGGTGCGAGCTCAGCGACATGGGAAAATGGACCGCTGAGCAAAACACATGCTTCCCATGTGTATTCCCCCCGTGTCTTCTCTCTGAAGTGGGTAGGAAAATCTTGCTGCTTTCAGCAGATACAGTCTATGACAGGATAGCCAGACACTCTACAGGCTATTCAGTGTCACCATCAGACTGAGGCGCATTCAAACTTACACCAAAGAGCCCAGTAGATGCACCACCGTACCACCCCAATTTGTTCAGTTTTATATGTGACAATTTTATTATTTCAATTTCATGCACAAATATGTAAGTCCTGTGATAGAGTGGTGTCCCGACTGTGGTGTTCCCTGCTAAATGTTATGTACAATGAACAATCACAGGACAACAGGTTGACAAAAAGAGAATAAAAAAGTCATATAAAAAGTTTTATTCATTATAGCATTGTGTTTGAACAGGACCTAACGGCGAATAAGGGGGACATCTGTATTATTAAGGTTTTCCCAACTATGATGTAGTGGCTGGATACACAAGCTAATTGAGTCCCGATTGTGTTCATAACTTGATGACCCAGTATCCATGTAAGAAACAAGTACAGCAAAACTGAAAGCTTATGTAAATGTGCATAAATGTATACTGAACTCAATAGCACGTGTCACTTTTTCAGCTTTGAAGGTCTCTGTCCACTTGGAGTGTATTGATGGGTGAAGCAGGCCTTTAATCTCAAGTCATTTTTAAGGAAATGCAGATGGAATTTACACAAAGGAATTCTTCTGAGGATAAATTAGCCTGCGTCTAATTAGGAGGCAAGCTGGCCGTGACTGTGGGCTTTTAATGTTGGGCCATTGGACAGAACCCGTAACCGAATCCTGGACACGTGATCCCCCAGCTCGCAGAGCTCCTTCCCTGCATATCCCAGATTCTGTCTTTTCATGGACCTTGCTCCACCTCTGAGCCACTTTTCAATCTCACAGGACAGAGTGTTCTCTCCACCATCTTCCATAGATGTTTGCATTTGAGATGAATTTCCTGGCACCCATCTTCTACAATCAAGCTTCTCTGTTTTGAACACTCATTAAAGTGTGTGGTTACACTGATGAGTAGCTTACTGTACATCAGTGTACCTCAGAACCCTTTTAATTACTTATTAATGCTGGGGGGGGGGGGGGGGGTACTTGTGTGAATAAAATGTGGAACCTAATTTCCTGTAGGGGGTGAGAGAATCACTAGTCTTCAGTGACACTCCTGTTCTGACAAAGAGAAGAAGAGAAGATCTTCTGAATGCAGGTGTGTTGGATCCGGTACACAAAACCTTTGACTCCGACTCTAGTAACCCAGTGTCCGGTACACAAAACCTTTGACTTCGACTCCACAGCACTGTAGCCTAGGCCCAAATCGTAAGCATACAATTCCGCAGGACTTGCCTAGGCCCAAGAGTTGCACGTTATTTTGGGGGTCGACTTATCCGGCGAATACAGGCCTAAACCTATATTACACCTCTAATTTTTGGTGGTCGACTTATAGGCCGACATATACCGTACATTTAGGCGGAGTTGGTACATTTTTAACAACTCCGACTCCAGTAATCCAATAATTGCTTCCGACTCCAGAGCACTGGTTGAATGACACGGAAACAGCGATTACTAAACAGTTATACTGCTACTGACTTAACAAATTGACTGACAAATTAACAAATAAATAAAGGGAATATTTTCATTATACTGAATATTTATATATGTAATAAATACATTTTAGCTATTTCTTTACACGTACTAGATACACATGCGGTATACTGTGTACATTGACAATACGAAACAAAAGAAGGTATTTCAGCCTGAGCAGAAGAAAATGATGAAGAAAGAATCGTTTTTTGGGTTGATAATTATACAAAAAAGCATTTCCAAGACGTCTTCAACATTGATTAACAAGTAAGTACATCCAGTTCCTTTGGGAGGGAAACCTGTTTTTCTTGAACTTTGCAAAGAACTGCATGTTTAAACAGATTTATAATACGGAACAGGTGATTACTTTGAGAGCTCTACTCAGTGATAGCCTTATTAATAACCAAGCACCAGAAGGTCATGGAAAAATAAGTGACAATATGAAAAAAAGCTGAACATTTAAAAGATGTGTATTTAAATACAAATCTATCTCTTACTAAGCTGGCCTTTATTAGCTGGCATTCACTGACAACAACAGACAGCAGAAGTAGGTTCCAGATCTGTTAATTTCCCACACTCTGCCACTTATGATTGCAATAATAATAATAATAATAATAATAATAAAAATAAATACATTTACATATTTAGCAGACACCTCTCCACAGTGACTTCCAATGAACTCTATGCAGTGTTATACACACACACCGTATTCACCAATGTGACACTGCTAGAAACACTACTTACACTGGGTACATCAGTGGAACACACTCTCTCTGTCACTGACACACTATGGGTGAACCTGAACAGCATGTCTTTGGACTGTGGAAGGAAACTGGAGCACCAGGGGAAACCCACACAGACACAGGGAGAATATTTAAACTCCACACAGACTGAACAGGGATCGAACCCATGTCCTGTTGCACCACCCAGGTGCTGTGAGGCAGCAGCACTCATGGGAAGCATGTGCCGCCCATATAATAATAATAATAATAATAATAATAATAATAATAATAATAATCCACTTACGCAGTCATGGCACCAAACACTTGTCTTTGAACTATGGGAGGAAACTAGAGCACTCATAGGAAACCCATGCAAACACAGGTAAAACATGCAAACTCCTCACACACTCCTCACAGGTATCAAGACACAGTCCTGTGTCTAACTAGAAATGCCTGATTTGAAATTGATGGACCTTCACAAGTGCTCCATCTTTCTGTAGCGTCCATCTGTCCCCACTGGTCCCTGTGTCTGACAACAAGCCACCGCAGGCCACCGCAGCTACCCCATAATCCCTGTTTGACTCCAGAGACAAGGGTCAATCCTGCTGGGTTGCCATCCATTTAATTGCCTGTAGAGCCATTTCCCCGGGCTGCGCCTGGCCCAATAAAAGTGATTAACCTCCTCATCTGAGGGTTTGTCAACAGCGTTGGCCGTGCGTTGACCTTCCACATGGAGCCTGGTGTCACTTGTGCTAAGGCCCATTTACCTTGGCAGAACTCTTTGAACCATTTACTTTGTGGCCAGAACAGTAGCTTGCCTTTTTCAATTACTATCTGTTGACCTTTCTTATATTTCCTTTCACTTTAATATGTTGTTTTTTTTTTTTTATACTCCTGTAATATGTGATATTGTTTAGCCTGTTAAATGTGACCTTTACCTTAACATAAAAGTCAAAAAGCTAATGCTACAAGCTGTATTAACATTTTCTTCTCCTTGTCTCAAAGTAAAGCTAAAATCACTCACAATGAATAGTAAATATCATTCAGAGCCATTCCGTCATGTTATACAAGTGTCCAATGAAGTCATTTGGGAGGAACATACTGTAACTGCAGCCTCAACGCGTTATTGTGAGCAAAACTTGCATTTTCAAACTCTTGTCCGTGTGACCCCTGACATTCGTCCGAGTGGTTTGCTCTCTATTAATGTCACTGACTTGCAACCGACATATCTTATTGACCTCGTGTTTAATGTGTATCTTGTCAATGTGTAAGCCCCTGACAGCTCCCATCATGCCAAAGGTCATTGCACCCCACTGACAGCTAGAGCTGCGTCACTGTATCATTACGGGATCTTCTGTGCAAATTATTTTTACCACGGGTAGCCCCAGCTTATATGGTGGCACTGGAGCATAATGGGTCCTAATCATTTATATGATTGACCTTCTAGTAAAAACACAGGACTAAAGTAGCAAAAGGGAACTGGTCATACTACAATGGTTAAGAGAACTGAGGACATTCAGAGAGGTCCTGAGTGTGGGAACAAGAAAATGTGCTCTGCTGGTGTAAATCTGCAGCCACAGATGCCCATCTGTAAACATTTAATGTGGAAATTCACAGTCCAGAGAGCTGAGTAACAGCCCTTGAATCTTCTACATTTACTCATTTAGCTGATGCTTTTCTCCAAAGCAGCTTACAATGTTAAGGTTACAAATATTTACCAATTCATACAGAAATTTTATTGCAGTATTCTAGAGTAAGTACCTTGCTCAAGGGTACTGTAGCCAGAGGCAGGGATCAAACCTGCAACATTTGGAGCCAAACGTACTAACTTTAACCACAACAATACTAGCTGTGCCTGCTGTGCTAGAGGATGACGTAGGGTAGGGTGAACAGAGGAGAAAGAGAAGAATTTGAGAGGGTGGTGGTGGGGGGGGTTAATTTTTTGAAGTAAGTGTCCCATTTCTCAGCCTACATTCAAAGGGCAGATACCCTGGATTAATGTAAAATAGTCTCTACTTTTACAGCAAGTGTTTAATCATCATGTGTCAGTGCTGTGAGCTCTAATGCCATGGCATGTTTCTGAAAATATATAGGAAACACTGACATGTTTTTGAAGCACATGTTTAGATATATGCCTGAACTCTGAAGGATGAGAAACCACACACATTACACCACCACTGTAACGCAGTAATGCAATATAAGGTGGTTTTTGCTTTGGGCTCTATACCAGGAATGTAAATTAGGCTAAAAAAGATTATGAGAAAGTAGAAATTATTAAAAAGCCACACAATGTACAAGGGGGGGTTAACAGATGGTTCTGGAGCATTAATGCTGAGAGAAAAAAATGTGAGCTCATTTCATCACAATTACAAAAGAATAATGTCACTTTGGGGGGTTTAGTATCAGAGGGGATTTTCACCCCCATCCCACTGTAGTCCCCTCTCACTGGACACCTTATGTAGGAAAGTTATCCATAGTCACGAGTTGTAGAACAGGGATTTTCACCTTAGAGAGCAATGAGCTAGTTGGCAGGGAAATGAGGCCTTCTATAGAAATATATAGAAAAAAATGTACCCCCCCCACACACACACACACACACACACACACACACACACACACATACACACACACACACCCTCCCCCATTCTGTCTTCCCGTTGTCTTCTGTTCACCCTGCTGTTCTGTATCCTGTTCCCTCTGTAAGATTCAAGGCCTGTTATTTAGCTCTCTTACACACATACACATATAAGACAATATACGAGGATCAAATATGAGGTCATAGAGTGATATCAAAAACTAACAGATTTGGGTTATGTGGACAGATGAAAAAACTGACCACCATCTCCTTCAATACAAGTCTGATCCTTATGGACAGGTACCTGAAGGTGAAAACAGTGGAAAGGTATCCACATGAAATGCACAAGAAGAAAATAAATGACAGCATGTTGCTATGCCAAAGCCTATTATGTGAAAAAAAATGGGAGTGACAAACAGGTTGCGAAAATACAAATGAAGGAAATGAAAGAATAGCACAGAATCTCATCTCAGTTAAAATTAAAAAGAAATGAAAAGCCATGTCTGTTTTTATTGCTGACAGTGTCCTTTTATACATACTGTGTACGTGTTGTGTGTGTGTGTATGTATACACTGTATAATATATATATAGAGAGAGAGCGAGACAGAGATACACACACACACACATTTTCAGAACCGCTTGTCCCATACTATACGGGGTCACGGGGAACCGGAGCCTACCCGGCAACACAGGGCGTTAGGCCAGAGGGGGAGGGGACACACCCAGAACGGGACGCCAGTCCGTCGCAAGGCACCCCAAGCGGGACTCGAACCCCAGACCCACCGGAGAGCAGGACTGTGGTACAACCCACTGCGCATGCTCTCTTATATTGGCTTTTACAGAGAAAAAACGTCACTGTGGAATGCATTCGAAGCATGACAAAAATACTTGCCACTGTTGCCATGGACAATAATGGCTGCTTGAACAACGCAAAAAAGCATGTCATCTCAGAGGAACACACTTGTAGTTCAATCTCCATACCTTCCGTATCTCATTAAAATACCCTCTGGCTCCCCCAAGATCGCTGTCACATGGTGCAGGCCTGCCATCCGTTTGCGCATTGTGCAGCATGCGGTGACTGAGGCGTGCACCTGCATGTGAACGCCGCTCTCAGCTAATCTGTATTCCTGTCTGGTTCTGCAAAGCAAAGTTGCTTGTCAGTGTCCCTTCCAGCCTTCCATGTGCTCCCGCTTGCCCTCTTTCTCTTGTGTTTGATTTCTGGCCTCTTCTTTCTCCTGGACCCCACCAAGAAATATGCATACATGGACACACACAGGTGCTCGCCGTAGAAGCAGACTAGGGGTGAGCACCACGAGTGCGGGTGTGACAGATCGGCGCAGGTCTCCACAGAAAGAGCTACCCCCCTCGGCCAGATCAATAGCCACTCCATATTTTAACAAGCAGGCTGAAATAAAAGCCAACAGTGCGTGTCATGAGCCATTCTGCTGTGTTCATTTCCTGATGCCATTAGTGGAAACATCTTTGTCTGTATGATGCCACCATCCTTATAGGGACACACCTAAAAGACATATTTCTCCAATTATCATTCCTCAACACTTGATTAAGCCATTTCCTTCCTAGAGCGGTGAAGATTTCATTGTTTTCCCCTAAACTTTCTAAGACAGGGATACTTTTAAGAGCCAGGAAGTGATTTGTGAAATAACTTTCAGCATCTGTCTCACAATGTTTCTAAAGGCTGTTAACATATCTTTAGAGGTGTCACAATGCAGAATGATTCGAACAATCGCGAGGAATGCCACTTCAGGTCTACCCAGCCCCATCAGCTCACCTGATCTGAAATTAATTACAAAAAAATATATATGAGGGGTGAAGAGATACCATCGGGTTGCGGATTGTTAATTAGTTTTCTACTGCCTTGCCTGCGTTCAGCAAAAGATCCTTCTTTATGTACTTTGTGTTTTTTTTGTTCTCTGTGCATTTCTGTTCCTGTCCTGTCTGGACCAGTCCTTTGCGCCCCGTCCTCATCCCATGTTCCAGCCCTGTCTCCATCACACCTCTGTGTGTGTGCCCACTCTGGTCTCGTACACCACTTC
Organism: Scleropages formosus; assembly: GCF_900964775.1. Lineage (NCBI taxonomy): Eukaryota > Metazoa > Chordata > Actinopteri > Osteoglossiformes > Osteoglossidae > Scleropages > Scleropages formosus. Next base: position 23,751,908 of record NC_041820.1, read on the forward strand.
TACTTATTGTCCACATAAGAACACTGTGTGCATCTCTTTGTCCTGTGTTCATCATATCACTGAAGCCCTTCACCTGTTCATCTGCACCGAGCACTTTGATTTACACTCTGCGTTTGAATTCTCACTGCTTTCATCCGTCTTCATGTCACACCCAGACATAACGAAAGGTATGTTTTGTGTTTTGCCTTGACTCTGTAGACTTGCACATTTCTATACTTAAGTTCATCCGTGTGGCCTTCCTTTCACTGGGATGAGTCTTATATGTAATGAAGAACTTTCTAAAGTCACTCAGTACACAATCGATTCTGCAGCGTCAAATTCTTTTCAAGTGGAATCGATGGCTTGCTGCTCTGTTCCATTCTCTTCAGAATAATTTATTATCTTTAATTTTTCGGCTGCAGTACATGCATGTTATGGCTCCGTAAAAACTACTAAAATATTAAAGGCATTATGAATATAATTTAATAGCTGTCATTTTAATTATTTTAAGTATAATGCTTGTTATAGTCCCACTGAGCCTTAGCCTGACGTAAATCTACACATTAAACACAGGTGTTTAAATTTTGACTTTATGGTAAGACTCGGGATCATGGGTGCATTATAGCCAAGATTTTACGGTTATCTGCATTAGGTGTCCTGGATCTCCCCCGGGGCCTTCTCCCACTAGGATGTGCCTGCTCCTCCCATGAAGGCATCCAGCAGGGCTTCATAACTAGATGTCTAAACCACCTCGGCTGACTCTTCTCATTATGGATGACTGGTGAAGCCCTCCAAAGGCACCGACCACTTGACCAGCATATTAGGGAGTGGTGAGCCCCACCATCTTGCAGAAGAACCTCATTTTCACAAAGTGTACGTGATTTTGTTATTTTAGTTGTTACGCAAAACCTGTGACCAAAGGTGAGGATGGAGACATTGACATAATTGTTAATTGGAAACTTTGTCTGAAGACTTAACTCCAGCTCCACCCTTTTGTACATTGTCAGAAGCACTACAGAAGCTGCACCAAGCCAAGGAAAGGACACCAAGGTACTTAAATTTCTCCACACCCCCTCCCAGGAACTGGAAAGAGCAACCCAACATATCTCTGGAGAACCTTCACCTCTGATTTGGAGGTGCTGATCTTCCTCCTGACTGTGCCACACTCAAGTGCAAACTGCTCTAGCATAGCTCAAGATCACATTACAATGAAGCCAACAGGACTTCACTACAAAAAGCAGCTGTGAAAACCTGGTATCCTCAACATGGATACCATATGGATACCGTATCCTGTCCATTAATACAACAGAAAAAAATAATAAAAAAGTCACACATTTGGCCCAGTGCAACACCTATACCAACTTTGGTACTCCTGCAAAAGCTCTTGCAGAATATGCTAAAGCACAAGACTGTAGGCCTTCACCAGGCTGACAAAGCTCACATAAGGTGGGTTTACAATTTCCCATGACCCCTCCGCTGTTCTTGGAAAAGTGACAAGCTGGTCCACTGCTGCATAGTCAGAACAACATCCACATTACTCATCCAAAATCTGAGGCTCGGTATTTGGATGTCACCTCATCTTTAGTACCCTGGGATACACTTTGCTGTGAGAGCTGAGAAATGTGATCTCTTGACAGTTGGAGCAAATCCTATGGTCCCTGGGACACACCACCACCATCCTATTCTTTCTGACAGTACTGAAGATGTGTCTCAGCCTAGAAGGACCAGGAACATTCAAAGCTTTCAACATATATGGAGAAGATCTCATCTGCCCCTGTAGCCCCACTGCTGTCCATAGTCTCACTACCACAATATCATCCACCCACAGTATGGACCTCAGTCTCTAAAAAGCTTGAATCACTGACCCCTGGAAGGATGCCCTGACTGCTGGATTCAAGAGCTCCTCAAAATGCTCCTCACTCTTCCCAGTGATACTGGGGCATTGGCTGATGTACTGGTTAAAGCTACTGCTTTACAATCAGAAGGTCTCGAGTTTCAATCCCATATCATTGATGCAACTGAAACACACGTAATGTATCACCAACAAAAATGAGTACCATGATTACAAGTGTCTGAATCGACAGCAAATTTATTTTTCCAATGTTCCATTAACATTTTTGTTGTTTCTGAGAGGATCACAATGAAAAACTTCCGTTAATACTTTTCATTTAAATATTGGGTTGCATGTTATTGTAGTCTATAAATTATTACATCCAAGTTTACTACTCTTACATTTATATTGTTTATTGGTCCACCTGTAGAATTTCTGAAACCTGGTGAGAGTATAAGTTTTTTCATACTTTCTTAAATACTATGTGGAAAAGAATATGGCAACTGGAAGATGAGTATATTCTTGTATAGCTGATGCTTTGATCAAAACAGATTTGGCTTCAGTTTTAACCCACCAGAGCATCCTTCAACCCATTTGGCCCAACTTTATCACCCAGCCAAAGCAAGTCACATACATCAGCAGTTCGTACAGTTGGATACTGACAGACAATTTAGATTAAGTGGTTCTTTACTCATCAGAACTTCAACATTTCATGTAACAGATGGATTAAAGAAAGGTACTCACACTGTACGATGAGTTCTACAATGGCCTCCCGTGGCTTGACGTTGAAGCCGTTGTACTGGCTGGTCTGGCAGCGGTAGGAGCCCGTCATCTCACGGGAGACATTGACGATGCGCAGGACACCGTCATAGCTTTCAGTCTGCATGGCACCATCAGGCATTGGCACCTCCTTGTCAGCCCGCGACCACAGGATGATGGGCTTGGGCTTCCCTGAAACAAGGCACTGGAGCTCCACTGTATCGCCCTCCTGGGTCACCAGGGGTGACTTCCCGCGCGGCACTGTCAGGTTTGGGGGAACTAAGAAAGAAAAAAACAGAGGAGGAACTGATATGGGGCTCTAGTATGTCTGATGACCGATTCCCCACAATGCCTTGCTCTTTGATCCCCTCCATGGCATACACCACCACTGTGTGTTATGCTGAAAGTTACGAGAATATTACTTGAGTAACTCACTAAACACAGGCAGTTTGATGCATTATGGTTAGCCGAAATCAAACGTTTATGATGCATGTATCTAAACCTGGGATTAGGAGAATTTCAGTTACAAAGAAACTGAACTCCAAATTCACTCCATAACACTTGCACTTCAGAAAGTGTGTAATTGATCTAATTGAAAGAATCCAGAGTCTGGAACATTCTGATCAGTGTGTATGAACCCCAAACTGCGCGCACACACACTAAGTAGGGAGCTGAGGCAGGAATTGGCAGTGTCCTCAGAGTATCATCATCCTGCATAACAACAACAGTCACTGCATCCTCGTTCGAATCCTATTTCTCATCAACAGCTGTTTTAACAATAACACTGCTTTTTTGCAGTATGGATAATCCTCAGTTGTGTAATCCTGTACCTACACTTTGGTTTGCAGTAATAACATTTACAAAGAGTCATCCCGTGCAGCAGACAGTCATCTACCAGGTTCAAGCTATGCTTTTTGTACCAGTTCACTTCTCCAGGGTTTGCATACTCTGTTAGCATTTCTCATAGTGAGGCCCCTTCTGTAAATCCTTGGTGCCCCAGTGTATCAGACTGGCTGAGTCATCAGAGCACCTTCTCAGTTCAGACACATTCACTTAAGGTTAGGGTTAAGGTTAGGTAACAGTAGGTAGGAAGGGAGGCAAAGCAGCCCAAAGTAGCCCAGTACGCAGCTTCAGAATGAAAGGAAAGGTCAGACCGAGGTACTACGTATGATGTCCTTCCAGTGCAACAAAAGTTAACCTCTGACACACTACAAACACAAAAAGCAAGAAAAATCTCTTGATGCCAAGGAGTATGCTAACCATGACAACCTGCAAGTCTGGGAATATCGGCTTAGAGATTCTGTGTTTTTTACTCCTGTTTTTTCAGGTGTGAAATAAAGCATCACAAAAAGGAGATAATAGCAGAAGGTATCATTATACAAGTGTATTGTTTACTCCTTGGTCCCAGCTGACGCGACTTTACATTGGAGAATATATAAGGCACGAACAGGAGAGCTCTGTATGGTGGAAATACACGGGATCTGTATCTGTTTGCATTGTGAGCCATCTCGCTGACTGACAAGGCCATTACTTTCATCCCTGTTTCTATCCCATGGGTGGCACAACAAAGCTGTTAGAACAGCCTTGTCAAAACCGGGGTCCTGGACAGGACACAATGCATCGGGGGAACTACGTCCAAAGACCTTGTAGGGCATAAAGAAAAATCTGCCTGACGCCACTCTAGACAGGAAGCGGCCTGATCCTAATCCCAGCGTGCTGGGCTGCCCAAGGCACTAGAACCAAAGGTACCATGAGACAGGTTATATAAAAACAGCCAGCTGCACCATGGGACCCTAAGAGTTCAGTCTCAGGCTGCAGGATGTGCATCACACCACCAAAGCATCACGCAAGCATGGTGCTCCAACAGGAAAGGAGCGATAACAAAAATTATTCCTAAAGTTACTATTTTAGAATTTAAAAAATCTAATCTAAAATTAATATTACTGCCAACTCTGAATTGTACTGATGCTCCTCAAGGACCCACCACACAAATATGCTGTACACATCCACAGGTAAGGGGAGCAGCTTTGAGCTGTAGGATTCTTTTTCGAAAACAGTGTAAAGTGAGGGCTTAATTAATCCATGCTTTTTAAAAAATACGTATGTTCATAAAAATTGGATTTTAACTTTTTATATATGCATCTTGAATAAAATTGCACCCTCCAAGCATTTCTTTTTCTCAGGAGCTCACGGGGAACGACTGTCTAGTTTTTGAAACTTACTTCCCTTCACATCTTTAACATGTAGAAAACAAGTCGTGGAAGTTTTCTTTTTTTTCTTCCCCCCACAAGCCATAACAGGAGGTTCTGCAACTGCTAACAAGCATCATTAGTGATTGCTTGCATATTCTAAGAGTTACATGTAGTTCTTTTCACCATATCTAGGGAACAACTATGTCTAAAAAGCAAATGTTTCTGTTGCTAAGTTCTTCATTTAAAATTCACATTGCAATTCCACAATTCAGCTTCACTTTTTATTATTGTTGAGCTGATTGAGCAACTTTTTCATCCAAAGTGAGTTCAAGTTTGTATACACTTTCACAGCTGAAGCTGGATATTTAATTGGTGCAGCTCAGGGTAAGTACCTTGTTTAAGGGTGCTACAGCTGAGTTGTCTTGAGACTTTAACTTAGAACCTTCAGATTACAGGTGCCCTTATGCCCGTAACCACTATGGCACCCACGCAAACCATGAATATCATATTTAACGATACCGACAATCATGTGTATTTAATGGACTGTCCATGTGTTCGACTGCATAGGCTGTAGAAGGCTGTTGCTACACAGGGACTCAGTGTGTGTGAGACGTTCGGCCAGGTCTTGTTCTCCAGTGCTTGAGAAGAATATGAGCCAAACAAAAGCGGGAACATTCTACTCCATCATCCCCTATAGCAGGAGTCCATCAACAAGTAAGAAGTTATTTTTAATAGGTCAGAACTTCACCAGAGCAACACAGAAAAAAATACACACACACACACACATTTTCAGAACCGCTTGTCCCTTACGGGGTCACGGGGAACCGGAGCCTACCCGGCAACACAGGGCGTAAGGCCAGAGGGGGAAGGGGACACACCCAGGACGGGACACCAGTCCACCGCAAGGCACCCCAAGTGGGACTCGAACCCCAGACCCACCGGACAGCAGGACTGCGGTCCAACCCACTGCGCCACCGCACCCCCCGATTCAAAGGCAACATACTACAAATACAAATAAAACACATCCATTGTGACTCAATTATGTGCTACTACCAGCATTAACATTCCTTGCTGCTTTTCTCTGCAGGTAATGTGGATCTCTATGGTGCAGAGTGGAGTGCAGAAACAGAGATGCTGGGTCTGGTCAAGAGTGCAGCAGACAGTGACCCAATGGAACACACATATGGTGAATAGGGCACTTCTAGTTTATTGGTCAGAATTAGGTATGGTCATGTGATACTTCAGAAATGTTGGGGGGGGGCAAGCATGGATGAAAATCAACAAGTACATTAAAAGAAAATGCTAGAGCTGTTGTTACTCAGTTACAACCACGAAAGCAACATGGTACAAATAAAGGGCAATTATTTATTGCTGAATGTAAAACACGGCCCTTTAAAATACCAGTCAAAGAATCAGTTTTCTGCAATGGATGAATTCTGTAAAAATTTTTACATGGCATAAATATGGCACCAAATAATGAATAAGCTCCCACCACAGCTAATTCAACTCTCATTACAGCTGAACACCTCTGATTTTGCTGAGATTGAACTTTATTCGGCGCAAGCTAAATTGTCCTCATGGATGCTGAAAACAGACCACCTACATAAATATATGAGGTCCAAATGCCTTTGACAAAGACCAGAAGAAAATTATAACGCCCGGACGTAAAATGGACACAGTTGTATTTTACTGTATTATCCAGACACAACCGTAAAGAACAACCCCAATAGCAGAGTGTACCTACAAGTGCACAATTCAAATTAATAAATGAAATGTACGACTGACATGGTAAACACAGAACAAGGAGACACAGGGAGTGTTCTGAGAGCAAGTGAAACAATTTTATGTACACAAGACTAACACACCAAGATGAGCCGTGGACTGAAGTGGAGTACGAGATCTAGACAGAATCAGAAAGGAAAGGAGCAGAAGCTGGGACATGACAAACTGGAACAGAACTTGGGAAACAGGTCAGTGAATATGTGTCGCTAGAGCAATCAGAATAGAGTAGTAAAGCGCTGATGAAGAATCTGCAAACCACTTATGTGACCTCAGCCCTTTTATCGTCAGGTCAGTTGGGTTGAGGTGTGCTGTTATCTTGGGTGGGCATCGAGCGTTTCACCCCAGGGGTTGTGACAAAAAGAGCAATGCCATATGATTTCCTTTGAAATTTGAAAATGTTATAATTTGATTAAAGGAGGATTAAAGTGATACATTTACAAAAGTGATTTAGATAGATGTCCAACTTTTTAAAACGTAAGTTGCTTGCTAAGTGACAAATAATAATCATTGACACATTTTAATATCAAAATGGAGCCAAATATTAAAGGAAATTGTCAATAGTAGTCCAGGGTGGGATTAATCCTAGAAATATGACTGTACTGGGTAAATGCACAAGACTAAATCCCTCCCTGCAGCTCTAATACAGCCCATTTGATTGATAAATGGCGCCTTACAATAGCATTATGAAATGTACTCTTTGACAAGGAACCTGTCAGCTACCTAGACTGCTTATTTCTAAAAATAATGCGGTTGGTACAACAGCAATAAAACAAACAGCAAATAACAGCAAGAAGAACAATAATAATAATAAAAATAATAATTCTGTACTGAAATTAGATTCTGCCTAAATTTGTAATCCAATTTGTCTAATTTAATTAGCTATGCAATTTAATTTGTAATGAGAGCATTTTCAGCTGGAGTCCCAGAAGTGCTGTGCTGCTGTAAAAATATCCAGTTGCAGTAAAATACCCAGTTGTAAATATGTATAAAAATCACGTCGGATAAAGGTTTAGTTAGGCAAAACAAAAAATATTTTGCTGAAATTTGAAAAGCCAACTAACTGCTTTACATTTGTGTGTGTATGTATATGTATGGATGTATAAAACAATATAAATATATATAATAAATAAAATGTATTATATAAATAACTAGAACCTAGTTATTTATTTATATACAAAGACCCTGGTTATGGCCTATAAATGCATCAATAGAACTGCCCCTAGATATTTACAAGACTTCAATCACTACACCCTAACCAGACCGCTTCGCTCATCTACTTCTACCCACTTGGTGGTCCTGCGCACAAAATGTAAACCACGGAGTTTCTCAGTTCTGGCTTCGTTAATGATGGAATGACCTCCCCCTCTCACTCGGAACTGCTGAAACTCTGTCCACATTTAAGAAGGCTCTGAAAACTCACCCCGTGAAGACTCACTTTGCCCATGATCTCTCAAGCTCATTTAAGTCGTAATTGTTCATGCACCATAAATTTATGATCATGCCCAGATAAGCCTGTACATAGCTGCTACTCCTGTACTGTACGTAAATGTTTGTGTACCTTTAAAAAAAAATGTAGGAAGGTGACCAGGAATCATCTATTCTGAGTTTTATGCACTTACTCCTGTGATGAACATCGGTGCACATAGTAGAAAGAAACAAACTAAGTTCACTTAATAATCACACATCTGCAACTATGTCTCTCTTTCCCCTAATGCATGCACGCACGCACACAGTCTGAAGCCACTTGTCCTAAATAGGGTCACGGTGAACTGGAGCCTAACTCGGCAGCACAGGGCACCCCAAGCAGGACTTGAACCTCAGACCCACCAGAGAGTGGAACTCGGCCAAACCCGCTCTGCCACCGCACCCCTCTTTCTTCTACTGAAATGCACAAATTGTATTTCAATTCGAGATATACGTCGCTTTGGAGAAAAGTGTCTGCAAAATGAATAAATGTAAATATAGGGGTGGTATGTGTGTCTTCCTCAAGCTCTGGTCCTCTACCATAGGCCTTGGAGTTTGAGGGTTCTGCACAGTATCTTAGCTGTTCCTAGGACTGCATTTTTCTGGACAGAAACTTCACATGTTGTTCCAGGAATCTTCTGGAGCCACTCTCTCAGTCTGGGGGTCACAGCCCCGAGTGCTCCTATTACCACTGTAACCACTCTGGACTCCACCTTCCACATCCATTCCAATTCTTCCTTCAGCCCTTGGTACTTCTCAGTGTTCTCATGCTCCTTCTTTCTGATATTACTATCACTTGGGATTGCTACATCTATCACAATTGCCTGCTCTTCTCCTCCTTGTCAACCACCACTATGTCTGGTGGGTTGGCTGGCAACTGCTTGTCAGTCTAAAACTTGAAGTCCCACAGAAAATTAGCTCTGCTGTTTTCAACCACCTTTGGTGGTGTCTCTCAACTGGACTTGGGGACTTCCAGTCCGTATTCTGCACAGATGTTCCTGTACACTATCCCAGCCACTTGGTTATGCCTCTCAGTGTATAAGGTCCCAGCTTGCATTTTACACCCTGCTACTATGTGCTAGACTGTTTCAGGGGCGTTTTCGCACAACTTGCACCTTGGGTTCTGTTTGTTCTGGTAGACCCCGGCCTCTATGGATCTGGTGTTTATAGCCTGTTCTTGTGCTGCCGTGATCAGAGCCTCTGTGCTGTCCTTCAGACCAGCCTTTCTAGCCACTGGTAGGATTTCTTGATGTCAGCCACTCCTTCTATCTGTCAATGACAGAGTCCATGGGGGGGCTTGGTCTTCCACGATGTCTCCTTTTCTTCCTCATCACCCTCTGTTTTCTGCTGCCTGAGGTACTCAATTAGCAGTTTGTCCTGGTGGGCCATCTTCCTGGTGTACTCTTGGATGCTCCTTGTTTCATCCTGGATAGTGGCTTTGACACTCCCTCACTCTCGGCCCCCCTCTTTTCACATATTGTACAGTCTCAGGGTGCTGGACTTTAGGTGGAACCCTCCGGTGCAGCGTGAGGAGTTTTTCTGTCTTGACATCTGTGGCATCTATCTCACCCTGTGACCAACTTATTATTCCAGCTGGGTATCTGATGGCTGGTAGGGCATACATGTTGATGGCTTGGACCTTTTTCCTATCATTGAGCTGGCTTCTCAGGACCTGCCTTACTCTCTGGAGGTATTTGTTGTGGCTGACCAACTTGCTGCCTCATCATGGTTCCTACAGACCTGTGGGATACCCAGGTACTTGTAGCTGTCCTGTATGTCTGCAATTCTGCCCCCTGGCAATTTCCCTCCTTCAGTCTTGATCATCTTCCCTCTTCTTGCTACCATTCATGTGTGTATATATATATATATATATATATATATATATATATATGGGGGTGTGGTGGAGCAGCGGATTTGGGCAGGGCCTCCTCTGTGGTGGGTCTGGGGTTCGAGTCCTGCTTGGAGTGCCTTGCGGCAGACCGACGTCCTGTCTAGGGTGTGTCCCCTTCCATTTCAGCCTTGCGCCCTGTGTTGCCAGGTTAGGCTCTGGTTCGCTGCGAACAAGCGGTTGTAGGCATTGTGTGTGTGTGTGTGTGTGTGTGTGTGTGTATGTGTATATACAGTACTATGCAAAAATTTTAAGCACTTGAGGAAAAAAGCTGTAAAGCTGTAAAGTGAGAATGCTTCTAAACGTAACGCTCTTAATTAATAAACTTCCTACAAAGCTTAGTAACCATATATCGTTAACAACCGCTTGGTGCGGTGGGCTTGGCCAGGTCCCGCTCTCTAGTAGGTCTGGGATTTGAGTCCTGTTTGGGGTGCCTTGGGATGAACTGGTGTCCCATCCTGGGTGCGTCCCCTCCCTCTCCAGTCTTGTGCCCTGTGTTGCTGTGTCAGGTTTCGGTTCGCTGCCTCCCTGCTTGAGATAAGTGGTTTCAGACTGTGTGTGTGTACTTTCATTCTTTAACAACATAAAAAACCCTTACTGTGATGGTGGCGCGTGTACAACACGAGGCCCAGCCCGGGAATTTGCAATTTAGTAGTTATTTCTTTACTAGTTGAAAGCTTATTCAAGCAGAATAGTCTTGCACTTATTTCATACAGCCGACAAACATTGTTAAACATTGGTCTCTGCTGCACAGATGATACTTTAACACACTTTCACCCCCCGGGGAAATCGCCAGAACACCGTGGACTGCTGATCCAGCTCGCCCAGCAGCGAGAGCCCAGCGTCGGCACCATGACCGTAAACAAAGACAGGGGAAGCAAGGCGGCATTAGAGCTAGGCTGAAGCTAAACCTACATCACCCATCGCTCCCAAGCATCTTACTTGCAAGCGTACGGTCTCTGGTGAACAAAATGGACGAACTGCGGCCCCGGATAACAACAAACAAATGGATTAAGGAATGCAACATCATGATTTTTATGGAAACATGGCTTAACACCAACATTCCCAGCAGCACCATTGAGCTGGAGGGTCGCAGTGTTTTCCGAGCAGACAGAACTGCAGTGGACTCTGGTAAGCGCAAGGGTGGAGGACTGTACATTTACGTTAACAAATCATGCTGCACAGACTCTACTGTAACTGAAAGTCATTGCTCGGTTCATTTAGAATATTTGATGATTAAGTGCAGACCCTTCTATTTACCAAGAGAATTCTCAGCCATTGTTTTAACTGCAGCATACATCCCTCCGGATGCTAATGCTAAGTTAGCTATGGAAGAACTGCACGCAGCAATAAGCAAACAACAGTCTGTACACCCCGATGGAGCTTTTATTATTGCTGGAAACTTTAACCACTCCAACTTAAAAATTGGATTTCCCAAATTTCATCAGCATGTCTCCTGCTCTACTAGAGGGGACAACACACTGGACCATGTATATACAAACATTGCTGAAGCATACAAGCCCATTCCCCTCCCTCATTTGGGTCAGTCTGATCATCTTTCTTTGTTCATGCTACCCAAATACACACCATTCATCAAACGTGTGAAGCCATCAGTGTTGATAGTGAAGGTATGGCCAGAGGGGGCCATTTCTTCATTACAGCAACAGTTTCAGGACACTGACTGGAATAAGTTCGCCTCACAGGCCACCTTGGGCTCACACACAGACATCGATATTTATACATACTCCGTACTGGACCATATCAACATGTGTATTGACACTGCCACTACCGTTAAACATGTGAAAAACTTTCCTAATCAGAAGCCGTGGATGAACTCTGAGGTCCGCCTCCTGCTGAAAGCAAGAGATGCTGCTTTTAAATCTGGCGATGCAGAGGCCTACAGCAGAGCCAGGGCTAACCTGAAAAGGGGCATTAGGAAAGCCAAGCATTCATATAAACTTCGCATTGAGGATCATTTCCACAACAACTCCGACCCCAGACGCGTGTGGAAAGGCATCCAATCTATTACCAACCACAAACTAACAATACAGTCCCTACCAACCAGCAGTGCCTTCCTCCCAGACGAGCTCTACCACTTCTTTGCTCGCTTTGACCAAGGTATCAGACATCACACCACAAATGCTAACTCCTCCTCTGTTGACCCCCCACTATCACTCTCCACAACTGAGGTGTACTCAGCACTAAGGAGAGTAGATACACGTAAGTCAGCTGGCCCTGATGGCATACCTGGCATGTGCTCAGGGCATGTGTTGGTCAACTGGCACAGGTCTTCACTGACATTTTCAACCTGTCATTGGCCCAGGCCTCTGTTCCCACATGTCTGAAAAGTACAACTATCATACCTGTGCCTGAGCATTCAAATGCAAAGTGTTTGAATGATTTTTGTCCTGTTGCACTCACCCCTATTGTTATGAAGTGCCTTGAGAAACTGGTACTGAGTCACCTCATAGTGGGCCTCCCACCTACACTGTACCCACACCAGTTTGCCTACTGCCCAAACAGGTCGACAGAGGATGCCATTTCCACTGCTCTTCATTCAGCCCTCACCCACCTGGATAACAAGAACACATACATAAGGACGCTGTTCATTGACTTTAGCTCCGCATTTAACACGGTCATTCCCACAAAACCGATCACAAAGCTCAGTGCCCTGGGTATCTGCACACCCATATGCAGATGGATTCTGGACTTTCAATCCAACAGACCCCAGGCTATAAAGTTGGGCAATCGCATGCCCTCCACCCTCATTTTGAACACCGGCATCCCACAAGGTTGCGTGTTGAGCCCACTGCTCTACTCCCTGTTTACCCATGACTGCGTTCCTCTGCATAACTCCAACATCTTCTTCAAGTATGCAGATGATACCACAGTGGTTGGCCAGATCAGTAACAATGATGAAACGGCCTACAGGGAGGAGATACAACGCCTGTCAGCATGGTACTCCAGCAACAACCTCACCCTCAATTCCATGAAGACCAAAGAGCTCATTGTGGACTTCAGGAAATCTAACAGCAGCAGACACCCCCCTATCTACATCAACGGTACTGAAGTAGAGCGTGTCTCCAGCTTTAAGTTCCTGGGTGTCCACATCTCTGAGGATATGTCCTGGCATCAGAAAACCTCAATTCTGGTTAGGAAGGTGCAACAGCTTCTTTACTTCTTGAGAACACTGAAGAAAGCTCATCTGTCCCCTGAGATTTTAACTAACTTATACCGCTGTATCATTGAGAGCATCCTGACAAACTCCTTCACAGTGTGGTACAGCAGCTCTACAGTATGCGAAAGAAAAGCCCTGCAAAGGGTGGTGAAAAATGCCCAACGCATCATTGGCACACAACTACCTGCCACTGAGCTTCTTCACCATAACAGATGTTTGCGCAGAGCACACAAAATCATCAAGGACTCCTCACATCCCAGTCACAAACTGTTCAACCTCCTTCCATCCAGGAGAAGATACAGGGCCATTTGCACCAAAAACAGCAGGTTCAGGGCCAGTTTATTCCCTACAGTCATCACCCTACTGAACTCTACACTTCGCTGTTAGATCACTGATGTCTCACTAACGTCTTACTGACGCTTTACTATTTTTTAACTGCCTGTAATCATTATGTGATTCTGCTCCACCTTGTACTTCCAATGTTATCTCTATATAATAATAATAAATATAATTGTAAATAATTGATAATTCATAGAATGTCCTAGTTATCTTTGTGTATATGTATGTATATGTATATACATGTACATACATGTATATACATATGCATATATAATATGGATAAATGTATATATTTATATATGTATAATACACAGACACACACACACACACACACACACACACTTTCAGAACCGCTTGTCCCATACGGGGTCGCGGGGAACCGGAGCCTACCCGGTAACACAGGGCGTAAGGGCGGAGGGGACATACCCAGGATGGGACACCAGTCCATCGCAAGGCACCCCAAGCAGGACTCGAACCCAAGAGCAAGACCGTGGTCCAACCCACTGCGCCACCGTACCCCCCGTATATATAATATAGATATATATATTAGGACTACTGTAACTCTCTCCTGTGTGGCCTTCCTGCTAATGCCATCAAACCTCTGCAGCTTCTACAGAATACTGCTGCACGAGTTGTGTTTGATTTGCCAAAGCGCTCCCATGTATCTCCTCTACTCATTTCTCTGCACTGGCTTCTTATAGCCGCCAGAATCAAATTCAAAACCCTAGTTACCGTGTACAAATGCATCAATAGAACTGGTCCCAGCTATTTACAAGACTTAATCAACCGGTACACCCCAGCCAGGCCCCTACGTTCATCTACTTCTGCTTGCTTGGTGGTCCCGTGCACGAAAGGCAAAGCTCGGACGTTCTGGGTCCATTGTGGTGGAATGACCTTCTCTTGTCACTCAAAACTGCGGAAACTCTATCCGTTTTCAAGAAGGGTCTGAAAACCCACCTTTTCCAGATCCACTTTGCCCAAGATCTATTCAGATCATCTATGGTGTAACTGTTCACGCATCCTAACTCCAGAGGCATCCCCAGATACAATCTTTATTCAGCCATTACTCTGGCATTGTACTTGCTCATTTGTGTATCTTATAACATTAAAAAAAAAAATAGTTATCGGGATTTGTCTATCCTGTGTCTTATGCACCTACTTGAACGATGAAACTCGGTGCAGCAAGTGGTAGGGAACAAACTAGGTTTGCTTCAGACTTTCATGTTTGCAGCTATGTCTCCTTCTCTTAATGTAATGCATAAATTGTACTTTTGCTGAGATGTTTGTCGCTTTGGACAAAAGCATCTGCTAAATGAGTAAATGTAAATATAATATGTATATTATCTGTAAATACATGGTGCATTATCCTTGCTACTGTTGTACATAGTCTATAGAAATTTTTAGCAGGAATGTATATATATATATATATATATATATATATATATATATACACACACACACACACACATTCCTACTGCTACCTGCTCAACAGCTTTTGTACATACTCTCTGCCATATTCTATTCATTTACATGTTGTACACACACACACACACATTTTCAGAACCGCTTGTCCCATACGGGGTCACGGGGAACCGGAGCCTACCCGGCAACACAGGGCGTAAGGCTGGAGGGGGAGGGGACACACCCAGGACAGGACACCAGTCCGTCGCAAGGCACCCCAAGCGGGACTTGAACCCCAGACCCACTGGAGAGCAGGACTGTGGTCCAACCCACTGCGCCACCGCACCCCCCCGTTGTACATACATTTCTTATATTTAACTGCACTTGTTCATTTGCACAATTCTACTATTTGTAATTCTACTAAATGCTAAACTGCATTTCGTTGCTGTGTACCTGTACTATGCAATGACAATGAAGTTCAATCTATCTATCTATCTATATCTATCTATCTATCTATCTATCTATAATACTGTAACTTTTTGCAAAAGGAATGCTTGGAAATCTAAAATATGCTCTTTCCCACTGACAATAATGCAGAAGACAACCATCTAAAACAAATACTTTTGTGAAACATCTAAGTGCCTAAGACTTTTGGACAGTACTGTATACTTTATTGTTAAGGACACGGCATCCAAAGTCTACCCATGTATAAAGCTGACATTTAATATTTACCTTTGGAATGTCTACAACCGCTCGACCCAAGTGGTGTCGCAGTGAGACAGAGCCTACCAGGCAACGCTGGGCGGAAGACCTAAGGGGGAGGGGACATACCCTGGACAGGATGCCAGGCCTCTGCAAGGCACCCCAAGGAGGGCTTTGATATTTACTTTCATGCATTTATGTCACTGTCATTTTTAACAGCTGATTTATTTATTTAATTGCATAATTATTTTGTTTGGCGGATCACAAGTTTGCTAAGGGTTCACAGAGAGCACTGGATTCCAGACAAAACAGCTCCCAGCATGTCTTCCTTCATTTGTTTTCACTGTTGTCTTCCGCAATGAAAATACAGCCAGTTCCCAATTAATCTGCTACCCTCTGGACAGACAATGAAACAATCAGGTAACAGAAAACCTCAAACAACAAAGGGATTGATGGACTTCCCATAACAATGACTTCAGCATTGTAATTGCTCAGTATCTGTTATAAGATTACTGAAGGTAATGCATGATACCTTCAATAAGTTCTAAAAGTGGCTGCCATGTGATTTTTTATAGTTTTGAGCCAGTGGTAATAAGAGCTCAGCAGCATTGCGTGATGGCCGGTATTATAACTTAACGACCGTATCATGCATTGCAATTTACTTATCGCAGTATTGGATAAAATATCTTGCAAATTAGAACTACTCCAGTAAAAAGCCACATAGTTGTTAACGTACATGTCAGAACGCACATGTTTCTCGCTCGCTCTCGCTCTATCTCTCTCCATATATATACACACATATATAAATACACACACACACACACACACACATTTTCAGAACCGCTCGTCCCATACAGGGCCGCAGGGAACCGGAGCCTACCCGGTAACACAGGGCGTAAGGCCAGAGGGGGATGGGACACACCCAGGACGGGACACCAGTCCGCCACAAGGCACCCCAAGCGGGACTCAAAACCCAGCCCCCCCCCCCCCCCCCCCCCCCCCACACACACACACACACACACATACATATACGTGTGTATATATATTATATATGTATATATTTAAAATACACCTTCACATCTTAGCCTAAGCAGTCTTTGGGCTCTAAGCAATAGTAATGAAGTAGTACTTTTGTTTTATATCTACATTATAGATGGAAACAAGGGATTATTCTAATAAAGGAAGACCTTTACTCCACCCTACCTCACCTGAAACATCTCCTTCGCAAAATACTCATCTCCTGAGTGCTGAAAAACCAGGTCTCAATGCTGACATGCTATTTGTCTGCAGCTATACTGACTTGTCTCTACTCTATGTATCTATCATGGATAAAGGAAAATTATGAAACAGTATGTTGTTTTTGGTAAAGCACATGGCAAACTGCACAGAGCAGTGTAAAAAAAAGTGGAAGAGAGGTCGTGGAAGAACCTCATAAAACCACAAACCTTTGGTGCATCTCTGCATGGGTCAACTACCCTTGTTAGTCAACCAGTAAACACTGAAACACATCCAAAGTGTGTCTCAGCTACTAAATAAATGGACCATTAGACAGTTTGGTGCAAACAATGAAATACTTGCTTCTCTTTTAGCACTTTTATCTTTTTTCTGTTACCACTGTATGGCTTCCTCTGCAGCGATACCTAAGGGCAGTGCAAGAAAAAATTTTGATTTACTGAAGTTTCAAAGAAGTAGCTTCTGGGCTTCTGTACCACATACAACACAGAACTGTGTCACACTCACCCATAAAGAAAACTTTTTCTTATAGACTAGTTGAACTCTCAAATATCTTGTAATCACACTTTGCCCACTTTAGTGCCCCATCCATGGTGAAATGATCCTGAAGACATTTCCTTCATAAATACACGCAGCGTTTCCTACTTCCAAACCATACCATATTGTCCCAGAAGCAGAGCATTTTTATTACTACTATTAATAGTTTTCACAGGTTCATAAACACAGGCACACTGGATGATGAAAGAATAATAACAAGTTTTGATGAATCGTATATCGAAATGAGGTCATTTAAAAGTTAGTAGAAATCTACCTTGAACAAATCTTATTTAGTACTGACTGTAGGGTGGATAAGGGGGTGAAGTGGGTCCTGCTCTCCAAGTGGGTCTGGGGTTCAAGTCCCGCTTAGGGTGCCTTGCGATGGACTGGCGTCCCATCCTGGGTGTGTCCCCTCCCCCTCCGGCCTTACGCCCTGTGTTACCGGGTAGGCTCCGGTTCCCCGCGACCCCATATGGGACAAGCGGTTCTGAAAATGTGTGTGTGTGTGTGTGGTGGATCCCATAGAAAAACAAGAAAACATACAGATAAATCTACTTTTCTTACTAATGGGCCTTCATAACTTTTAACAATCATTATAGTCCACCTATTGTCCTACTGTGTTTTCTCCACAAGAAATACATGCTGTGGAATAAAGTATAAGGTGGGCGGGGCCAACTAGTGAGCAGGTGAAAGACAGGGCTATTTTAGTACTCACCAGTGGTCGACGAGATGTTGACGTCAATGCTGATCTCAGGGATACCCCCACCCTTCAGCGAGGCCATACAGGTGTAGGTTCCAAAATCAGTAAACTTGAGGTCGATGATGTCCAGGTTGGTTGTGCCAGGGGAGATGTCAGGATCCGTCTGTGTGATGACCATGCGCTCAGAGCTGCGCAGCGCTCGTCCATTCTTCAGCCAGCTGAATGTCAGCTCCTCAGGAGGCGTGGCCTCCACTTGACAAGATATCTTCACCTCCCGCCCAATCTGAATGTTGTCATCATTGTGATAGGGGTCTGGGGTGATCCAGAAACGGCCCTTCTTCAATGCTGTGGGTAGCCAGGCAAAGAATGTCATTGAGAATACTGTCACAAATAAGCTCAGCAGCACAATTTTTATATATGCATATATATTTTTTTTATGTTTTTGAGAAGTGTTCTTAAGGGAATTCTTGTAAATCAGGCCCTGAACTATAATGCATTTACATTAATCACTCCACAAATATTAACAAAACCCAAAACCCATACAGAGAAAAGGCTATTGAAAGTTAAAAAATAGAAAAGACAAGGTTTCAACTGAAGAGTGAGGAGAAAAAAAAAAAAAAAAAAACTCCTGTGCTAGCTCTGGAGTACCTTTTTTCTCCATCATGAAGAAGTGCGCTGTTCAAGCTATAACTGTTTGCTCATAAGGACTGTGGGGACCTCATAAGGACGCTTGTAAACTAAATTTTAAGTACACACTGTATAGTGGTAAAGTGACCCAGGTGGCACATGTTTCAGCAGGGTGGAGCCCATTCAACCCTAAGAATCATTCTGCATAGAACACCTGAATTCACACTGGAAAGGAGCATCTGCCATACAAATAAATTATGTGACAAGACTCTTATCGTTAGTGCTAGACAACATGGTAAAGGTACAGCATATTGCATGGTACACGTCTTTTAATATGGCAGTGCATTCCATCTAGGTCTTCTGTAAGCTAAGATATCACAATGTGTCCCAGAAAAGAATAAAGGAATGGATGTAGCATCTCAAAGGATTTGAACGATAACTGCACTTTGAAAAGTACAATACATAAACACAAACATTCCATTTATTGGCTGGGACTGAAACTAGTTGCTTGGGCTGAGGAATCTGAGGATGTATTTTTCTGCTTGGGTACCTTGATTATCAGTGCAAACAACCCTGCAGGCAACAAATGTGACTCACAAAGGGTGGGTAAGTGTGTCACCACAACAGAGGGGAGCTGGAGGTCATAAGAAGTCTATGTATGGCTTTATTCATTCACATTGATTTTTTGTTATTAAAAAATTAACATATTAAAAATTGTTTAAAAAAAAAAGTTAAAATGTGATAGGTGAAACATTCCTTATTTCTGTCAATGTCTCCAATGTCATGAAAACTGTTTTTAACCATTAGCTGCTCTTTAAGAGTCCTTGTGGTGTTTTACTAGAGCACATCCAGGAGCGGAGTCCAACACCTTAACCCTTTACCCAAGGCACATGTCTACACTGAGGAAGGAGAGCTGGGTTTATGTTTCACAAAAGGAATTATTTCCAAGAAATTAGCTCAGAACATTAACAAAACAGTTCAAGGAACATGTCCAGAGAGAAATCACATATCTGTATTTGAATCAGACACTGATTCATAACTTTAATGGGATTTCCCATTGTACCGACAGACCTCAGAATCTCCCTAAAATGAACTATACTAAATTACATGTTAATTTTCAGTTTGTCACGGCAAAAGCCAGACAAAACTCTGAAGAATGTTTCATGCTATTTTGAATTTATTATTTACCAAACCAAAGAAATTCCATATTTAATCACCTGGTAAAAGTCTGTAAGCCCATGAAACTATCACACACACACACACACACACACACACACACACACACACATTGTCAGAACCGCTTGTCCCAGACGGGGTTGCGGGGAACCAGAGCCTACCCGGCAACACAGGGCGTAAGGCCGGAGGGGGAGGGGACACACCCAGGACGGGACGCCAGTCCGTCGCAAGGCACCCCAAGCGGGACTCGAACCCCAGACCTACCCGAGAGCAGGACCCGGTCCAACCCACTGCACCACCGCACCCCCATAATAATAATAATAAGAAGAATAATAAGAATATAACCATATGAAATTAAACTCTAAAATGAACACAGACTTTGCATATACATTCATTTGCATTTATGAAGCTGCAAATCAGCCTGAAAGATTGTTTTAGACCAAAATATACAAATACCTCTGCCAGTATCAAATGAAAAAGGTCTTCTGCATCCTAACTCAGTGGTTTTAAAAATTTAGGAAAGTAATCATCATTTTGTTGGCTTTACTTGGAAAGTTTAAAAATAGCTAGGCAATTCTAAGTAGAGCCTTACAGGATGCAACAACGAAACAAAAGGGTCAAATGGAATTTTCCTTCAATCTACTGTATTTTGCAGATGAAAAAAGCCTGTCTACTGACAGCTGCCCTTAAATCATTTTGTGCAGACCGAAACAAACAGCTCTGTATATGAATTTACATAATTTTGCTGTCAAGAGTTAGTTTAAATAGTGTATCTTTAGATCAAAACTCCTGAACACTGCCAAACAGTCCAGTGCTACCCACATCCAGGTGCATAACATTTAAAAAAAAAAAAAAAAAAAAAGACACACAAAATACTTTAGGACTGGAAAAAATTTGCATATGTAAGACATGTATATAAGATAACAGGCTGGATAATCATGAATGTTGTTATTTGTTCCTGCCTAATCATTACCTCATCAGAATGGTAATCGATGGGCTTTCAGGGGTATACGGCTCTATTTTGTGAAGCTCCCCTGCATTGGTACCCTGGCAGCTGACCGATCTGCGCCTCTACTGGCCCAACTTCTATCTTTGCCTGGGGGTTCTTCGATTATGCTGGGGCCAGCCCGCTAGGGCAATGTCTTGTTTCTGGCAGTAACCCCACAGAGCTCATTAGTCATTCATTAATGGAAATAGGATGCACTGCTGCCCCATAAATTATTCAAAAACAAATTTGATAAGAGTCGATTTACATGTTGATTTACATGCAGGCAGCGAGTTTTTATGAGTCGCATTCGAGAGTTCTTTTTTTTCCCTGCAGGGAGTAAAACAACGCAGGAGGAAATGTGGGATAAATAACAGTTACTCTTATGAATGGCAGCACTGCCTTTCCAGTAGTCATGGGTACAGATGCCAGTGAGCCTTGATTGCTATGGGGTATCAAAGCCATGTCAGACTTCACAAGTTCAGAGAAGTGATCCAGGTGATGTTCTTGGTTATGGTACTTTCAGGACATTTTATTTATTTTTTTTTTCATTATTACTTGAAAATAGAACATTGAATGCAGTCACTAAAAGAAAGTCATAAATTCTAATTAGATGCTACAGCAACAGAACTGTTGACAAGATCCTTCCATTTTTTAAAAAATGTGATGTATTACTGGGTTCCATATTATGCAGACCTGAGTAACCATTTTGGGATGTGGGCTTTGCAAAAATAAAGTGATTTCACCCAAAACTATTAAGCATTAAATGCTGTTAAGAAACATGCCTGAATGAACAGGCCTTGGATCTTTGGTTAGCCTTTAATACTGACACTGAACAGGAGACCATTGCCAATACACACCCCTCTCATTTGCACTGTCCAATAAGAAGTACAGGGACATTTGCTCATTGACACAAGACAAACTGAGAGCCATAATTTAAGCAACAAAGTTACAATTAAATGAGAATATTTCTCAAACATGCCCTGAAGCAAACTGGCTCCACACAGGGCACAGTTACAAGAGAAATTATTTCTGCCATTCTTTCCTGAAGAGGCAAGCAATTATGGGTTCTTGTTGAGTTTAATTGACCAGCATTGCCTCCTGAAAATGCATGGTTGTGCCCAAAGGAGACTGATGCACCTCACTATGGGCTAATGAGCAAAAAGGCTTATACAGAAGCAGATTGTTAGACTGCATCTGGAGAAAAGAAAAAAAAAAAGCATGGGGGAGAGGGCACAGTTTGTTGTTTTTGTTGGAGAGGAAACAAAAAACATCACCAAGAGGAGGATCATGATGGCAGGTCTAGCTGTGCCAAGCTCATGTTGGCGTCTTGGAAAGGCAGGCTGAGCTGAAAGACGCCCTGGCCTGTGGGAAGTGTGGCCAGAAGCACTGCCATCTGCTTGGAGAGGATGTGCAGAAACACTTACAGCTCCTGGGCACAACAATCCTGCGAGGTTCTTTCAAGGGCTGGGACCAGTACACGTACAAACCATTGACCACTCCGACCAGACTGCTAGAAACCAGACAAAATTCTTGTTCTGCTGGGATAATTGTTTCCCAGAAATAACATTAATTTTGGCAACTGAAGATACTTAAAGTCACATATTGTGGATCGGTGTGAAGAACCATTCATACACAGGCTTTTGAAAGTAGAGGTGTCCAGTCCAGACCACAGGAAATGATGAATGATTTTTTTTTGTTTTTTACCAAAATTATAGCACCTCTGAGAGGTTAAACTTATTGACAACAGCTACTTAAATTAGTACAGTGTAATCAATATTCCTAGACTGACAGCCCGAAGGCCACAGATAAGGTGCTTTCTGCTGAGACAGACAAAAAAACCCTCCAACCTGCCTGGGAACCCCATTACAATAATGTTGCTCCTTTGCAACATTCTGTTTATGGCCACTACATCAGTGGTAGCCTGTGGTGATTGCCTCATAAAATGCTGATCAAATAGAGGATGACATGTGTAAATAAATAAATGAGTGAACTCCTTCGGCAACCAGCCTGCTCAGCAACAGGGCTTGGCTTATAAATACAACATCCAGCTTGTGGCGTGGTTTATTCTCCACTGGTCAATATGCCAAAGCCTTAACATTCTGAGTCATCATCTCTAGATATTCAATGCTTTTACTAGGCGGGCTCGATGCTATAACTCAAGAGCAGAGGGTTTGTTTTATTGATGCCATTGCTGGGAAGAAGTCTAATGTTGTTGGGAGCAGAATGCCCGAGGGAGTGAAGTGAGGAAATATGAGGAGTATAGATGAAATGGCCCTTGATGCAATATCAGTGGGAGTATGGGCAGCAACTAAAGTGGCACAGCTACTCTTCTGGGACAAGCTAAGCAAAAGCGTTCCTACTGGTCATCGACTTTGCTAATGGAAAACATCACAAAGAAACGGGGTTCCAGTAAACATTTATTGTTGGTGTGATCTTGCCTCTATCAAATGTCAACGCATCCATGATGAAATCCCCTTCAAACCCTTTGTTCTTCTTGATGCCTTCATCAGCAAGTAAGGCTTTCAAAGTAATCAAGGTTCACTCTAACACACTCTATGCTATGACTCTGGCCAACGGTGTCATTTGTCATGTGTCAAAAAAAAAAAAAAAAAAAAGACAAGTTTTTGGGGCCATGTCTCCACAATTGTGCATGTAGCAGGAGAGCATCTGGAGCACAGTATATCTCTATACACAGCAAAAGCTCACTCAGTGGAAAATTTGTTGTATTGGGTAATGAGAGAAAGGTCAGGTACTTGGACTTAACTAGAAGGTTGCTGGTTCAAGCACCACTCTCTTGTACTGCAGGAGTACCCTTGAACAAGGTATTTGTCCTGAACTGCTCAAATCAAAAGAGCAAGCTGCATAAATGGGTTAAATACTTCAAGATGCTTTGGACAAAAGTCTCCGATAAGCAATGAATTAATAATGGCTGGACCAGAATCATTGCAAATGCATCAGAAATTCAGTTTGGTCACTTTATTTTATGTATTTTTTTGGTCATCTTTGAGAAGATTGTGAGACAAGTAATTAAGACAAGACCTAGCAATCCCGATTTACAATTACACTACGTTTACATTTATTCATTTAGCAGACACTTTTCTTCAAAGCAATGTACATCTCAATGACTGAGAAAAAATTTGTGCAGCACTACAGCATGTATGTTTCACAGCAAAAATGGTCTTGAAGAACTAAACAGGACATAAGCGTAGATGCAACACAAGATTTTTTGAAAACAAACAAAAAAAAAAAATCAGTGCACATTAGAGATTTCACAAAAAATATTACAAGACCGTTAATATCTAAAATGACTAGAGGCAACAAAGGGAAACAAACTTTATTCCCCATGCCTCTGAAAGTCTATAATCCTGCCCCATTTGGGTGATGGGATTAGATGACACACTCCTAAAACCTGAGTCCAGATTCGCAGCAGAGTGCAAGAAAAAGCTTTTAAAGCCCTCTAACTGCCACTTCTGTAGAGCCATGTTCTGTCACCAAATGTATGTTTTAACCATCTAATGATGAATGTCATAGCAATTTTGAAGTCTTCCAGAGTATAACAGGATGGAAGTCACTTAATTCTGTGAATTGTAATTTAAACTGTAAGTCATATAACTAAAGTTATTTTTTGGAAGCAATATGGAGTTTATAATTTCTCTTCTCTCATCTCTATCTGGAACAACTCACAAATTATGGCAATACTTGCAAGGAAACCACTGCATAAACACTGATAATTGCTCACCAATATTTCACGTCCTTCTGGGAGTATTTACCGAACAAACAACTCTTGTCATTGACACAACTGTCATTAAGGGCCATTTAGTTTTGTGTACACTGGACGAGCATTTTCCCACTGCATTCAAATTATGTGCACCACCAAAACCTTGATCTGTCCCACACATTTTTCTTTTTTTCTCATTATGTATGCTGCAGCCCTTTAAATGAAATTTGATACAAAATGAATAACTGCAGTGTTTGAAAAAGCAAGTACTAATAGTTGTGTTTTACTACATAGCTACTGTATACAGCATGTAAACCATGCTGTTTTCATACATATCAACAAAGCGCAGGCAAAGTTTTATTCACACTTAACCGTATTTTGTGACAGAGCTGGATGATGAGTTTCAACCAACTGATGCAGGGAAAATGAGAGGAAATAAAATCACACAAAATTTTTCCAATTGTGCTATGAAGTTCATACCAAAAGTTATTATCAGTGCTGTAAAAATGTATCGAGTCCAACTAAATGTACCGTATATGCTGGCGTATAAGTCGAGCCCCAAAAATTAGAGGTGTAATATAGATTTAGGCCTATATTTGCCGGATAAGTTGACCCCAAAATAATGTACAACTTTTGGGCCTAGGCTAGTCCTGCTGACACCTACACTTAAGATTCGGGCTTAGGCTACAGTGCTGTGGAGTAGGAGTCATGGAGTCAGAGCTGGAAGCAATTATTGGCTTACTAGAGTCGGAGGTCTTGTGTACTGACTCCACAGCCCTGGTTATTATGCTTAAAATCGCACTCAAGAAATGTTTTCAGCCATTCCAACAAAAGACAAAGGTGGCATTCTCTTGCAAAATGCAGCCAAAAGTTGCTTAGTGTTCCAGTGTTCCCTTCATTATGGTAATGTGTGGTAGTGGACTGTGCTCTCTGGCACATGGGTGAACCCCCTGAGCTTTTCCGGCTGCCCACCTCAATGCCATGTCACTTGCAGCCAGTGCAGCCCACTGAAACCGCACCATGCAAATCCGGTTTCCTGTCCTTATCGCTCTTGTTGCTGTCAGGCCCAGCCACTCTCGGTGGAACTAAAAGAATCTCTTGCCGGAGCCACAGCTAACACCTCCAGATGTGGAAAAACAGCTTTATTTGCACACCAGGGATCTGCTTTGAAAACCCACCCAAGGAGGGGGTGAATGGGTGGTTTGGGAGGGGCTGCGCTAAATGGCTCCGTAGTGGACTGTGAAATAGAGACGTGGTGACTTTAGCACTGGTGATACAGGGGTTACCGTTGAATAGCTGCCCATTTCCACCTTTGCTGAGTCTTGCCATTTCATACTAGTTTGGGAACAGTGATAAGAGAAAACAATGGAAGTACTGGAAACCAGGGCAAACATGCCATGTGGTCACACTAGTGCAGTGTCACTCAGGATTCCAACCAAGTGTGAAACTGACTGTGTGTCTGTGTGTGTGCATAGAAATTAGAGCTGTCTTTGCTCACTGTACACAGCCATGCTTGCTGTTAATATTCGATGGGACATGCTGTTTGGGGCTGAGTCGAACCTTTGGGGACCCCTGGCAATCACAAGATAGCGTGACCCCTCCACATATTCCAGTTTGTGTTCCAATGTCTATGGTGTTCCCCAAGAGCTCTGTGACATCACACAGTACATGGCTGCCCTAATGATGCTTTATAAATGTACGTTCTGTAAATTGCAGTAAATTTGGGAAGCATATAGACTGATATGTTTTACAGTGTTATTGTAAAGCTGGTAGTGGAAACAACAACAACAATAGTTTACATACATTATTTATTAACTAAATAAATTAATAAATATACCCAATGTAAAATCACATGGTACGGTTATGTTATTTATATATTCCCATTTACAAAGAAATTAAATCCACTGGACCACAGACAAGATCATTTATCAAAGCTTCACTATGATATAGCTAATGTATATTTCAAAGAACGAGGAATAACTATTTATGCTGCCGCTAAAGTGAAGTGCATTTTCGGCACCTGTTTGCTGCTGCCTGTTTGTGTGTACAATGATTATTTACAGCAATTTACTTGAATACTTGTTATGTAATGCAGATGAATCTTTTGATGCAACATCAGAGTTGTTGCTGCTATGCTTGTTCCCTTCCTTCACTTTTCTGCTCTGAAAAGTCTAGGATAATCCACAGCTGCGGCTGAGTTTGCAGCAATATAGCCAAAACAAAGTAAAATAAATATCATGGCATGTTCATTTACTACCAAATTCTGGAGCCATTCTCCATGGTAAAACTAAAACAACTACTTTTTTGTACTACAGTGTACAGAACATCGATTCTACATCAGGATCCTAAATCCATGTATAGCTGTCATAGTGATCAGCAAGAATCCTCCGTGTGGCCATCTTTCAGAAAGAAATATTTTAGACATTTGTGTTAACAGAACAGAGGATTTTTTAGTCTTTGAAGGCATGTGTGAGCCACCAAACCACTGCAGTTCAACTTTGAATTGCGGATTGGAGTTGCGAGCTCAATGGGGATGGAGCAGCTTACCTCTGACCACAATGGTGGTGGACTTCTTAGCAGGATTGCCCACATTATTGTTGGCCACACAGCTGTAGACACCAGCATCATCTGACGTGATGGCTGGTAGGGTCAGCGTCCCACCGTTGAGCACGCTCTTGTCAGGCAGGGGCTCCGTGTTTCGCACCCATGTTAATGTTGGTATGGGTTCCCCGCCAGAAGTGATACACACCAGGGTCACCGTCTGCCCAGGGTTCACAACGATGGGGTCCTCCACAAGGAGTTTAATGGTGGGTGATGCTGAAAAGAAATTCACCACACGTCAGATCGCACTCTATTTCCTGTGCTCTCTTCTTTTTGCCTTAAAATACAGAGTAGAAAAAATCTGTTACTTCTACTTGTTCATATTTCAAATGCTACAGTCTATTTCCTATTATCCTATCTAATGCTTTGATGAAAAATTATTCACAACTTGAGCCATTTTTATTCCTAACATTTATACTGGACCAATTAAAATACGTTGCACATTGGTGCAAAAGCAAAACAGTTCCTGGGACCAAAGCAGAACAAAACAGACTGCTAACTGGAGGGGTTAAAATGCATACAGAGTTGTCCAAGTATTACAGACTGGAATCCCCAAGGAGGGACCTTCTGTTAACACTGAGCAGAGCATTTATGACCCATAAACACCTCAATAAGCTGTATAAATGGATGAACTACTCAGGTAGTGAAACTCAGTTGCATTATATAAAATATGTCTTCTGATCTTATAAACATAAGTTACTGCATGAATAGATGTGAGGAAGGGGAGAAATAAATACATCAATCATTATAATCCTCACAAAGGCTCCTTCTGAAAGCAAGAAAAATGTTTAAAATAAAGACAAAAAATATATAACATTTCATAATAAAGTCATGTTAATAGGGAAAGGAAAGCTGTCATGAAATGATTTTCATATGTCCAATCATGTCAGAACTGAAGTGCTTAACTGAAATGACTGACATTGTTGGGGAATGCTGCTTATTCATGTTTCTTTTTGCTACTGACAGGCAATACAACGGAAGAGACAAAAGACAGGGCTACAGTGCTGTTCAACATGAGCCAACTCCTGTAAAGAGAAAAAAAAAAAAAAAAAAACTTAAATAAAATAAAATAAACGTGGGACAGTCCACAGACAGTGTTCTACAATAAAGATAACCTTCCAAAGGGAGCAGAATTTAGGAGGTGAATAAAATAATTGTCCCGCCTTAAATTTTTAATCAGATGACGTGTTCTTTTTTTCTTTTTTTTTTCTCACTCCGGACAGCTTCCTGCCAAGAAAGTGGCTGCTGCTAGGTAGGGCTAGAGGGGCGAACAGCTTGCTTGGCCATGTAGCCAGCACACGCTGGGGTACAAATTGTTTTAGTGCTGCTCTGAGGGAAGGGCAGAGCAGTTCATCTCCTGAAGGGCAGAGCAGTTCATCTCCTGGGCTCTCCAGGGCTGTTTAGATTCTCTTCTGTCCATTAGGAGCTTTCATTCATTGGCCAAGGCCATCACCCAGGATGCTTCAGCTCGACTTGGATGGAGATACCAGGACTGGATTTGTGTTAATGACACTCAGGCCAGGCCTTTATTGTAGAAGAATGAAATGGGTACACGGCACAATGAGGAACCGCTGTGCCTGCAGACCTTGGCTGATGAAGAATAAAGCAGGACAGGAGGACAACCATGGCAAGGAAAAGCTAAGAAACACCAGCAGTCTCTCAGTGGGGAACACAGAAGTGAAACGTTTAGTCAGTGCTCACTTGTGACTGCTTTATCGCTCATAAAGTATGAAAAGGGAGGGTGCAGGAGCAGGGCACAAGACAGATTAAGTACAGATTAGCACTCAGCGGGCAGTTATGAGAGGTCACCACCTGGACAGTAATCTGGACAAGCTATTGCTGGACTACAGGAGGAGTATGGGGGCATCCACAAGTCATTGATAGCAACGCATGAGTTGTGCACGCTTGTCTCATGAGTAGACTGCATAAACTTTGCAGGGATAAAGACGTACTTAAACAAAGGACTGCACATCTCTGAACTTGAAGTCCTTGGGGATTCATCTGGAATTTAAAGTAAGAGATATGATACAGGACCTGGGAAGGTTCTTTCTGTTATTTCACAGTCTGAACTCTGATGGCTCTAGCTACTGCATTTGGAAAATGCATAGGTGTAACACATTGTTAAAATATTTTGTCAAGTTTTATCAATTAAGGTAATGTAAGAGAAGAATAAGGCACACATTAATTGAGTTGCTCTTTAGCTTATAAATTACAACAGATCAAACGTGACATGTGCTTATCCACCGAGTCGATAGATGGCAGTGAAATGCACCGTAACAGAAAGGCACCGTTGAAGTGGTTTTAATTCAGCTCAATTCCACACTGCTTACAGCTCACGTCCATTTATGAGTGCTCGGCGATTCCAGTAGCGCTAGTAAGAAGGCGCTTATTGTTACCATGGAGACCAAAGTAGAAAGGATAAAGAAAACTGAAAGTGCTGAGAGCAAGGGGGAAGTTACCCATGCTAATGGGATGAATCATGAACAAACAGCACTGAATACAAGTTTGTGGACACAATGCATTTATATTTTCAGTAATTTTAAATTTCTATTTTAATTCAGCTACCAGATCATTAAAATAATACAATAATGAAAAATTATAAAATTATTTTTAAAAGTTTTACTTTTTTCTAATTATACGCTTTTCAAATTATACGGTGTATCTGAGGTTTTTACAAAGCCTTTTCTTAATCTGCAAATCAGTAGAGGAACGTGTATTATCTGGATTATCAAGCTTTTTTCTTCAAATGTAACAATACAGTTGTGAACAAGCAAAGGTGCAAATAGTC
Organism: Scleropages formosus; assembly: GCF_900964775.1. Lineage (NCBI taxonomy): Eukaryota > Metazoa > Chordata > Actinopteri > Osteoglossiformes > Osteoglossidae > Scleropages > Scleropages formosus. The sequence goes on from NC_041820.1 coordinate 23,781,791, forward strand.
TTCTGGACCATAAGTTGGAGATTGATTGTATAGGTCTGTGTCTGGCCAAAGAGTGGTTCAGGGTGTGTGTGTTTTTTTCCCACTCACATCAGGATTTTGGTCACACTGTCTTTAAAGGAATTTTAATATGAAACATCAGCAGAAGTTTCATATACTGGGTGGACAGTTTTGCATATATCTCATATCCTCCTACTCCATCAGCATTTCTCACTTTGAGACAGAATGGATTGCTGACGGCCAGAATCCAGCAAAACTGAGCATCAATCCCCCGTCCCCCACCCTAGCAAAACACCCCACCTCCGCCAGCTCCCCAGCTCACCTGTTCTGTTGGTGAGCCTGAAGAGCACATTCTTGTCCGGGATTCCACATACATTGCGAACAGAGGCAATGCAGCTGTAGTTGGCATAGTCCTGTGGCCGTAGATTCTTGAGCTTCAGGATCTTAGTCTCTCCCTACAATTCAGACCGACAGACAGGGGGAATATAGTGCAGTAGCGTTTAGACTAAAGAAAGCAAACTGGACGAAGGACAGCTGAACAACAGAACGGACAACAATGTCAGTTTGTTATAAGAAATACTCAGATTTTTGTTTCAAGAAGTTACACACGATGAGAACAACCTCCATGCGGCTAATGTGAAATGGTGATTTTGCAGTCAGATCCCTGCATCATATTAATTAACAAATTTATGGAGGATACATTGCAATCCTTAAGCAAAGCCACTCCATTGACTGACAACTTTCATGACTGACCACTGGATTGATGATTGCTTGCATCTGACTCAGGAAGGTGAAGAGACAACACCGCTTGCATACCTCTGCTGGAAGACGACTGCGGCAGTGGTGTTGGATTCAAGCATCTCTATATCGGTGAAGGATCTCAGCCAAGGCTGAATGACCTTCTACTCAAATGTTTAATAAGGCAAGAGATTACAATAAGTTTTGTATGTCCAAGACAAAGATAGGAGGCAACAACACTGGCTTTGAGCCAAGCCCGTTGCATTAAACCTACTTATTACTTATCATGAAGAACAAAAAAATGCCTCAGTCACCACTGCAATGGATCCTCAAGCCTGCAGCTGATTAAATGATTCATTTATCATTTAATAAGCCCAGGATTTATGCTCTAGCATTTACCTTTTTTTTTTTTTTCTCAGTCCTAGGTCTCTTTCTTGGTCTGAGGCAGATTTACACAATGTTATCTATATGGATGTCTCTAGTTGCAACATATTGTTGGTGAGCATTCAGAAAGAATTGACATTGTTTGGCTTCCTCAAGTCTTTCAGTGAACTGCCACTCAGAAAGGTCAGCCATATTTGTATGGAGAAACAGGAAGAGTGAAGACGCAAAGCTGCAGGGATAACAAAACTCACATTTCCAAGCGGGTACTTTTTCTGGGACATGCATATTTCTGCAATTTGCATCACTTCACTCATACAAGCCTGAAAACTTTACCCGATTGTCAGTGAGCAACTATCAAAGGACCACTCCCACAGAAGGGATATACAAGAAAGGCTCTAAAAAGGGTTTAAAAAAATTCTAAAAGACCATTGAGGAGGCTCATGTGGCCTGATCATCATTATTACAACTCTGACCACAGAGAATGAAGGAAATAAATGGACGTAACAGAGTGAGACCCTTTGTGGCTTGTCTGTTATTGCTAATTGGCACCATATGGGATTTGGAAACGCATCTCAGCATGGTGAGAGTGACAGTGCTGAGTTTCCCACACAGCTCTCTCAGGAGTCAGGTGGGTCTCCAAGCTTCGCTTCTTTTCCTCATGCGCTGTTCCGAATAAACTTCACCCTCATATCGGATCTTCTCATAACCCACGGCCTGCTTACCAACTTGAAAATAGCTGCCCCAATGTCACGGACGCTAACCCAAAATCGACTTCCTATTATATTTATTCATTACTTTCTATGCACTGTTGAGATATACAACTTGTGATACTTAAATGCCATTGATTCATGATGACATTTGTATCTCAGTCATTCCCACTGGTGGGTATCCCACAGATTACTTGGTGTTTGTGGCATAAATAAGATGTAACATTTCTATGTAAAAGTGATTTTTTTTTTTTTTTTTAAATTTCAAATAGCCATGCAGTTTGGGTATACTGCAGTATTTCTGATTTCTGACTTATTCATTATGTATTCATTATGTATGTTTTAAAAGGGTATTAGTAGAATTTGTTCAGAATTTCTATTGCAAACAATACTTATAAAGAAGACAGCATAAAAACAACAGCAACATATCTTATATTTGTAACATTTTGTTATTCTATAATATATATTACTTTTGTAACAATATGTTATATTTGTAACATTAACTGTGCACTAATTACTGTTTCAGAATAGTTTCATTTGCTCTTCCTATACAAAATGAGATCCAACATGGTCAGTAGACCTCCACTGTCTCAGGGGAGGGCTCACGGGGCTCTGGCTTACCTGTGTGAAGAAAGGCTCATAGATTTCCACACCCTTGTCAGAGCCCTGGGAAAGGACCTCGCGGCCCCGCCGCCAGCTGTAGCGCACCGGTGGGTTGGAGTTGGCCACACACCGCAGGAACACTGTCCTCTCATAGTAGAACTGCTCCTTGGCCTCGCCGATGCTCTGATGCACAGTCACCACCGGATCGTCGAGGTCTGTCAGAGAGTGTGCGCCAAGAGGGTGGTCAGGTCAGTGAGAGGCTGCTGGCTTGGCTGCCAGCTCCAGTTTTGCCACTTTCCAGCTTACATCATGTCATTACTCATTTAGTAGTCCAAGCTGCCTGGGTTTCCCAGGCAACACTGAGTGCGTATGAATAAAGACCTGCTGCTGGAGTTATGCCTCCATGATTCATCCTGCCCTCTTTGTTCAGCTGTATAACCCAAAGGCTGAACATCTACTCCTCTTACGCAGGACATCTCTACCAGCGGGGGCATGAAAATCATTGCGCGTATACTGTATGTAAGCTACAAAAATGAGCTTATGCGCAGTCACTCTGGCTGGATGCATCCAGCACCAGTTCTTCCTGAAAGGTAATGTGAGTCACTGCATGGAAAGGACAGGGTGCGATATGTATTTCTGACAATTGCAGCTCTCAGTTTGAACGGAGTGCGAGGAACAAGCTGTAAAAATGATGCTATCAGGAGAGACCCTGAGAATATGAACACTGCACTTAAACCAATCTCAATTCAGCAAAACACAAAGACACCCAAACTTTTGAAGTGTTCTGTATGCATCCTGACCAGAACACTTTTTCTGAGTTGCTATGCAACAGATAAGAGGCTTTAATTAAAACGGGCATGACAGCACTCTGACCATGATGCTTGGCAATTAGAAGGGGCAACTGGAAGCATTAAGGGGGTGACAGATAAACAATAAAAAAAAAGAAGGTTGTTATAACCAATCCAGCTTTAGTGCAGCAGCTATTGCTGGAGTGCCATGTGATCAAGCAATACAATACATACAACGCTGACACAAGCAAATGGCTGTATTAATGAATGACACACATAGATATACAGAAACAGGCAGGCAAACAGATAGATAGATAGATAGATAGATAGATAGATAGATAGATAGATAGATAGATAGATAGATAGATAGATGTCACAATTTAAGAAGAAAAGTTTATTGTTAACCATTAATGTGACAAGATGTCAGCCAAAATGCAGAGAAAAGGTTTATGGGATGTCATTTACCTTGAGAATACAAAACCCTCGGAAGTTATGAAAGCAAAAGGTTATTGGACAAATAGTTGTACTGTTTGAAGGGCATTGTGTTGCTGCAGAGAGTCACACTGCTGCCTCACAGTGCCTGAGCTGTTGAAGCATAGAATCCAGGTTTGAATCCAGCTCAGTCTGTGTAGACTTTGTGTTTTCTCTCTGTGTCTATGCACACTGTGCATGATCTAGGAAGACTGCATTGTCAGTAGTGTATGTGCATGTCTTGTGATGTACTGGCATCCTGTTGTCCAGTGTACGCCCTCTCTTAGCCCTGACCAAGGCTACTGGTTACTAAAAATGGATGCATGTATTGCTTATAGACTGTGAGCTGGTGGGTGGTATAGCCTGGGGGAGGAGGTTGGATTTGCTTGATGGAGAGCTCCTAGTGAGCTGCTCCTTGTGAGTTGCCCTTACCCTAACTCAATAGTGATGTCACTGTGGCCACTTCAGGGAACATCACATGCATCATAAGAGCAGATGGCCTGAAGACTTTAGACATGGACTGTTTTGGGGAAATGTGGTAGATTTTGTGGTTCTGGATTCCCTGAAAGGGGGTATGGATTCTTGGTTCCTTTTGGTTTACAATGAATGTCCCATTTTGGTGGAAAACCTGCTCTACTGTGCCTGAATCCTGGCCAGGTAGTCACAACACCCATTCCTCAGAAAATGGGGTTAATTTATTTTGTGAAATCAGTATTATTCAAATTCCCACTGTGAAGGGGTCAAATTGTTAGATTTACTATTTTTACTGGTTTAATTCATGCTTTTCTCCAACACACCTTACTATATTTAGTCATTTATACAGCTTGACATTTTTTACTGTAGTAATGTAGGGGTAAGCACCTTACTGAAGAGTACTACAGATGGAGGTGACATTCAAACCTGTTACCTTTGCATCCAAAGGCAACTGTAACCATAGGTTATCAGATGACCCTATAGACCCTACCCTACCATAGTTGCTCTCTTGCCTACAAAGATAAGGTAAAGTAGAGGTTAATACACTAGACATAGCCCAAAAAGGGCCACACTGACATGACAAACTGTTGTTCACATTTTCGTTTTATGGGATCCTGTTATTTGAGGGCATGGTACTAGCTGAGTAACTACAGTCCCTTGGAAGACAGAGAAAATAAAAAAGTATGTTTAAATCACTTTATAGATAGGGGGAAGTGGTGGTGCAGTGGGTTTGGCCTCTGCGTGCGCTCTGGTGGGTCTGGGGTTCAAGTCCCACTTAGGGTGCCTTGTCACAGACTGGCATCCTGTCCTGGGTGTGTCCCCCAGCCTTGTGCCCTGTATTGCTGGGCTAGGCTCCAGCTCCCTGTGACCCCTGCTTGGGATAAGTAATTTCAGTCAATGCATCACTTAATTATATTGTTTTTCTTCATTTAAAGATTCAGTAAAGGGAAAGAGTTCCTTTTCATTTTTCCCTGTACACAATCAACAGAGACGGAAAAAGCGAAATTAAAAGTACCCATGCAGCTTAATTAAAGGGTTTGCTGATCGATTCCTCAACAGTCTATCAGAATTATTCAGGTACGAACCACTGTTTCTGAGATGATGGCATCAATAAAACAATTAGGTGAAGGTGATTGTTATATATGTCTTGCTGTTTTATCATTTGTGCAGAGAGGAGGCTGTGGTTTTGTCTTAGTCTCTGGCTTTTGTCTTTGTCTTTCACTTCGAATGAAACGCTGTCAAACTTCATCTTCCTACATTCTTCAGTTCCCTGCTCATGAAAAAATGTGTCTGTGGAGCTCAACACATATTACATATTTCAGAATCTTTCATACCACTTCAAATACACATTTGATTTGCACTTATTATGATGATGCTCTTTATGTAATCTCTCAAACTTGTTTCATTTTTATCTAAACAAATGAATAAGAGAATGATGGAAACTAAAATGAACTGACTAATAAAGACCAACATGAATGTGAAGAAAATACAGTTGTATTGTATAAAACAAATAAATACTGGCTAATGTCCCTCTCAAACCATCATTCCATGATGAAACAGTGTGATCATCGGAGTCGGTGGCGCTTGTTTGTGTGACAATATATCACAGCTGAGAGCTATAACTTATGCCCCTACTATCCCTACTGCAGGGATGAATCTCTCAGCAGTGGTAAAGCTGACAGTCTATAGCAGTGATTCGTCTTAGTGAACTCGAATGTAAACTTGTACGCTGATACATGCAAATCCAGTAGAGCAAAACCTGGCAATGCTTGAGGTGTGCAGAGGCTCCAGTGGTTCCATCTCAAAGCAGGCGTTTGCTGTAGCTTAAGTAGACGTGAACCGCACCGTAAAATTCATAACGGTGCATCATTACATCATGATGCAGTTTCGTGAAGACTTTGATTACACAAGTTCCAAATCATACGCTGAAATGCCTTTTCTTTAGGCAGATTTGGAGCAGCTGGTAGTGTAGTGGTAATAGCTGCTGCCTTTGGACTCAAAGTTGGCAGGTTGGAATCCCCCTCCAGTTGTAGAACCTTTGAATAAGGTACTTACCATAAAATAATCCAGTGTAATTACCCAGCTGTATAAATGGGTAAATAATTAAGTTGCGTTGGAGAGAAGAATCAGTTGAAAAAATAAATGTACATTCAAGTAATTTCTTACAAGACTCATTAAATTCAGAACAATGAGAAAATTTTCATGGAAAAGACAAGACAGTGAAGAAGTTGTGTTTTCTATCCTCAAAAGACTGACATGTTGTATCTCTTCTGACCCCTCGCAAGTGCTAAATAGTAAATACAAAGTTATGCCGTTGAACAAAATTAATATAGTTCCAGTTTCAGAGTCCCAAGGTTTAAACTTAACATGTTTAAGAACTCTTTTATTCGCCAATCAGTGATGCTGCTCAACCAAGACAGCAGGCCACTCAAAATGCAATGATAGTCTGATAGTAAGCAGTAACAGGACTAGTGTAACAGTTCCGCAATATTCTGTATGCGATAGTCTTTATGTGTGGATGTTCAGGCCATTGTATTGTGACATCTTGTGTTTGTGTGTGTTCATTTGAAAAGCACTGCATTTCATGTATCTATTTACTCATTTACTTATTTATTCTTTTTTACTTCCCTGTATCTTTGTGTTTTTGCCCTCGATGTGTAATAAGTCATTGTCACTGATGAGCAGAACTGCAACGATGCAAAACAACTACACACACACACACACACACACACACACACACACACACACACACACACACACTTTCAGAGCCGCTTGTCCCATACGGGGTCACAGGGAACAGGAGCCTACCCAGTAACACAGGGCGTAAGGCCAGAGGGGGAGGGGACACACCCAGGAGGGGACGTCAGTCCGTCGCAAGGCACCCCAAGCAGGACTCGAACCCCAGACCCACTATAGAGCAGAACTGCAGGCCAACCCACTGCACCACCGCACCCCCTCTGCAAAACAACTAATTCCAGAGAAATCTGACAATTCAGTTAAACCGTATCATATTGCACTGCACCATAAAATCATTAAAAGTGTATAAGATTTATTTACATATATAGAAACAACTGCAGAAGGGACTCTGCAAGGAAGGGACTGAGGGACAATGACAAGCAGTTTTTTTTTTCCCCCCCATCAAAAAGATTCAACAACTCTTAACCACTAAGTTTGCTACCATTTTGTCTATTATAGTATAGTATAGTCACTGTCTGTATGTCTGTTCATACAGACTGTGGCACCGCAGTGCAAAGAAAGAGAGCAGTGCCAGGGGCAGCTCATGGGCATGGGACCCAACAGCACCAAGAGCTGTCCAAGACACCCTGAGCTGTGGGCAGTCGGCTCATCACCATGAGCAAGATAAAAAACATAGGAGACAACCAAATGCAGAGATGTCAGGGAGACACACTTCTGTTCTGAGCCTTGTCTTCTCCCCCTGCTTACCAGTGACCCGCCCAACTTGGCATGGTCGACACCAGTGAGAAAAGCAAAGGCGGTCGCACACACAAGAGGTCCAAAGTCAAAAGTACAAAGATTTTCTGTTTTGGTTCTGATGTGGAGGAATGATCTCCTGCCCTCACTCAGAGCTGCTGAATCTCTGTCCACATTTAAAAAGGGTCTTAAAACTCACCTCTTCCAGACTCACTTTACATTTATTCATTTAGCAGACACTTTTCTCCAATGTGACTTCCAATGAACTCTATGTAGTGTTATGAGCCCACACACCTTATTCACCAAGATAACTCACACTGCTAGATACACTACTTACAATGGGTCATTCATCCATACATCAGTGGAACACACTCTCTCTGTGTCAGTCACACACTATGGTGAACCTGAACAGTATGTCTTTGGACTGTGGGGGGAAACCAGAGGAAACCCACGCAGACAAGGGGAGAACATACAAACTCCACACAGACTGAGAGGGGACCGAACCCAGGTCCTCTTGTACAACCCAGGTGCTGTGCACTACTCCTGTGCCACCGGGCACTTCTCCCATGATCTCGTAAATGCATGATAAACGTTTACACAATTGTTATGTTTAATCAGTTGTTAATACATTTTAATTTGCTTAATAATGGAAAGCCTATATGCAACTACTTGTGTGACACACAATGGTTCACATGGTGGAATGTGACAAACTGACTCTTCTCAACGGGGGGTGCAGTGGCGCAGTGGGTTGGACCGCAGTCCTGCTCTCCGGTGGGTCTGGGGTTCAAGTCCCGCTTGGGGTGCCTTGCGGCGGACTGGCGTCCCGTCCTGGGTGTGTCCCCTTCCCCCTCTGGCCTTACGCCCTGTGTTGCCGGGTAGGCTCCGGTTCCCCGTGACCCCGTAAGGGACAAGCGGTTCTGAAAATGTGTGTGTGTGTGTGACTCTTCTCAAGCATCATGTGTCTGCATCGAAATATTTCCTTCTGATGATGTAGTGCACTCTTTGTATTGTTCTTTGAGATGTATACTGCATTGTAGAAAGGCATGCCAGATGCATCTGCTAAATTAATAAACGTAGATATGTGCAGTAAATCAAAAAAACGTAAGTTCACCCTTTGTCACATTATGTAAGGTCAGTTTAAAATAATATTAAAAAAAAATACCAGCTTTACTTCATTGAAAAAGACACTCAGCAGTTGATCTGAAAGTAATGTATGACAGAGATGCCACTGGTTACATCACAGAAATGTATTTATATAGTGTGTGGATTTATTTTTAAAGATTATCTTTGCAAACTCTTTTTTTCAACATTGTAATTTACATGAATAACGTTTCAATAATTCCAGTAGGTGTGGTGTTAAGTTCCACAAGGATGTGATTATTATTATAAATGTCACTCCCTCCTCAGCGCAACGAGGATCACCTGCGGCAGATCAGGAAGCGACCGCATAAAAGGGAGATCCGGAGCCCACTCAGACGCGGAACCTTGTTCAGCCTTCATCATAGCTCTAGTGTGTGCCTCTTGAATCCTTACCTTTCCTGTTCCACCTGTCCGCAACCCTGTCCTCCCGTCTCCTCTCCCTTATTTCTCTGGACCCCACGGTTTCCTCGAGCTCCCTCTTGTCTTATGGATTATGGCTTTCGGATTGTCCCTCTGATTACGTTTGTGCATCGATGACCCTTGGATTGTCTTGTGACCACGATTTTTCGATTCCCCTTTTGACTGTCGGCGCTCCGCACTTGGGTCCGACGGCTTCCTTCCGTTGTGACACCATGATAATAAATGTGGATGAGATTATTAAATATAATATGTCATGAATAAAAGAATTAATATATAAGAAAACATTTTTAAATATACTTTATGAATTGTATTACTAGGGGTAGCGCAGTGGTTAAAGCTGTTATTCTCAAATCTAAGGGTCGGAGGTTTGAATCTCCCCTAGGGTTGTAATACCTTTTAGCAAGGTACTTACCCTAAAATTGCACCATTAAAAAGAAATTACCAAGCTGTATAAATAGGTAAATAATTGTAGATAGCTTTACATTGTAAGGCACTTTGGAAAAAAGTGTCAGATAAATTGATAAATGAATAAATGTAAATAAATATATACAAGTTAGTCAAAAGAGTAGAACTCCGAATCATCACATTTTAACCATTCTTTTAGTAAAATGAACAAAGGTGACATTCTGTCACAGCAAAAATGCAGCATTTATTAAAAAAAAAAAAAATGTATTGGCTTTGTGGCTCTAAGAATATAGGGCTACACACCAAAGAAATTATGTGGAGGATGGAGGGAGTTAATGTGCAGCTTTCAGCCGATGTAATATATGATAGTGGATCTGTCAGGACTGGGTTACGGATGACAGAAATTACCCCCATTTTTTGCCGGACTAATAATTATCCCATCTTGATTACGTGCAATTCAAGAGACCACCCTGACACTTGTAGTTCAGCTTTTAATGTGTGGAGAAAAAAAAACTCATTATGTCATCTCATCTAGCGCAAAGGAAATGGAAAACGAGGAATATATCATGAACATGAAAAACTATGGCAGATTTCATGGCATTTGTATTAATACTCTTTAGTGAAACCTCTCCTAAGAGAACAATCCCTATTTCATCTTTTTTTAGTAGCACTGTCAGTAGCAGTATTTACAGCAATTGTCTCAAGACAGAAATACAAATATATAAAAGATTGCAACATTAAATTCCTTGTATTTATCCCATAAGAGGAAAAGAAATATGTAAAATGCTGCTCTTATATGCACTTTTACTTCTCTGTGATACATGCTTCAGCCTTAATTAAGGATGCGCATAGATGTGAACTCCATTTTGAATTAGAATTGCTAAAAACTTTCAAGAAAGATCCAGTTAATCTTGAGTATCTGCTGCAACTGTTCAAAAACATAATTCAATATAAAGATTAAAAATTAAGAAAACTCTTAGTAAAATGTTCTTCCTTGCAACACAAGACTTTTCGGCACAAATACTTTAGCAGGTCAATAAGTGGAGTTAAGTTCCCTCTTTACTATATAAGCTACATTATCATTACTGAGACTTAGCACAGAAAAATGCCTTATAAGAAGAACACCTCAACTTTTGGTGTCATTGGAAGGTAAGAATGCACAACACAAGCATGCAGACATCACACACAGCTCTGCCTCTTCCTCTTTGGTGCTCTAAGTCTGATCTTTATAGGACAGAATTGTAACCTCATGCTCTTCCTACACTGGGCACATTTACCGTTGAAGCAAACAAGGTGCTCTCATTATATTGCCATTCCCTGACATATGTCCAAGTTACGTTCTAACCGACCGGTCAGATCTCAAAAAGTACGTAAGTCGGACGTATGTTAGCATGGCACACAGAAGTTGTATATCTGTACAACATTCTTTTATCCTACACAACTTCTATCATGATTATTTCATGTTTTTATTAACCAGCTTTATTAATTGACAATTTATATTGTGGCGCGCAGCACCATGGGTTTGGATGGGGTGAAGAAGGACGCAGAAGCAGCGTTAATTTCGAACGTTTAATTGAACACCGGCACACAGGGAAATAATGCTCTTGGTCCGAGGACCCCGCTTCCGCCAGGACCTGCACCTCAAGCCAGCCTTCCGCTTTGTGCCCCTAGTCTCTCTCCTCTTTCTTTCCCGGGCAGACACAATCACCCCTTATATTTCCCGTACGTTATCAAATGCTAACCAATTACAATAAATACATTTCCCGCTCAAAACATTAACACAGGTCATTACATAGCCCCCCATAAAAAAAATAACAGTGTTCCCACTGCTGCCTGCCCGGCAAATGTCCCACTGCCCAGCGTTGGCCCTCACGTGCCTCCAGTTGGGAGTGTAGGTCCCGGACATTCAGCACTAGTGGTTGGGGTGGGGACAACCGCAGTAGCTCGCCACGGCGGTGTGCTTGGGGGTCAAGGTGGCCATCCTTGTCCCTTGTCTGCTCGGCCTCGGTCCCAGTGCTGCTCTTTTTGCTCCCCCCGGCACGTAGCAGGCTTGGTGGCGCCCCTGTGGCTTTTGCGAATCGCCTTGCGCTCCCCGCAGCCGCAGCTGACCAGCTCCTTTGGGACCTTCGCGTCAGCTCTCCACAGCCAATCCATGCTGTCCCAGCTCCGTCGTCGGGGGCAAACATCTCTCCTACTCGGCAGGCCGTCTCGCCGCACGGCCACATTTTGGCGGAGCACCCGAGCAAGCCGACCTTCTTGCCGCTCACGCTTCTGCCGCCTTGCCACACGCAGAATCCTCTGTGACGCTCGTGAGACCGGCTACCACTTTTTGTGCAGCCCTCCTGCTTTCACGCCGTTTGCTCCGCCGTGCCATGCTAACTTTGAAAAGCTCGTTGGGGCTCCAAGCAGGCTGGGCGCTTTCTCCACAAAAACGGCAAAATCTTCATCTGCAGGCGAATTCAAGTTGGTTCACTTGTCTCCACCACGAAGCCCTGACCATCCACAGACGAGGCACGCTGCTCCGCGTCGTCCAGCACATCGTCGGACCTCCTCGGGAAAGCGGCGCTCTCCACAGGGCGACTTTCCTCCGCAGCTGCCGGCAGTTCGCTGCCTCTTTCTGCCGCCCTTTTCCTGGGCGCAAGGAGACCCCACTCGACCTGCTCGCCCGTCTCCAGCAGCACCTCACAGCCCTTCTCCACCATCTTGACGACAGCGTGCGCTTCCCCGGGGTCCCCCTGTACACCCGCGCTCTGCAACAGCTCCTCCTCCCCGACCTCCACTGTCGCAGGTTTTTCTTCCGCCGGTCGCCATTCTTTTGTCCCGCAGGCTTCTGTTCTCGCACCATTTTCCCTTTCCTCCTTTTTGGTGTTCAACTGCTCCAGTATCCAGCCTCTTATTGTCCTGCCCCATCCCACTTCTGACCCCAATGTGGCACGCAGCACCATGGGTTTGGATGGGGCAAAAAAGGACGCAGAGGCAGCATTCATTTTGAACGTTTTATTGAACACCGGCACACAGGGAAATAATGCTCTCGGTCTGAGGACCCCGTTTCCTCCAAGACCTGCGCGTCTCGCCAGCCTTCCCAGCCTGCTTAGTGCGCCCAGGCTCTCTTCTCTTTCTCCCCCGGCAGACACAATCACCCCTTATATTCCCTGTACATCACCAAACACTATCCAATTACAATAAACACATTTCCCACTCAAAACAGTAATGCAGGTCGTTACAATATGATTCTGTAGTTTTTTTAACATTTTATTTAAGATTCTTTAGTTCAAATTCGATCATTGTTATTTTATATGTTATGCAAGTTCTATCGTGATTATCTGCCTTCTTATCGGATCTATCATCAGGGGATTTGTTTTTCCTCTTGCTTGTCATCTTCTTTGGACTTTAATACAATAATGGTTTAATCCAGTGCAAAAATTTGTTAAATTTACTTGAATATCGCACGCTTACTGGATGGCAACTGAGAGCGAGAACTGAGAGAGATGCTGTGATGTACACAACGGCGGGATATCATCTGACGGTCACTATCGTATGCATGTAGACGTTAGCACTGGCGGAAGTACAACCAAGTGTAATTTTTATATTTTCTTTATTTTTTAAAATTTATACAGTATTTTTTTTTTCCAGTCACATGTACGGATGTACAAAGTCGCATAGGTTGTAAGTAGGGGAGAGGCTGTACAGAGAATGGCAACCAAGGGCCAGGCAGTGCCTTCGCCACCCATCTGCTATCAATGACCATTTCTCCATTTAGAACTGCAGCGATTCCAAGAATATAGGCCATACGGCAGTGCACCCTGTGGATGGAAGTAATTTAAAACACACACTTAAATAAAGGCAGTTCAGACTCACGTGGGAGGAGGACATTCTGCACCCTACACAGACAAGATCTGGCTGCATTCAAACCTGCAACTGTGGAGCTTCAAAGCACCAATACCATGTCACGTTTGATTGAGCCCATTTCCTAACATCAAACTTAAATTGGTACTTTGAATTTTTCAGACTCCCTTAAACACTGGTATTTGACAAATGGAAGCACAGCTGAGGGCTGCAAAGTTCAGCAAGGACACGCAGTGAGTCCTCATTCACAGGTTACGTGATCAATAGCACATCTGTGGCTTCAGACTGTTTAAACACTACCCCGGCTTCGTCTAGTCTGAGGGTTTTGAACCCAAAGAACCCTTAAAGTCAGCTCTTGATCTCTACAGTCTGAATGCAGATCCATCAACAGTTATTGAAAGTCTACCTGATCAATACTCACAGAGTGATTAGCAACAGCATCTACAGTCTTTGGCAGCAAATCTCATCAACCAGCGATATGCGTTTATTGGAATTCATCAGGTAATTAGGGCTGTCAATAATTTATCACACAGACCCTGGTGTTTTCAAAAGAGCTGTTTTAATGAGTAGCTGGGAACAGCTTACATGGGAACTGCATTCGACAGTCCTGTCCTTGTACTATGACCTGTGTCAACGGCAGCGTTCACAATGGCATCACAGAATCTTGCATCTAACCCTAACCCAAGTAAATGGCTCCACATGTTTATTTTATCATTGCTGGAATGTAATTTTTTTTTTTTAATTTTACTATTTTACTTAATTAATCACAGGACTTCATTATTTTATTCATATCTTTTCAATCTTTCCTTGTGCTTATTGCCAGAAACTGGATGCGGCAGAAAGTTCCAGAATACAGACTGTGCCTGTAACTTGAATGTATTCCACAGACCAGGAGTAGGGCCTAAAAGACCTTGACTAGATTTTGTTTTAAGTGCATACTGATAAGTACGTTTCAGTCTGTATTAAAAGACATAAGAAAAATGTACTGGGGGAGTGGAGAGAGGGGTGTTGCAAGCATACAGGATATGCGTTTTGAGTGCGCATCCATCTGTGATGGAACTTCCTGTCACAGACTGAGCTGTGACAGGCAAGTTGGGAGCAAGGAATCAGTAAGATGCCGGCAAAATACCATCAATGAAGTGCTGAACCTTGTTGCTGTCGTTGCCTGTCACATGCATTTCACCTTGTACTGCTACATTGCTTGTTATGGTCTAGTATTCCATTTAACACTTTCTGTTTGAACTAGATTGGGTGCTGGGAAAGGCCTACCGGTATCTGTCTGTCATTAATTAATAACATTTCTTTTATCAAAGTATGACAAGTACATGTAATTGGTTGTGAAAAGTAAATGCATTTATTGTTTTTACATTTCTGTAAACTTTTTGCTTACCATACAGCTATCTGGCATTCTGTGGTGTTTGGTACCTTGTGTTGTAAACCAGATGGAGTGAACCGTTTGGGGTATTTCTAGGTGGGAGTCCTTGGGCACAACCAACTAGACAGGGGTGTTTTATTGTGTAATGTGATAAATGTTTTTATAAGGGGGGTGTGGTGGCGCAGTGGGTTGGACCACAGTCCTGCTCTACGGTGCGTCTGGGGTTCGGATCCCGCTTGGGGTGCATTGCGGTGGACTGGCGTCCCGTCCCGTCCTGGGTGTGTCCCCTTCCCCCTCTGGCCTTACGCCCTGTGTTACTGGGTAGGCTCTGGGGCAAGTGGTTCTGAAAGTGTGTGTGTGTGTGTGTGTGTGTGTGTGTGTGTGTGTGTATATATTTATTTTTATAAGTTGTAACGTAGGGATATTTATAGTAGAAAATGTTTTGTATTGTTTGTATGTTTTAGTATTTATGTTGGATGTAATTTTTGGGGAAATGTATTTTGGAATGGGGGGGTGCGGTGGCGCAGTGGGTTGGACCACAGTCCTGCTCTCTGGTGGGTCTGGGGTTTGAGTCCCACTTGGGGTGCCTTGCGACGGACGGACTGGCATCCCGTCCTGGGTGTGTCCCCTCTCCCTCTGGCCTTATGCCCTGTGTTGCCGGGTAGGCTCCGGTTCCCCACGACCCCATATGGGACATGGGGTTCTGAAAATGTGTGTGTGTGTGTGTGTGTGTGTGTGTGTGTGTGTGTGTGTGTGTGTGTGTGTGTGTATTTTGGAATAGTTGGGGCTGTTATGGTATAATCAGAAGGGTGGAGTTACTGCTATATAAGTTTGTATTAGGGCACTAGGAGAGGTTCTCAATTGATGCAAACTTATGCAGACAGACTCTCATGCAGCAAATAGGAGAGCTATGCATTGCTGTTGATGCAAGGGGTTAAGCCCATGGTTCATAGGCCTCATGTTCTTTGAAACTTAATGTTTGTTTTGTATTTGGCTGGGGTTAATGTGTTTTGAAAAATACCTTTTAGTAAAGAAAAATAAACCTTTTCTGGTCCAACTCTATAGGGGGGTGAAGTGGCGCAGTGGCGCAGTGGGTTGGCCTGGGTCCTGCTCTCCAGTGGGTCTGGGGTTCGAGTCCCGCTTGGGGTGCTGTGCGACGGACTGGCGTCCTGTCCTGGGTGTGTCCCCTCCTCCAGCCTTATGCCCCTGAGTTGCCGGGTTAGGCTCTGGTTCCCCATGACCCCGTGTGGGACAAGCGGTTCTGAAAATGTGTGTGTGTGTGGTCCAACTATTTCAGTTCTCCACTGCTGCCTCCATCTGTTGTCCACACTTCCATAAAGCTTTATCTTGCCTTATTGTTAAGATTCCAAAGGATGTTGAAATGTCTGAAAAAGGTCAATTCCAACATCATCAATTTTTGTTTTTTCCACAACTCTTTTGTCCCACAAACTCCATTGCCTGCCTGTTTCAGAGGGCTCAGTCGCCCAATAACCACAGAGAGCAAAAGCACTTGTAAAATACGGTGCTCATCGATTAGCCTTAGTCCTGGGCTAATGACATGCAAATCTGTGCAACCTAAAGGCTGAGATTAATAAACATCTTTTTAATCCATCTTTTTGCTGCAGCATCCCATTAAGATTTGCTGTTTTGTTTTGGCCAGTTTGTACTGCACTCCAGAAGACAGCAGCATTACATAAGGTAAGTTCACCACGATACAGTAACAACAATCCAGTCAGAGTGCAACCTTAAAGCCTCAAAGTCGGTACAGCTCAGTGATTTATTCCAACAAGCCCAAGTGCAAAGCAATATTATTGAAATGCAAGTGACGACTGCCTAATGTGACTTGGCGTGCTTTATTACCGGTGTGAGCTGCCTTTCCCATCGGTGGGGGACATCACACGGTAACAAACTGGAACCGCTGTCTTCACGCTTTTCCAGGGAACCCTTCCTCACTGAGCTCCCAGAGGAAGTGCAGCAGGGGAAACAGAGCAGGCCCTGGTCCAAAACGTCCATGGTGATCGCTCACTCTTCACTGTTCCCCGTGGGCAGCACCTCTGCCAAAATCCACCATCCCTTCTTTTTACCTGCCACTTCAGCAACAAAGTCGTCACTCCTCCTTTCCTTTGTAAGCATCCCGGAATGCAGACACAACATTTTTCTTGTTCTCTGTTTTTTTGTATGTATTCTTTGTGTCTTGTTTTTTTTTTTTTTTTGTTAAATATTTCACTTACCAGAGACTGCCACATACACAGAAATTCAAATAACAGACCTGTTTTTTGTTTTTTTTCTTGGATAGCAGAGGTGCACTATGTTGGCCTGCCACATTATTTGCTCCTCTTCTGTTGTTTTCATTGCTGACACTTGTTTCCGACAAGTTCATATTCTAAGTGACCCTCATGTGCTGTGACTGCACCTGGGCCCTGTCTCACTCAGCAAGCACTCCAGCCATTTCCACACAAGGGTTTACTTGCCACTTCTAATAATCAAAAGCCACAGTGGCTTTTGTCAATATATTGCCAGATTTTTAGGCTGCAACAGGCCTAAGGTACTGCGGTACAAAAGTTATCAAACAATGACTCAAGTTTTGTTTCCATCTCAGCATAAAATTCATACCTTATGATATAGCAAATGATTGTAACAAATCAGGGAAGCATTTGTTAGGTACGGGTCACTTCGTCTGAACCTAAACATGCATATTTGTCAGTGTACACTGAATAAAGACCCTCCTTCAAAATAAAGAGCCATCTGAGGAGCGACCTTAGAAATATGCCCTCGAAAGAAAAATGAGAGTCCATGACCTTGTCATACTTTCATGACTTGTCTAGATACAGTATATGTTTAGGTTCATATTCTGAATCAATACAGTAAAAATTACTCTGCTGTATAAATGGAGAAATCATTGCAGGTAGCTTAACCTTACAACTCACTTTGAAGAAACACATCAGCTAAGTGAATAAAAGTAAGTTAAAATGTATTATTATTATTATTATTATTATTAAAAATGCAAAGCAGCCACTGCAAGACACTGATTTTTCAATAAACATATTTGGTGATTCTGAGGTGTGTTTGAAATCACTGTCATGGGACGCACACTTGCTGCCAAGCTACACTCTCCCGTCCAAGGCAATCAGGCTTCTGGCCAAAATTTCCCAGTATTCGGTACAGTTCACAATGCCATTGATCCTGACAAGGGCTCCAATGCCAGTGGTGGCAAAAGAGCCTCATACGATCAAAGATCCACTGCAGTACTGTGTTGTAAAGTAGTGTATCGATCCACTGCTCCAGGCACCAAACATGACCAAACCGGTTTGGTCTCATCTCACCATTGCTCTTGGTTTCAAAATGCCAGCAACACCTGGCAAACTCCTGGCTTATGAATTTTTCTGTTTCAACAACAGTTTTCTGTTAAGAACTGCTGCATTAGAAATAACAATACACAGTAGCTTCAAATAAGTCTGCAATTATAGCTTTGTAATTCATTTCATATTTCTGCTGTCTTTATATCCATAGTATCGATGTTCATTTATTTCGGTTAAGAGAAATAAAGAGCAAAAAAGCTCATTTTGATGGCATGATTCTTATGCTAATAAATCTTTGAAAAGAGCGAGTGAAGTACAGTAGAAGTGAGATCGACTGAAAGATGAAAGAATTGTAAAGTAGTGTGAACAAAGTAGAGCACAGTTGCGGAGATACTCCAGCAATTCCTCAGGGACAAAACCGAATCGATGATAGTCGAAATCCCTTTAACATCAACACATCATCTCAGTTAACAAGCCTGGCAAGATTGTCACGGGGGTCCAGACGCAATTCTGTCCACTCAGATCTGCACAGAATGCATTTTCCTTGGCCTATTTTTTTTTTTTTGGTCTGTGATGTACCCAGGTCACATTTGTTAACGCATTGTGTTGTTTTGTCTTAATGTATTGTTTAATTTTGTTTTGATCAACATATTTGGGTGTAAATCAATCTGGAATTTGGTATCTGATCTCTATTCATCATACCATTCATAGGCGTGGAGATTTGCTATCACCACTGGGGGGTGGGAGTTTGAGAGGACAATACTGAGTGACAAACCATTGTCCCATGTCTCCTCTTTTAAACCTGTGTTACAGTATTACTGTGGTCTCCAGCTACAGACCTGTTACAAGTAATGTAATCCATTTTGGATTGTCCTCCGCCACAGTTTCTTGAAGACTGATCATTTACATGCATACGTACATACAGTAATGGTGCCTACCCCTCCCAAACATAATGCACACGCACACACTGCCATTACATACTGCATACACATTTTTCAGATGACGCTGCAGTGTGTAGTAAGAGTGCCTCACAGCACATGGTCTGTGCAACTGGATGTAGGTTCAAGTCCTATTCAGTCTGCATGAAGTCTGCATGTTTCACCTGTGCTTATGGGTTTCCACCATGCATTCTTGTTCCTTCCTACAGTTCAAAGGAGTGCTACAAGTGACATTTGTCACTCTAAATGGCCTGTATTGTGTGAATGTGTGTGGGTACCCTGCCATACACTGGTATCCTACCTGGGGAGTACCCTGTTTCTGGGATAGGCTCTGCACTGGACCAGTGGTTTGTACAGGGAGTGAGTCTGATATTTCTGATATTATACTTGAAGTGCTTGCAACAGGTGGACTGTAAGATGACAATAATGCAAAAGCTTGCAGAGACGCAAGAGTAGCATAAAGGCTTATTTGGGCTTTGCTGAAACGGGAACTCGGATTGATTCTTAATGTCTCTTGCTTTCTCAGAGGTTCCAGCCTTCGTTCGTAGGTTGTACAAGGATCCTAGAATACTGTCGCTACGGCCCCTAGTGGGCATCCTCTGCTGCAGTCCCAACCTTGGTTCTCTTTATTGACTTTACTGAGCAAAGCTAAGCAAAACATCTGCCATCAGAAAAAAAATCTGTATACATCCTGAACAGTAAAAAGTATATAGTGTTCTACATTTTTTTATATATATATATATATCATAAATTTATTTCAAAAACCCCTTATGAAGAAAAAATCAAGGCTTTCGTTTACCCCGCCCGGTATGGGGTCACCGGGGCCCCACCCTGGAGCCACGCCTGGGGGGGGGGGGGGGGGGGGGGCTTGCATGAGAGCGCCTGGTGGCCAGGTCTATGCCCACAGGGCCTGGCCGGGCTCAGCCTGAAGCCACGACATGGAGCCGCTCTTCGGTGGGCTCACCACCTGCCGGAGAAACCGTAAGGGGCCGGTGCATTGTGATTTGGGCGGTGGTTGGGGCCGAGCGCCCGGCCGACCCAAACCTCGGGCGCCAACTCTGGTTTTTGGGACTTGGAATGTCACCTCACTGGCGGGGAAGGAGCCTGAGCTGGTGCGGGAAGTTGAGAGATACCGTCTAGATATAGTCGGGCTCACTTCCACTCACAGCTTGGGTTCTGGAACCACTCTCCTCGATCGAGGGTGGACTCTCCACTATTCTGGCGTTGCCCAAGGTGAGAGGCGGCGGGCTGGTGTGGGCTTATTAATAGCCCCCCAGTTCAGCCGCCATGTGTTGGAGTCTACCCCGGTGAATGAAAGGGTCGTCTCCCTACGCCTTCGGGTCAGGGAACGGTCTCTCACTGTCGTTTGTGCTTATGCGCCTAGCGGCAGTGTAGAGTACCCGGCCTTCTTAGAGTCCCTGGGGGGCGTGCTGGAAAGCGCTCCCACTGGGGACTCTGTTGTTCTACTGGGGGACTTTAACGCCCACGTGGGCAGCGACAGTGATACCTGGAGGGGCGTGATTGGGAGGAACGGCCTCCCTGATCTGAACCCGAGCGGTGAGTTGTTATTGGATTTCTGTGCTAGTCGCGGTTTATCCATAACGAACACCATGTTCATGCATAAGGGTGTCCATCAGTGCACTTGGCACCAGGACACCCTAGGTCGGAGGTCGATGATCGACTTTGTAGTCGTTTCTTCTGACCTTCGGCCATATGTCTTGGACACTCGGGTGAAGAGAGGGGCTGAGCTGTCAACTGATCACCACCTGGTGGTGAGATAGATTCGATGGCGGGGGAAAAAGCTGGACACACCTGGCAGGCCCAAACGTACAGTGAGGGTCTGTTGGGAATGTTTGGCAGAGGCCCCTGTCAGAGAGGTCTTCAACTCCCATCTTCGACAGAGCTTCAACCAGGTCCCGAGGGAGGTGGGGGACATTGAGTCTGAATGGACTATGTTCCGCGCCTCCATTGTCGGGGCGGCGGTTCGGAGCTGCGGCCATAAGGTCTCCGGCGCCTGTCGCGGCGGGAATCCCCGAACACGGTGGTGGACACCGGAAGTAAGGGATGCCGTCAAGCTGAAGAAGGAGTTCTATCGGGCCTGGCTGGCTCATGGGACTCCTGAAGCAGCTGACAGGTACCGACGGGCCAAACGGAGCGCGGCTCTGGCAGTCGCCGCGGCAAAAACTCGGGCTTGGGAGGAGTTCGGCGAGGCCATGGAGAAAGACTTTCGGTCGGCCTCAAAGAGATTCTGGCAAACCGTCCGGCGACTCAGAGGGGGGAAGCGGTGTTCCACGAACACTGCTTACAGTGGAAGTGGTGCGCTGCTGACCTCAACTGAGGATGTTCTCGGGCGGTGGAAGGAGTACTTTGAGGATCTCCTCAATCCCTCCGACACGCCTTCCGTAGAGGAAGCTGAGGCTGGGGAATCGGAGGGGGACTTGTCCATTACCCTGGCTGAAGTTGCTGAGGTAGTCAAAAAACTCCTCGGTGGCAAGGCTCCGGGGGTGGATGAGATCCGCCCCGAGTTTCTCAAGTCTCTGGATGTTGTGGGGTTGTCTTGGCTGACACGCCTCTGCAGCATTGCGTGGAGCTCGGGAACAGTGCCTCTGGACTGGCAGACTGGGGTGGTGGTCCCTCTTTTTAAGAAGGGGGACCGGAGATTGTGTTCCAACTACAGGGGGATCACACTCCTTAGCCTCCCTGGGAAAGTCTATGCCAGGGTACTGGAAAGGAGAATCCGACCGATAGTCGAACCTCGGATTCAGGAGGAGCAATGCGGTTTTCGCCCTGGCCGTGGAACATTGGACCAGCTCTATACCCTCACTAGGGTGTTGGAGGGTTCGTGGGAGTTTGCCCAACCAGTCCACATGTGTTTTGTGGACCTGGAGAAGGCATTCGACCGTGTCCCTCGTGGCATCCTGTGGGGGGTACTTCGGGATTATGGGGTTCGGGGCTCGTTGCTACGGGCTGGTCGTTCCCTGTATGACCGGAGCAGGAGCTTGGTTCGCATTGCCGGCAGTAAGTCAGACCTGTTCCCGGTGCATGTCGGACTCCGCCAGGGCTGCCCTTTGTCACCGATTCTGTTCATTATCTTTATGGACAGAATTTCTAGGCGCAGTCAGGGAACGGAGGGTGTCTGTTTTGGTGGCTGCAAGATCTCGTCTCTGCCTTTTGCGGACGATGTGGTCCTGTTGGCTTCATCGAATCAAGACTTACAGCGTGCACTGGGGAGGTTTGCAGCCGAGTGCGAAGCGGCGGGGATGATAATCAGCACCTCCAAATCCGAGGCCATGGTTCTCAGTCGGAAAAAGGTGGATTTCCCCCTCCGGGTTAGGGGGGAGTTGCTCCCTCAAGTGGAGGAGTTTAAGTATCTCGGGGTCTTGTTCACGAGTGAGGGAAAAATGGAGCGGCAGGTTGACAGACGGATCGGTGCAGCGTCCGCAGTAATGCGGTCATTGTACCGGTCTGTTGTGGTGAAGAGGGAGCTGAGTCGTAAGGCGAAGCTCTCAATTTACCGGTCGATCTATGTTCCTACCCTCACCTATGGTCATGAACTCTGGATCATGACCGAAAGAATGAGATCGTGGATACAAGCGGCAGAAATGAGTTTCCTCCGCAGAGTGGCTGGGCGCACCCTTAGGGATAGGGTGAGGAGCTCAGTCACCCGGGAGGAGCTCGGAGTAGAGCCGCTGCTCCTCCGCATCGCGAGGAGCCAGTTGAGGTGGCTTGGGCATCTGTTCCGGATGCCTCCTGGACGCCTCCCTGGGGAGGTGTTCCGGGCTTGTCCCACTGGGAGGAGGCCTCGGGGCAGACCCAGGACACGTTGGAGAGACTATGTCTCCCGGTTGGCCTGGGAACGCCTTGGGGTTCCCCCAGAGGAACTGGAGGAGGTGTGCGGGGAGAGGGAAGTCTGGAGGACTCTGCTCGGACTGCTGCCCCCGCGACCCGGCCCCGGATAAAAGCGGAGGAAGATGGATGGATGGATGGATATATATTATATATATATATTTATGGGGGGTGCGGTGGCGCAGTGGGTTGGGCCACGGTCCTGCTCTCCAGTGGGTCTGAGGTTCGAGTCCCGCTTGGGGTGCCTTGCGATGGACTGGCGTCCCGTCCTGGGTGTGTCCCCTCCCCCTCCAGCCTTACGTCCTGTGTTACCGGGTAGGCTCCGGTTCCCTGCGACCCCGTATGGGACAAGTGGTTCTGAAAATGTGTGTGTGTCTGTGTGTGTGTGTGTGTGTGTGTGTGTGTGTGTGTGTGTGTATATATATATATATATATATATACACACACACACACACACACAGGTAAAAATACAATGTTTATTCTAAAACAAGAAATTATAGGAACATCCTCACTGATCCCGTGTTCAACATGCGGATGTACCATGCCTTCTACTGAAGGAGGAGGTGTCTGTTCTGATGCCATCTCTGCTGTGTCTCCTCACAAAACATTATAATTCATAGTCCAAACTACTAATAACTACTATCAAGAATATTAAGAAATGTATATCATTTTATATGGTCTTCATCCAAACATACAGATTTGAATACAACAATATTATTGCTGCGCAGATGCACCCATATTTTCTTGCATAGAAACCCAGAAGTGAAGTTTTAATAGGCAGTAAGTGAGCACATATGTATTGTTTCTCTAAGATTTGCCATTCCACACTGTAGTGATCATGGTCTATCCATCAGAAAGCTGCTTTGGGCTCACAATGCCCTTAATCTTGTTTTGCGGCTTCCCACGGTCACGATGAAAAAGAAAAATCCACAGCATGTAGACAACGTAAATGACGCTGGGATAGTGGCTACTGTTTCTGGGTCGCAAGCACTAGTAGGTATAATGATGTAAGTATGTGGGGACGGGACACGGGGACACCCAGCAACTGGGGTGAAATCCCAGATAACGATGGAAATTTGGGAAAGGGTGGCGAGCAGCTGCTGCCTTGAGCTCTGCACACAAACACACAGTCCCTTATTATGCTGACAGAGCATTCGTGAACAGAGGGAGGGAGAAAAAAGGGTCAGTGTGAAGGGCTGTGTGCACAGTACAAATTAGCGGCTCCCAACAAAGAGCAAGGGTAAGTCGAGGAAAAGAGTGTGCATGGCTGCAGAGGAAAACATGAAAGGAAGGCATGCACTAAAGTGCACATGCTCCATTTGACGTGGCACTAACACCACGTTCAGCTGCATAGCAACTCATGTTCTTCTTTCCCCCTACTTTTATTAATTTATGCAAGTCACTTAATAGTTTTGCTCAAGTACCTCTGACTCTCCTCAAAGTTAATAGGAACGCTGGACCAATTTGCAGCCACCACACGGAACAAGAAGCACCAACTTCAGGGTAGCTTACTCAAAGTTTGCACTTTTATATGAAAAAGTTTGCAAAGACCTCACGAGACCTTATGTCACAGTTTGCCTTCTGCAACTGTGACTATTAAACCATCAACTAATCTTTTCCCATTCAGTATTACATATGTATAGATAGAACAAATACAGGCATCTATAACAAAGGGAAAAAAGGAGCAAAAGCAGGGTCAATCCAATGCTCACACATATTCAGATGTTCCAGAATAGAAGCAGAGACACTAGTTAAAGTCTCAGGTGAACTGAATTCCAGACAGAATCACAACAAACACATTTAGGGCACACCTCTTTGAGGGTCTCTTTTAATTAGTTTTGAAATATTCCTTGCAAATGTTTTGCAAATATTGACTTAAAAGTACGGAACAAACCTCGGCTAGGGAACTGTCGCTTTATTTTAACGTCATAGGAAGGGCATCATGTTTTACCCAAAATCATGATAATGAGTCTGAATTTTGCCAGTGACATGTACCCAGCTGAGTAAATAAGGAAAAGTGTAAGTTACTCTGGATAAGTGTATGCTCTTGAGCTACAAAGCAGAATTCAACAAGAAAGAAAAGGGAAAAAACATTTGCAGTTATACTTCGAAAACACTTTTTTCCTCCAGCTTCTGCATCTCTCATGAATAACATGATTTAGCAGTGGACAGAATGTGCTCAACAACTTTGCTTTTCATACATATGTGGGCACAGCATTTCCCCTATTACATGGTGTATAATGAATTAATTTGTTGAGATGCTTCAAGGCGAAGCGTCGGAAACAACACCACATGCCACAGAATCCAAATCAGCAATTTCCATACTAATTAAAAAAAAAAAAGAAAACGAGGCTGCAAAATTCTAAAAATAGAGGGAACGCTAAGAAAAAAAGATTAGGAGCTCGGCTGGAAGAACTACTGTGCCCCCCTGGATATGGGGAAAAATGGCCGAGATGCGCAGAAGAAAGGAAAAAAGTGATGTGCTCCCTGGTGTACATGAAATAAAATCAATGGCAGACCAATTGCTCCCTGGTAAGTCACTTCCATCGTGGCCCCCTGTCAGTAGTACTTTCCCACATGGTATATCTCCTCTCCTCTTCCCTACAGAATGAGGCTACAAAGGCTCTGTGTGGAAGAGCAGCGGGAGCCAGACTGTCTTACATTGCTCTGCTGTATAGAGGGCTGAAGAACTGGATGGAGTTTACTATAATGTACCTGCCATTGTAAGTCACCTTGGCTAAAGGTGTCAGCTAAAAAAAAAAAGAATAGTAATCACTGTGTCACTCTTGCAGAAAAGCTTTTTTATGAATGAATAGATGTAAATGTAGGAAAACTCGCAGGTTCTGTGCAGCAGGATTTCAATTCCAAGAAGCCCTGCTCACCATATCTCAGTCTCTCTAGCCAAGGTGGTAAAGGGATCTCTGCTACTTGGGCTGGAACAGCAGAGCAGGACTCTCCTTTAGGAGGGTGATGACAAGCAAGCGCAGAGCTGCATAGTGCTTTCCTCCATGGTACAGTGGTTTGGATCATAGCCCATCGCCGCTACTCTTCCTACAGTGTCTCACTGGACTTGGAGGCCCAGCCTTGTGGACGAGCCTGAAAAGTGGGCTGAGGTGTATGGTGTGCAGTCTGAAGATCTTTGGATCTTGGATCAGTGGAGATCAGTGGAGGTGCAAAGTGAAGCATTGCTTCTGGAGCCAGAGCCAGTTACCAACTGACTTAACAAGGCGTTGAAACCCTGTTAGCAGTCTGAGTGGTTTGAAGAGAATTCTGCACGGCAACACCAATACACCAGTCAATTACATCTTACACCAAAAGGTATCACAGTGACCTTGATATAATAACAGATTATGTCTGTGTTTATGGCAGCCGTAGCTCAGTCCGATGCTCAGACAAACTGTGACAGACTGCGAGCACTTCATTCGCAACTCTCAGTGCTTTCCAACACAACGCGCACGCTTCTTCACTAAGCAAAAGGCCATCCTTCACGTACATGTCTAACTGTGCACTTTGGCCAACACACACTGGTTAGCTGAGGCAAACGAGTGACAGGATGTCGAAGTGGAGCAGTCGGAATTGACCAGATTATGAATATTAAATCCAGCCAAACTGCAGTGGCTGATAATTCATTGTCCAGACCATCTGAATATGCACTGCAAAGTAGCAGTGATGAGTAGCGCGGTGGTGTTGTGGGACTGCTTCCATCTAGATCCAGAAGAAGGAGCAGTATGTAGACAGAATAGAAGGAGTAGAAGAAAGGTCCAGCAGAACGTATTGACAGAGAAAGGGTTATAAACCACATGTGAAAACTGACAGAAAGAAGCAAGCACGCCCATGGTAACCCCGATGCCCGATAAAGCAGAGTTGGGCCACGACATTCTCACATCCATGTTTAAACCCTCCCCAGTACTTGTTCATAACAGGCTGCCCCAAGCTCAATGGAAGCTTCTGTGGAATTTATAAGACTTTAATAATAATAATAATGACAATAATAATAATAATAAGAATAATTTATAGTAGGTGCCCTCTTGCCTCTTCTTCTTGCCCAGCCACCCACCTCATTGAACACAAACTAGAGCTCTAGCAGTGCAAACTTGGAAGAAGCCATCCCTCCTGGCCTGTGATCCACAGACAAAAGCTCGAGAAGAAGGAACTAGACAAAATTATGGAGATGGGAATGATAGTAAAAAAAATTGAACAGCAAATGTATTCGCCCAATAGTACTTGTGCCTAAAGCAGACGGCCCGACACGGTTCTGCATGGATTACCAAAAGGTTAATGCTGTCACCAAATTCGATGCACATCCATTACTCGGAGTGAATGAACTCCCGTACTGTCTGGGCCCAGCTGACTTTCACTCCACACTGGATATAACGGAAGACTACGGGCAGACCCCTCTGTCCTCGAAATACAAAACGTGATGAGGACCATGGTAAGCAGGTGCTAAATGTATGTGTGTTCTCTTCCTGTGCGTGGCAACCCCTATTCACAAATATAAATTCAAACAAACTACTGCAGCAAAAATCCATCTGGGCAAACTGGCTCTTCTGTAACGAATGCATGCAAAATTTAAGTGTTGCCTGGGACTCTTCAATACCTGTAAAGCCGATGATGTAATTGGTATGGGTGTGTGAGAAGGCAACACTGACTCACAGTAGACATCGACGCGGATAGACTTGATAGCGGGCGAGCCCAAGCCGTTCTCAGCCTTGCAGTAGTAGCGGCCGCCCTGGTGCCGCTGGATCTTGGCAATGCGCAGCGTCTCGTTGAACACGCTGGAGTCTTGGAAACGGTCCGAGGCACTGCCCGCCGTCTTGGTCCATCGTATCTGGAAGGACAGAAAAGGAGGTTAAAGGGGTGTGACATCGGCACGGCTGACAGCTACTGATGAAGTGTTAAGCAGGGAACACATAAGTCAAGAAGTCAGGCTCAGAAACAAAAACTTTCAGGTTTCCTTTGCCTGGAAAGGTACTTAACTTGGAACTTCCAAAGACATAATTACTCAGGCATATTAATAGATGTAGTTTGACTCTAATAAATGTAAATTACTCTGGACAAAAGCGGCTCTTAAATAATCTAATAACCCAGATGAACATTACCAGTTTTTGCATGGGAAACCAATTAACATTTTCACACTGAGCTAATATTATATGCTAATGCCATTCACATGCCATTTCGCTACGTGTGACAATTCCATGAAGGTGCCACTCTTGCAGCAGCCTGACCTCAGTGAAAATGGTACGCCGTGGCCTCGGTGTTTTAATCCCCACTATCTATCGTGTACCGTGGTGGCACACTGTTCATCTTCACAATTTCCTTACAGACAACCCACTGTCATTCACATTTAGTCATTTAGGTGACACTTTTCTTCAAAGTGACTTCTAAGTAACATGAAATAATTTGCCCATTTACACATCTTGGTCATTTTTTAAAAGGGAGCGATCTAAGGCAATCCTAACCCTAACCCTTCCTCCAGCAAACTATAGCAAGAGGTCAGATTTGAACCAGCAACCTCTAAGCCCAAAGATGGCAGCTCTAAATGCTACCTCCAGAAATAGAGTTGAGTCAGCAGGATTCAGATGTGAGCAGAGAGAACACAATGGGTTTCCAGTCCATTGCCTGAGCCACTCGGCCACAGCAACCTCCTTTTCTTTCCTTTTGTGGAGGTAACCGTAGATGACATTTCCAAAATGCATGCAGTTTGACTCAGGAAGAGCATGAGCAGGCACTTTTAGAAACCCTCAACATGTTTTGAGACAAATTCTTCAGTAAACTGTGTTCTGGTGTCCTTCACTCCATACGGGACTTGCCAAAACAAGAGCGTTGTGAAGAAATACATTAAATGGCACATAGAAGATAACCCTTAATTATTTAGCGCCATTGAGAAGCATCGGTCCTTTCCCTGCCGACGGCTCACTGCCATCTGCTGTACCTCTGACACACTGCAACACACAGCCAAAGAAGACACACACAGAATCTCAATGGTTTGAAACCTTGCTTCAGACACTTTCGGTGTTTTACAAGTTAGTATTTCCAATGATATTTTATTCTGTTTTGGACAGCCAAGAAATTTAATCCAAAACAAGTTACCTTCGTCTGTACATCTACACAGCTACATCATGCCCGAATCTGTGGGCCAAATGGGCACTGAGGAAGTCTCCTCCTGTAGCTCCTCCAGCGTTGGCCAGGCATGTGGCATTGTAGAGCTCGACCTACTGGGGATGTCAGTCCCAAGCAGACCTTCCTAAAGTACTCTCAGCGCTTCTGAAAAACGCCCTGCCAACGCACACAGCCGCCAGACTCTTTGTAACCGCAAGGCTTTTCAGACCCTTCAGACATATGTGGCTTTTAAAAAATTAATTAGAATAAAACAAGGTTTTCCAGAAAGAAAGTGTTTGTTTGCTTTTCTGTCTTTCCCTTTAAGTGAAAAACATGCAAAGATGGTTTTTGCTAGCATTCCTTTGCAATGAGAAAACAGAAGTTAAGAACAAAGACAAAAGACGCTTTAACGTATTTTTACACTTTTAAGAAAAAAGGCTATTGATGCTAATTAATTAAAAAAAAAGGCAAAATGTCAACTATAGGACATTATCACTGCGACAGACTGGTGTCCATCCAGAGTGTACCATCCTCAAGCCTGTGCTTCTAGGATAGCCTCCGGACCTCCATGACCCTGACTTGGACAAGTGGTTAAGGAAACTAAGTATAGAACACGATGCACAAAAAAATGCTCACTTGTTTTATATGCACTTTTTATGATGTAAGAGGAGAAACTGACAAGCCTTCACAGTGAAGTGGGACACTCGTAAAGGTCAGACGTTGGCAGTAAACACACAGGGACGCGACTGAAGTAGTACAATACAGTTATCAGTGTTTTCAGGTGCTGCTTTCACACACCTGAAGTGCAAGACACATGTACGCAGAGTAATCCAGCTGGGCCTGTGTGTGCCTGTGTACGTGTGTGTATGTTAACATGCAGTGTTTACAGCAAGTACCACTGCCTTTGCCCTCAAAGGACCCAGGTTGGCATCCCAGCTCCTGCTGGAGTATGCAGGAGTACAAAGGTTCTTACCAGCTCTATAAATGGGTAAATCGTTGCAAGTCACTTAAGTCACTTGGGGAGAAAAGTGTCTGCTGAAAGGAAACGTTTTAGAAATGTGTGGAACTTGTGGTCCTGCGTATACTGGCACCATAAACTGGGCTGGAGCAACATAAATGAGGCTGCCTTATAAAGAAAGGAGGAGACATGCCCCCAAAATGACGGCTTTAGAAGCCCCCCAGTTCTCCCTTTTTAAATTTCTGTAATTTGAGGCTACACACAGGCAACACATCCGGTCTATATGGGGCTGCTGAGATGCAACGGCTCTTTGGAAGCAGCCGCTGTGGTTCCCCTGGGTGTGCCAGGCGCGCCGCCGAGCGCAGCCAATTGCCCATTGAGCCCTGGCACAGCCCCGCTGTGCTCCTCTGAGGCCTCCTGTGTGAGGTGACCTACATCGCAAACAAGACTCCCGTTCATCGCGGCGGCCCCTGCGCAAACAGCACGGAGGGGACGGAGTGCAAAAAGGGGGGGGGTTACGCTCCACAGGGCTTGATTGGGAAGGGCCACACAGATACCATCCCCCATCATCTGTACCTCACACCCACACGCTCCTCGTGGGTGCACCGGCACCGGCCACCTCCCTTACTGTGTGAGGCAGGCAGGCGGAAGAGCAGGAAAAGGAAGCCTGTCTTCCAAATGGGTACCCAAACTCCATTTCACGCCTTGCTGGAAATGGTGGGGTAAATACTTTTGTTTACCCGTCCGTTCCTGTGGGTGAGCTTTCAGACAGGGATTGCAGCTGCTCGTCGGGGCCTCCTCCCTCACAGCGAGTTACACGAGTAGCCTCTTCTCAGTGAGGTCATCCCCCTGTGGACAGTCGCAACTTACAAAACAAGAGCGCCTGCCTCTAACCCCCCCACTTTTATTGTCCTGGGCATAAGTGGTCTTAACAGCTGTGAGCGTATCAGCAACGTGCCAAGCGCTCAGGGTTTTTAAAAAAAAGGGCAACGAAGTAATGCAAAACCCTACCGCAGAGGTAAGTGTCATTTTTCTTAACTAAATGGCACTTTTCTGCCCCTTTTCTGCAAGCACATCAAGAAAAATAGCTCGTCTGAGAATTACAAAAGTAATTTGATCCGTGAAACGCAAAAACCACTAACTCCAAAGGTAATGGATTTCTGCACTTTAAAAGAGCAGCCTGAAACTCCTTAAATAAGTTATGAGCGCAAATGAAAATAAATGCATTTTGATCGGTGCCTGGATACCGCTTTTATCACATTTCCTTCGCTGATCAAGTACAAGCACACTGTGTGGCTGGAGGACCCCGATACAGCTGATGTCAGCCTGCAGCACCTTTGCGGCTTCCTTTTGTGGTCCGTTCAAAAATGTACCACCTCTGGTCCATGTCATGTATGACTGTCTGCTGTCCATACTGAATAGATAAGGTCTGTCTGACCAATGTGCTTCCCTGCCATCTCTCTCTAGGTAAACATGGGACATAGTTTGTTGGAATACACTTTTTTGACCATTACTTATTTTTTTTTATTGTTTTTGACGTGTTCTGAAAATGTGTGTGTGTGTGTGTGTGTGTGTGTGTTTTTGACGTAAGCAGTTTACAGCAAACAATAAACACAGTATATAACTGTACCTTTAAAAAAAAAAAGAAAAAAAAAAAAACATTGCCACCCTATGGGAGTAATTGTCATGTTTCCAAGGAGAGGTACGGACCCAAGTCCAGGTGCACTGTTTATTATGCAAAGGTACCCGATAAGGGGCAGGCAAAAGAGGGAAGTCAAAGAACAAGCAGGGGTCACCGATCAGCAATTGTCAGAGCGGGAGGGATAATCCAAAGCCGTAACACGCAGAACAAAGCCAGTGGTTGGAACACCAGGAAACCGTACAGAGAAAGGCACAGGAACAGGGACTGGGAACACAGGAGAGATCGCAGGACAAAACAGGCAGAGAAGTGCGGGGGGCTCGACAAGGTTCCGCGATTTGGTCGATCGAGTGCTGTCTCTTCATGTGTCGTCTCCCTGATTAGCCACAGGTGTGTCTGCTTGCGGTGAGGACGTGGGCATGACAGTAATAAAATACAACCCATAAGAAAGATATATATTCATTCTGCACATATGTACTCATCTTTATATGCCTTTTCTCATGTGTCTGTGGTACAGCCTGCTAAAGTGCAGTATGCTAAAAACATACTGATTAGAAGGTTCCACGCTCTTTTAAAAGATGGGACAGAGACATGCTGGGGGTTAGGGGGAGAACAAGCACACAGAACACATGAGCACATTAACATCAGCGTGGCCATATGTGCACATCTGTGATGGAGAACTGTACTTAACACATGTTAAGCTTTCTTGTGTCTTATTGAAATTCCAAAGAATTTCAAACTGGAAAAAAAGGAAAAAAAAAGATCAATTCCAACATGATGCTCCAACCCATGCTTAGTTGTCACTTGACTGGGGGTTAAAACAAGGATCTAAACTGAAGGTGAGAATCAGAGATGCTCAGAAATGGGGTTAACTGAATATGCAGTGCTGTCTCAAGTGATGATCACCGTGGGACTGAAATAACACTTTGTCTAGCAAAGCATAAACTGGAAGACATATCTTTGTCTTTTACAGCAAACAGTCAAGGCACAGCGCTGGGTCCATCATGCAATTTCCACCTGCCCACACAACATTAGTGAAGACCTCTTCATACTTTCAGCAGAATGCTCACCCCCCACCTCAGAAGTTACCTATAATGCCAAGGTTGTTTGCAGTAAATGTTTACACTCTGTTCAAAGTCATGTTCTCCCTCCTACACAAAGACACTTTCACTCTTTGCTCATGCCTTCCACGCCTGAAATATGAGCTCTCTCAGTCTGAGTGCCTGGTTAGGGTGAATGTGAAAAAAAGCAGTCATATTCAGTGGTAAGGAGTGTTTTTTCCTTTTTTTTTTTTTTTTTTTTTTTTTTTAATGGCTTTACAAATAGCACAGAGCCACAGCAGCATACACATAGAAAGAGTACAGCGAGCGAGAAAATGCTAATCTGTCTACCTATATTGTACATTGCCAGACTGCTACACGCCTTCAACTCTGCCCGCTTGGTGGTCCAGTGCACGAAAGGTAAAGCACAAAGGTTCTCGGTTCTGGCTCCGATGTGGTGGAACGACCTCCCTCTCTCACTCAGAACTGTTGAATCTCTTTCCACGGTTGAAAAGGGTCTGAAAACTCACCTCTTCCAGACTCACCTCACCTATGATCTCTTAAGTTCATGTAATCTATAAATGTTCAGGTACTTTAACTTTAAAAACATGCCTGTTGAACAGATAAACCTTCACGCAACTACTCGTTTAATGAAATGTAAATATTAAAAAAAAATTGGAATGTTTCAAGTTTTATCCAAGTCGACACAGCTCAAAGTAAACAGAAGTGCATATAGCAGCAGATGAAGAGTTATAGATGCAGACATGTGATTTTCAACACAGTTTGTTTCTTAAATACCATTGTTCTGGTCAACATACGTGACACAAATAATTGCAAACAGAACTGACAGAAAATACAAAAGTCTTGGTGACAGATGGTGAAATGCAAGTTTATGGAGCAGTAATTAGACCAGGAGAGAAGAGGCTCTGAAAGAGATGTGCTTTAAGACCTCTCTTGAATGGTGAAAGGGCTTCAGGACTTGAGCTGAGGGAGAGAGGGAGCTCATTCCAAAACATCAGAGCCAACACTTAGAACCTTTGGGCTTTTTACTCTGAACCTCTTCTGTGAATAAAAAGCAGAAAGTGCAGTTACATGGGTGTTTATCTGTTAGACCTAACACAGGACCCTAATTATTAGTGTTACTAATAAGCTTTATCTATTTGATAACTTAAAAAATTATTTAAAATTGTAGATAATCCACTTTGCAATGATTTACCCTTCTAGACACTGATCTTACTGTATCAATTCGGGGTGAGTACTTTGCTGAAGGGTACTTACAGCAGGAGCAGGATTCATGCAGGAATCGTGAGATTACAAGATGAGAGCTATAACCACTGGGCAGTTTGAGGCTCTTTTTTCTCACCGCTGAATATACAGTACAGGGGCGGGCAGCGGCAATCATAGTGGATAGAACTGGCTAAAACAACTACTGTAACACCTTTGCCCAGGGTACTCTCGCTAAATTGCTGCAGTAAATATTTCCCAGTTGTATAAATGGGTAAATCATTGTAAGTAGCTTAATATTGTAAGGTACTTTGGAGGAAAGTGTCAGCTAAATGAATAAATGTAAAGGTACATAATGTACGCAATATGCCACTTGGTGGTTATGAACAGTCAGCACTCACCACTTCATTAGGCTTCGTTGTTTCTCTCAACCAATAACAGCACTTTTTTATTATTTTTTTTAATTAACATAACAGCATAACAAATAAATACGTAAGTAACCCCAACAATGTAATAAATTTTAAATTTCATGAAAGGGTGACTTATTGTTGGTATTCATAGCTAGATTACCCCAGGTCTTAAGGGATTTTCAGTAGAATTATACTACTTATTTTTGGAGACATGCCCAGTCATCTCATTTGTAAAATTAAATATTCTTGAATTTTTGCTAGTACATCAGCTGGTGGGGTGTGACTGGGTGTTTGTGCGAGGCGAGGACTTCACACAGGGTGCACCTGAGTGATTAGGAGCTGCTGCGACCCCCCCCCCCCCCCCCCCCCCGATACCAAATGCTAGGCCTGCATTGCTGCTGCCATTTTGTGGTTAAGGCTGCTCTTCACTGCCTTTCCCACAATGCCCTGAGTGAGGGAAGGACAGCTAGCAGCCCGGAGCTTAGAATGCAGAAATCAAAGCCTTGCAGCAGCTAAGCATGAATTTTGTCCCTATAACGCATGCTGTATAGTTCTCAGTGGGCATTCAAAGTCTGGTCTTGCCCTGTTGTTTACTCGGATCAAGGCAGCAATAAAAAACTGAATCTTCAGCTGGGTTAAATAACATGAAAAATTTGAAAATGTAAGCACCGCAAATCCCTCTGGATAAGGGTATTAAGAAATCAATGAAAAAGAATAAATTACCATAAAAATGCTATTAAGATTTTAGTAGTCGACAACCACTTACTAATAGCTCTGTATTGGAAGCAGGCTGTACACACACACACACACACACACACACACACACACACACACACACAGCAATGCTATTAGCATGTATTGCGTTTTAAATGTGCTGCTGTTTGTTAAAATAGGCCATGAAATAGAGATGGCAGTAACCGGATGGAACAGTGAGGGGAATGACTGCCTGCGTAGGTTTCATGTAGGCTTCCCAAAAGGACTTGGCACTGAGCACACAGGTAGACCCTGAACTAACAATATGTGTGACTTACAATGACCCGGGTTTACAATTTACATCCTATCAACCTTATTATATTATTTTTAAGTCCTAGCTTTTGTAACCTTTAACATTTGTAACAAGCGCTCCACCTGCTTTATGATAAAATCGGCTGTCTGCGCTGCTGCAGGGCACCGTATTTCTTATTGACTCAGTGTGTCAATCAGTCACTGTGCTTTATTTACAAAAAGGTTGTTTTATATACAGAATGTTTCATGTGTGGTTCCATTCAAGTTGCAAATGACTGAAACATGAACACTCTGGAGGAGCAGAAAAGAAAGAGAGAAAAGAGATTTGGAAATGCAAGTGAAAGTAGTGCAGAACAAAAATATAACTGAGCTGTTACTTATGTTGTTATTGTACATTAGTATTAGCACAAATGATGTGTGAAAGAAGTGAAAACTATAACAAAGCCATAATAGAAAAAGTTGAATTTATGCAAATTAATGTCTTATACAGACACTCCACTACTTACGTAAATTTTCTTTATGTAAATCTGGATTAACGTAAAAATTCCCAGCATACAAATTATTTATGGATAGTGCTTACACAAAACATCTGAAATATGTTAAGCACAAGTCGGTGTAGCGAGACAAGCCAGGAAGCTGCATCTTCCCACTGTCTGCGTATTTTAAGACGTGAAGGCATCTCTTCTTGTTAGTGTAGTGATTTTTTCGCATATTTTTTACCCATTTCATTATTCACAATGTCTGGTAGTAAATGCACACTTGAGGGATTCAGTTACTGCTGAATCGCTGTCCACATTTAAAAAGGTTCTTAAAACTCACCTTTTCCGGACTTGGACTATGATCTACTAAGTTCATGTAACGTGTAAATGTTCATGCACTATAACTTTGAAATCATGTTTGTTAAACAATGGATAAACCTTCACACAACTACTCCTGTAGTGTAACCTAAAGGTTTTTATATTTAAAAAATATACTAGAAAAGAACTGTTGATATTTGGATAGTTTTATACAGCTACTCGTGTGATGTACATCAATTCATATGGTGGTAAGAAACTAACTGTACTTAAGAATCACGCGTCTGCATCTAAGTCTCTTTCTACTAATGTAATGCACACATTGTATTTTCTATGAGATGCATGTCGCTTTGAAGAAAAGTGTCTGCTAAATGAATACATGTAAATGCAAGGAAAACGAGAACCGTCTCGCAAGCGTACAGCAATGGATTTGAAGATGAAATATAAAATAACGAGGAAGTATGAAGGTGGACAAAGATTTTCATCTATAGCACGGGAACCAGGTTTAGCCGTATCGACTATAAATACAGCAGTGCTGCACGTGAAAGAAACAGCTAGCATGAGCGCAACAATAATAATGAAGAAACGTCAAGGTGCAATAACAGATGGACAAAATATGTTAGGTTGAATGGTGGGGGAGGAGGGGGAAACAGGCATACTTAAATTTCGACTTACGTGAGGAGTTGAAGAATAGTCAATTTGCTTAAGTCGAGGGATGTCTGTATATCCTTTTTATTTGTGTAATACAGTATAAAGGCACTTGCTAGTTACGACAAAGTCAATTTACTAGCTACTGTGTCACTACACATACTCTATATATTAGAATCAGAATCAGAATCAGAACGAGCTTTATTGCCAAGTATGTTCACACATACAAGGAATTTGTCTTGGTGACAGGAACTTCCACAGCACAGACAGAATGACAGTGGCGAGATAGATGAGAAGATAGAGTATGTGAATAAGGGATGAACAATATATAAAAATATACAGTACCCAATATTATATACAAGAGTGTGAGAAGAGATATGATGTGATAAAAAGTTATAAATATAAATATAAATAGCATTATGTATTGCACTGGTTTACTCTCTAGGGGAGAGATTTAGGTGTTCATGAGGTAGATGGCCTGAGGAAAGAAACTTTTCTTATGCCTGGCTGTCCTGGTGCTCGGTGCTCTGTAGCGCCGGCCAGATGGCAAGGGTTCGAAGAGGAAGTGGCCTGGATGTGAGGGGTCTAGAATGATTTTGCTAGCCCTTTTACTGACTCTGGACGAGTGCAGTTCTTGGAGAGCTGGGGGGGATGTGCCGATGATTCTTCCAGCAGTCCGAACTATCCGCTGTAACCTTCTGATGTCTGATTTCGTAGCTGAGCCGAACCAGACAGTTATAGAAGTGCAGAGGACAGACTCGATGACTGCAGAGTAGAATTGCATCAGTAGCTCCTGTGGCAGGTTGAACTTCCTCAGCTGGCGAAGGAAGTACAACCTCTGCTGGGCCTTCTTCACAATGGAGTCTACGTGGGGCTCCCACTTCAGGTCCTGTGAGATGGTGGTGCCCAGGAACCTGAATGACTCCACTGTTGCCACAGTGCTGTTCATGATGGTGAGTGGGGATAATGCTGAGGTGTTTCTCCTGAAGTCTACGATCATCTCCACCGTTTTGAGCGTGTTCAGCTCCAGGTTGTTATGACTGCACCAGACAGCCAGCTCTTCGACCTCCTGTCTGTAAGCAGACTCGTCACCATCCCGGATGAGGCCGATGAGTGTGGTGTCGTCTGCAAACTTCAGGAGTTTGACAGAGGGGTCTTTAGCGGTGCAGTTGTTGGTGTACAGGGAGAAGAGCAGTGGGGAGAGCACGCATCCCTGGGGGGCACCAGTACTGATCGTGCGAGTATTGGATGAGAATTTTCCCAGCCTCACTAGCTGCTGCCTGTCTGTCAGAAAGTTGGTGATCCACTGACAGATGGAGGTGGGCACAGAGAGTTGGGTTAATTTGGACAGGAGGAGGTGTGGGATGATGGCGTTGAAGGCTGAGCTGAAGTCCACGAACAGGATTCTGGCATAAGTCCCTGGTTTGTCCAGATGTTGCAGGATGTAGTGCAGTCCCATGTTGACTGCATCATCCACAGACCTGTTTGCTCAGTAAGCAAACTGCAGGGGGTCCAGCAAGGGTCCAGTGATGTCCTTCAGGTAGGCCAACACCAGTTTTTCAAATGACTTCATGACCACAGACATTAAGGCGACAGGTCTGTAGTCATTAAGTCCTGTGATTTTGGGTTTCTTTGGGATGGGGATGATGGTGGAGCGTTTGAAGCAGGAAGGAACTTCGCACATCTCCAGTGATCTGTTGAAGATCTTTGTGAAGATAGGGGCCAGCTGGTCAGCACAGGTTTTTAGGCAGGCCGGTGTGCAGGCCGCTGCACATATATTTTAACATTAAAGACATATAAAGCATTTTCATTATAACTCCACCAATATACCACCTTCCTCATGACTTTTTGATGGCCTACTCTGTACTGTCGGTCAGTTCCAGCCTTTGCATAAGCTGAGCCAGAAGGTCAGATGTAGCAGTCTGCTATGACTCAACTATGAACAGTTCACCAGCAATTTAAGAGCAAGACTCAACTAAGAAAGTGCACAAGTGGAAAAGTGCACGCATCCAGTCTTGAGCATGAGCGATTATGGCTACTGAATGCAAGATATATTTGCACTTAGGCTTTCATATTTAATTCCAAAAGAACATCACAGAGTTTTCTCAGTGTTCAAAATCAGGACTTCAAAAACTATTCAGATTTCTACAAGCTGCAGCACAAACAAGCCAAACTGTTGGGCTCCTAGCAGCGTTCTGCTTATAAAGGCAACGATACCGTCCCAGGGGGCAGTTTCACTGGGAGCCTACATAAAGCTCCCGAGCAGCCTTACGGGCGGGATGGTCGCACCCGCCCACCTGCTCTATTAATAGACTGCCCCTCCCCCTATGGTCTGCCACCTGCCACCCTGAGCTGGAGGACCAGAACTGACGGCACGAAAGCGCTGGTGGGCAGGAGCACATTGACGGCACAGTGCCGGAGCACAGAGCCTGTCCGGAGACAGCACCGCCTGCTGACGGCTGATCTGACGAGGCTCTACTTCACTGCTGTTTTTCCATATCAAAGAGGAGGTGCTTAGAGCAAGGGGAGCCAGACATTTGGAGCACAGTTCCAACAGTTGACAGTGAAAGGGGACTGAGAGTGACAGGGTGGGGTGGGGAGGTGGAGTATACGAAAGCCACTCGGCTCAAGAAGGGGAAAATTCACCATGACGCGAGGCTGGCTTTGAACCGCGCCTTTGATCTGGGCCTCAGGCGGTACCCTTCTTGCATCGCCGCTCCGGTTCGAGTGCGTGGGCCGACTCGACGGAAGGCAGGCTCTCGAGGGCTTGAGTCCCGCTGTAGCTGACGTTAGCCTCAGTTTAATCGGGTCAACAGCAGCCTTTCAACACCCACCACCCGGTCCAACATGAGCCTCAGTCAGGAATGGACACCCTCATCCAGCTTCACATACATAAGCCTTGAGAAAAACATACAACATCGCGACAGGAAAAGACAACAACTCCCTTAGACCATTCATAAAGTAAAAGCCACCCCACATGCTACGTTGTGTTCGGGAAAAACTCTTTGTAAGGGCAATCCTTATAAATTCAGCAGTAAAAATTATGTTAACATTAACATTTTGTAAATTAATATTGACACCTGAAATAACACCAAATCCCATTAACCTTTACCTTTACTTCAATAGTTAACGTTAAAAACACGCTTTACCTCCATTAATTACTCCATAATACTATATGGCTGTCCACCTGAACTCATTCAGCTCATCTGTACGTATTATGCACCACATACTTAAACGTTCACCAACTAAAAATAAATAGAAATCATATTTTTTTAACTGAATTCAACCATTAAGAATGAAAAACAGAATCAGTAAAGCCATGTAAATGAATTAAAACTCAGTAAACAAGTAGAAAAGGTTTCGACAGTCCAAACGGGACTATGATGACAGAGCGCAAACAAGGGTGTAGATTTAAACGTAAGGGCTAATGGATGTTGAGAAGTTAGCACAACACAAGCCAAACTATAACTGAAAAGATGACTACATGGTGCCTCCGACTTTGCACCCTTCAGCTAGCGAGCACTGCATAAAAACAAAATTCAGTCCTCACAAACACGAAGAAATTCCCCATGACCCAAAGCAGGGGTTTTAAAACTCCTTAACAGTGTAATTTCTCACAGCCCGAATGAGTGTATCTCAGGGTATGACTGTATCTGTAATAATGAACAACAGCAACTTTTACATATAGAAAACACAGAACACATCCCCAATGGAATATTAATGCTGCCTTCATGTATGTTCTCATTCATGCAAATTACATTTATTCATTTATCTGTCGCTTTTCTCCAAAGCGACTTACCATGTTAAGTTTACAGTTATTTACCCATTTAAACAGCTGGGTAATTTTTACTGGAGCAATTTTAGGTCAAGTACCATCTTCGAGGGTACTACACCCGGAGATCAAACGTGCGACCTTTAGATCAAAAGGCAGAAGCTCTAACCATTACACTACCAGCTGTCCCTATATTATAAAATTATTCTTGAAGAGAGCACAGCAGTCTGTGCAAATCTGAGGAGCTGAATAACCTGAAGTAAGACGTTCCCACTCATTACTTCTCTAATAGTAGAATAAGAATGTCAACTAGCAGCCCAGAGTACATACTGTCTGCGGAGCTGCTCATAATCCACATATAACAACTAGCCATACATGATTATTTTGTACTCACTTTTCAAAGCCAGATATAAATTCTATTTTTTTTAAAAAAAAGGAAAAAAACAAACAATTAAGCACACTACACTGTTTTAATTTGTTTTGAGCTTAAGTCGTATTTACAAAAAAGGTAAAAAGCAGAATTCGAGAGGGCCTGCAATCCAAATACATTCTTTTTTCAATATGAAAATATGAGATCCTACTTTAATAATGAGTGTGTTTTGCAATACTATTCTGCCTTCTGATAGCCTTATGAGATTTCCACCTCCGTGACCCAACTCAACGCACCTTTGCTTTCCCAAAACATGCTTTCAACCTCAACCCTTGCCAACAACTACTACTGTGACTGGCAATATTTACTGTGAGGTTTCAAACAAACCAAAACTGTGTTGTTAAACAATGTCTCTCTGACAGAGAGGGCAGTTGCCAAAATTAATGGTAAGAGCAGCATGGCTAGACAACAGTGTAACTAACTACTGCGGTTTTTCAGTATAAGATGGGATACAGGCTCGATTTAGAACAGTATGCAAAAGATACTGAGTAACCATTTTCTCATTCTCATGTCAACATTCTGTGCATAGATGTCTTTTCTCGATGCCTAAACAGAACATTATCATGTTTTGTGTCATTTAAGACAAACACTACCCACATTTTAAGTTCAAGATCACTGCCTACAATCACCCTGAAACCCCTGACAAAATAAACACTACTGCGAACTGCCAGGGTGGACTGAGACAACATGCCTAAATCAGAGCAGCTGGAAGCAGGAGGTCATTCATCATGTCTTCTGAATTAAAGGTGCAATTATACTGACCCCTTGCAGATAGCTCCTTGACTTTTTCTTATTTGTGCTGCTGATGTGAATATAAATCCACACCAGGACACGTCACACGTTATGGCTGGATCAAATACAATCTTTCCATCAGTGAAACTGAACAGTTAACATTGTGCTGCTTGCCAATAAACTCAGATTCTCAAAACACTTAATGCTGTAAGCAACAAGTAAGTCTTGTGTTTAGGACAGAGACAGGTCCCCTACTGAACTACAGAAAATTGACAATTCAAAATCTGAACTATAAAACAATGTCCCTACCTGGCTTTCTATTTCTCCACCTACATTTAAATTTATTTATTTAGCAGACACTTTTTTCCAAAGCAACATCCAATGAACTCTATGTAGTGTTATCACCACCTTTATGGTACCATGTGAAAAAGACAATGGCATTGCTCATCAGTGCTCATAATGTTAGATCAATTAAACTTCACAAGGAAAGGTGTTGGAAATTGTCTTGTTTTCTCCATGAATTCCAAAACAGGTTTTAAAAATTTCAAGGGAGGCTTCAAGAAACAATGATGACTTGATGACCTTCTGGGTAAATAGGGGTTAAAGGTCAAGCACTTAGTGAGGAATATATTAACAGGTCCCTGGGAACCACTAGTATTTTCACTCAGCATTCAACACATCCATATTTAATGCAATAGTGAAGAAGCATAGGCCTTCTGGAAATCATACACTGTTAATAAAACAGATTTTGTGCAACACCTATACATAAAACAAGTGCTACTGACATCATTGTAATGTCACTGTGTGTCATGAAAGACTAAAATACACACAAATAAAAGGATTTAAATGTCACATGATAATAAATAGTATGATTAAGTTTTATTATCATTGAGTTACCCAGAGTGACATGCTACTTAATTAGACACTAAAAGTAAAGATTTCTTAGATTTATATGATAAAGCCAAGCTCAGATTTATTAGATACACTACTACCTTGTGTTGGAAATATCTCCATTATGCATTTTTTGAAAATGCAAACATTTTAAAGTTTATTCATTTATTTTTAAGAGCATTTCTTTCACTGGTCTATTATCCTTTTTGACATCTGTCATTGGGGCAGCAAAACGTACTGAAGTAGAATAGAAACTCCAGCTGTGGAGGGAGGGGAGAAGGGCTTTATGGAGCCATATGCAGTTGGAGCATTTTCCATTTACTAGCACTAAATCAGGGACATTTACTGAAAATACCTCACAAACAAATAGGTGCATTTCTATTTAGACACTATTTTGAGAATGTACTTAAATTAACCAGATGGCAACAAAGCTATTTACACTATGTACTGTACTGGTCAAATCCTC
The DNA here is from genome assembly GCF_900964775.1 of Scleropages formosus. NCBI lineage: Eukaryota > Metazoa > Chordata > Actinopteri > Osteoglossiformes > Osteoglossidae > Scleropages > Scleropages formosus. Next base: position 23,824,762 of record NC_041820.1, read on the forward strand.
TTGTTAACCATGGAACACAGTCAGCATTTAAGGTGAAAACCTTTTTTAATTTGTTCTCACAGGATTCTCCATCACCCAACAGCTTACTCTCCTTTCTTTCACCCTCCCGAGCCCTCTGATGCGCAGGAAAACTTGGCACTGTCTTGTGTGTTTAAAGCAGAACTTTAAATGGCAGGTTGCGGAAATCGTATGCTTTTCATTTTCAGTCATTAAAAAGCAGACTTTAACGTTGTTCCATGTTGAAAAAAGACAAATTGCCATCCATGTTCCAAGGACACAGACCCTGCATTATATGAGCAATAAATGCTGTTTTATAAAATCTTGTCGTGAATTGTCAGTTCACGTTAGCCTTATGTGACATAGTTAACAGTACCAAACCCATGAGCAAATCAAAGAATTAAGCTGCATTGTTAAGATTTAATAAATTAAGTGTGTGTTTTTTGTTTTTGTTTTTTTTTTTTTTAAATTTTGTAACATCGTGGATGGACTTACAAGCCATTCTGAGTTACACATTTTGGGTACAAACTGCATTCATACATTGAGGTACAAGGTTAAGATTTCAGCTGATTGGTTTCAAAGAAAAGTTCTGGCCGACTGGTCATCTTAATAACTTCAATCTTTTTCCTTAAGTCAGTTAAGGAGAGCAATTCTTGTTGTAAAACCTGGAACGGCTGTAAAATTTTTACAGCTATTACCAGTCAACATTGGTGCAGGAAGGCTGCACAGAAAGTAGAGCTGCTGTCTCACAGCACCTCGGTGGTGCAAAAGGATGTGGGTTCGATTCCCATTCAGTCTCTGTGGAGTTTGCATGTTCCCCCCAAGTCTGCGTGGGTTTCCTCCGGGTGCTCCGGTTTCCTCCCACAGTCCAAAGACATGCTGTTCAGGTTCACCCATAGTGTGTGAGTGACAGAGAGAGTATGTTCCACTGATGTATGCATGAGTGACCTATTGTAAGTAGTGTATCTAGCAGTGTAAGTGACCCTGGTGAATAAGGTGAGTGTGTTGATAACACTATATAGAGGTCATTGGAAGCTGCTTTGGAAAAAAGTGCCTGCTAAATAAAGAAATGTTAACCGCATGCTTATTAAGGGTTAACTGACCTTTCAGTTTCAAAGAGAATGTAATAAGTATTCTGAACTATAATTTGACAGAGGACAGATATTTACATTCTGTATACTGATCAGTAAAAACCTTGAGATTTTTCTTCACATTTGCACTGTATGATCTTGCGGCTCTTTAAAAACTACATCTACAGAAAGTTTATTTTAACAGGCTCCTTAAACTTACATTCTATATTTCAGTAATTTTCCAAAAATATACTGAAGAACTTGTAAAATATGTTGCAGATGTAATTGCCACTGAATATTAACTGTTCAACTGATCAACCGAATTCATATAATTAAATACTATGGTTTTGAGTAGTTTACTGCTGCAACAAAGCTTCACTGGAATGCAACAGGTAGTGTGTGTTTCTAATGCAAGCAGCTTTGTGTAAAAGCACCTCACACTTGGCTGCATTCAGGCATTCTCTAGATTCGGGTGTGCAACTGTAAAGGTGCCAAAGCCAAATACATCAGCAGCAGAAAATTATTAAAAATGTTCCATTTGTGGATCAAAAAAAGGTTGCCATGAAAGCACAAGGAGTATAAAATAATATTCTCTGCTGCAGATTGAAGCAGGGAATGAAAGAAACGCTGATGGAAAGTTACAGTGCCTGATAATGCTTACGTGAGAAAAAGGTTTCAATATATAGCCTGAAGTGCTGTTTCCTGTTTCCAGATTATCATTAAACTGCTTTTGCAAAAAAAAAAAAAAAAAGAAAAGAAATTGTACATCTCTTACACTGTGATATTTAATTAAGGCACGGAAAATTGTTTATTGATCTGCCAGGGCAATGCACATTATATCCTGTATCATTTTCAGAGGGAAATATTCAATCCAGCTTTGCCAGGCAGTCAAAACTACAGTTACTGGCCACAACCAGGTCACTGAAACATCATCTCAGCGAGATGGAACTTGGGAAAACAGGGGAACACAGTCGGTGGTCTAAGAGTAAGTAGTGAAAAGCAATCGGGGTCTCAGAGCTCGAACCAATCTAGAACCAAAGGCTATTTTATCCAGGCCTCATGATGACATTTTCCTGTGCTTTTGTAACTGCCTGGTCTAGTAACTCGATGTCTGCTCAGCTAACATCTAAGGTATGCAAGTTCTACATCTGAAACAGGTAGAACAGGAAGGTCCTGTCATATAAAGGACCTTCATAGCAAAGTTCCTGTGGCATACAGAAAGTAGCACTGAAGGATGTGAAGCCTCAGAGGGAGGCTGGCAGAGGTGATCGTATGTAATAAGTCCATCATCAGACCTTATTGAGGGTGGTGACACAACACTGGGTCAAAGGTTAGAATATCATTCAAAGAACTGCTACTGTTTTCATATTTGACAGGAATTAGAATGCATTTGAATGTTGTCAAGTCAAGCCCAGTAAATATAAAATGTTTCTCTTGACAATTATGAAACAACTATACTGTATGTGCACTGCTGCTGATTTTTTTTACATCAGAATATAGAATAGAGACACCCCTCGACGTATGCAAACAGACCATTCAACCCCTTACATCAGTCACAAGATTAGTATGTCGGATTCCCGCTCCTCCACCACCATTCACACACACATTTTCAGAACCGCTTGTCCCATACGGGGTCACGGGGAACCGGAGCCTAACCCGGCAACTCAGGGCGCAAGGCTGGAGGGAGAGGGGACACACCCAGGACGGGATGCCAGTCCATCGCAAGCCACCCCAAGCGGGACTCGAACCCCAGACCCCCCGGAGAGCAGGACTGTGGTCCAGCCCACTGCGCCACCGCACACCACCGTTCAACATAACATTAATTTTTCCATCTCAGTTGTTGCACCTTGATGTTTCTTCGTTATTATTGTTGTCTCCATGCTAGTTCCTTTCACATGCAGCATCCTTCACTATTGTATTCACAGTCGATATGGCTAAACCTGGTTCCTGTGCCACAGACGATAATCTTTGTCCACCTTTACAGACACACACACACACACACACACACACACACACATTATCTGAACCGCTTGTCCCATACTAGGTCGCGGGGAACTGGAGCCTAACCTGGCAGCACACAGCGTAAGGCTGGAGGGGGAGGGGGAGGGGACACACCAAGGACGGGACGCCAGTCCGACGCAAGGCACCCCAAGCGGGATTCGAACCCCAGACCCACCGGAGAGCAGGACCCAGTCCAACCCACTGCACCAACGCGCCCCCCCCCCCCCCCCCCCCCCCCCCCCCCCATCACCTTTATACTTCCTTATTATTTTCAATTTTATCTCCAAATCGATTGCTGTACGCTTGTGAGACAGTTCTCATTTTCTTTCAAGTGAACATTTATCACCAGGCATTGTGAATAACGAAATGGCTAAAAAATATGCAAAAAAAGCACTGCACTAACAAGAGGAGATGCGTTCATGACTCAAAACACACGGAAAGTGGGAAGATGCAGCTTCCTGCCTTGTCTGGCTACGCTGAGTTGCGCTGAACATATTTCGGATGTTTTGCATAAAATAAAAGCGCTATCCGTAAATAATGTGTATGGAGGGAATTTTTTTTACGGAAATCCAGAATTACGGAAATCAAATTTACGTAAATAGAGGGGTGTCTGCATCTCAATAAATTGCAATTCTCCTGAGTGAATGTAATGAATTCTCTCATAATATTGCTTTCCTAGCACTCGATATCTCACACATGACATCTGCACTGAAAATAGTTCCTACTGTGAATGATACGCGAGATCCATGCTTAACGCCTCAGCAGTGGGACTCACTTGTGGTCGCGGGTGGCCAGTGACCAGGCAGGCCAGCTCAAGGGTTTCTCCTTCACGGATAGTGTACACCCGCTCCGTGTAGCGCTCTTCCTCGATGTTGCACGCATGGCCCGAGTGCACAATGCGGACTGTAGGAGGAGCTGTGAAAGGAATGAAGAAAAGGAGACATCAGAGATGGCCCAGGGTCACATACTTTGTGCTACAGCAGTAGGTTCAGTCAGAGTCCCAGATGTGACAGAGCCACAGCTGCAAACTGTTCGCAGGTGTCCTTGTGAGCCCTGCTGAACCCACAGCTGCAGAAACAACAACAGAATGATCGAAAACATAAAACTCCCTATGGCCCGATGTTCAAGGCAACTGTACTACAAAATGAAAAGCACAACATTCTCTCTTGTAGACCACTGCAGTACGTTGAGCCTTCTTTCAGCATAATATCTTCATGTTTAGCATCTACAGCCAACCTGAGGACATCTTTCAGCCATATTTTTGACAGAACATCAACAATTTGTTCGTTCGTCTGTTTGTGGATGACAGTATCATAATTCCAATTAAATTCTCTTCGGGAAAGCACAACATCTCCTATGCTCTAGCAGGGCTCACTAACTTTTACCTCCAACAGGTATGAACTGAAGTAGATTCTAACAAATCAAGTTCCACAAAATAAACAATAACAGATTATCAGCCCCCCCATTGGAGAGAGAAAAATAAACCCTTTTGGGAAGATCTGATGAGGCAGAATTCCTGTGAAACTGATTTTGGCATACTTCAGTGCATCTGAACAAAACCACTGCAATAATGCTGATATAATATTGAAATTAAAATATTACAGCACCAGTCGAGCCATATAAATTCTTTCTATGATACTGTCCCAACTGGGCAAACTGTACTTATGTTTAAAGAAGACATGCGTTCTGAAGAACCGATCAGAACAGAAGTTAAAATCCAGGTATCCCTAGAGCACTGAAGCTTGACACGACATTTCAGAACACTTCAGCAGTGAGAAATTACACCAACGCAGCATAAGTGACGCACTGCTACAAGACATCAATCCTGCTTCTCAGTCCTTGGCTCAGTAAGCATTTTGTGGCATGCGGTCTTCATAGTGAAAAGCAGACCATGATGACAACAAGGACAGGAGCCAGGCCGCGTGGGGAGCAAGCTCAAGCTTCCCCTCAACAGAATGGTGAACAGCAGTGGTTACAGCTGTTGCCACCTTTGGACCCAAAGGTCGCAGGTTTGGATTTCATTTCCAGCTGTAGTACCCTTGAGCAAGGTACTTACCCTAAATTGCTCCAGTAAAATGACTCAGTTGTACAAATGGGTAAATGACTGTAAGTAGCTAGAAGTTGTAAGTCGCATTGGAGAAAAAGATCAGAAAAATTAATAAATGTCACTGTGAAACTCTCCGTCCAGGAAACCAGGGGTACGGGTCACCCTAAATGTTACATCAAATGGCCTTAATTGTAACTCATAAGGTATTCGCATGCAGTTCACCTGTTCTACGGCCTCCAGAGTGTCTTGTCGCAGGCAATTCTGTATTAAGTGCTATGCTGTTTCGTACATGTTCTGCCTTCCACCATTTTGTCTATTTGGTGACCTTCAAAGCAACATTACGGACAGGCGGGTATGTTTTCACAGAACCCTTCAGCCACGAATCTTTACCTGAAGGAAACACGTGGAGGAGAGCAGAGAGTTTCTGCTCTTAAAGATAAACCTAAGCAAATCACAACTGAAAAAACAGCTTTTTACTGTCAGCTATGAAATGTTTTCAGGCGTGAGCAACACACTCCCCTCTGTCCAGAGGAAATGTAAAGCAATGGCACAAGGACTGCCACTGAAGAGACAAATAGGCACAGGAGAAGAAGAGGCAGAATCCCACACCACCCAGCTCTCGGACAATGCTCTAAACACGTCCAGTAAGAAAACCCAATGGAAAGAAAGATCAAACCAAAAGCATTAATGTCCTTGTGTGCCAGTTGCTTAGGATGCGTTCCAACCCCACTTCTCCAGTGTGTCATTCTGCAAAGCAATGGATGCACACCCCAACCAAACACTCTTAAGAGGAAAGGTTGCTTTCTAAGCCTGAGGGGTAGACATAGTGATGAACGATGGGCCACATTAACATCCCATCCGAGCTGCAACATGAAGGCTACACAAAAAGCTGTCAGACAGAGCCCCCAATTGTTCTGCAAAGGCTCCATGTATGACTTCTGCTTAATGAATCTTTGCCCCAAAGTGTCATGCAGCTGAAATTACGTAAAATGAGAGGAGCCCTGGAAGGTACACAAGCGATCAATAGGGCGGAGGAGGTCGCTCACACTACATGAATTCCAGAATATTCTGGGAATCAGAATCCGCACATTCATGCTTCTTTTGTTACTATTATTTTTATTTATTTAATTTGGCATAAATCAAGTGCAAGGAAAAGTGCCAGCTCTGATCAAATATACAGAAGCTGCCCCAAACAATTGAGAGCTCAGCCATAATTGCCTATTCGTGTTCATTCCTGTTTGGCTGGAACCCTTTTTGACGCTTCACTGGAGAAGCACACTAGGTGGACACGGCTGGTAAAAATGTAAGTGAGTGTGAGTGTGTGTGTGTGTGTGTGTGTGTGTGTGTGTGTGAGAGAGATGGGCTCATCAACAGTCAGTGGCTTTCATGTGTTTCTGTCTAAGGAGGTGGATGGGGGCTCAATTCTTGTCCACCGTAATGAGTCTCCAGTCCGCTCTGCTGGACCTCTACAGTGACAGCTCCATTTAACAATTAAAGCAATTTAGTCGGTGCCATCATTGTACCCTCTGAGTGACTGTAGATGCCAACTGTGCAGTGGTTTTTGCAGGCACCAAACCCTGCTGTGATTCTGAAGCTGGAAAGTTTCCAAAAATGTGATCAACCACAGATGCATGTCATGAGGTAAGGATCTTTCATTATAGCAAAGAAGAAAAGGGGTAGGAGCCTGTCGGTATAGTAGCAGGAGGTTCACACCTTCAGACTTTTTGTAGCCATTTTTCCCTGCTGTAGACATGGTTAAAAACATAGCAATACGTACTTTTACAAGACTTTTTTTTTTTTTTTCTCCAATAAGCAAACAAAATAAGGGCCATAAATACAACGTACATTTGAGGGAAAAAGTTGGGCACCCCGATCAAACGACGTTATGATGATTTTCTAAGTAAAACGAAGTAAGCGCAACTTCTGCAGCAAGCATGACATATTTCTGCACATTAATATTTATTTTCTGAAGTTATCAGATTGGAAAAAATAAAGCATGGACATGTGTAAACATTTGAACACCCTGCCAGTCAGTACATTATTATTATTATTATTATTATTATTATTATTATTATAAACAGTAAGATAAACCCTGTTATGTGGGAAATGGGTGTACAAAAAAAGAGACTATGAAGAGTTTATATTGAAACAGAAAAACCAGGAGTTAGCAACAAATCTCATGAAGTTGCTGAACCCCATAACAGACTGTGGAATAAAGATTCCCATGAAGGGAAATGCAAGGGCACTGTGTTTAATGGAAAACCCTAAACCTACAGCTGATTTATTCTAGCTGTTATCCCAGAGAACCCCATCCACACCCACCACCTGCCAGTAACACTCCTGAAATCCCACTCGCACAACCAGAAAACTAACAAGGAGAAGCATCTCTGTCCCCTAAGGTGGCGTGCTGCTTTCCCCACCCTGCAGCGTCAGCACAAGGGCTGCCGTGGGGGAGCACTGAAAGCATTGCCATCGGCAAGAGGCTCCCCACTGTGCATGATGAAGAGCAAAGCTATTCCCACAGCAGAGGCAACCAATGGAAAGGAAAAAAAAAAACCTGGATTTGGTTGCTCTGCCACTCGGCCCTTCCTGTCCCGCAAACACCACGACCACCAGCACCCACTCTCCCTCAGTTTGTTAATTTCCACTTGTGTGCGCTAGGGTCCACTCATGTCTGGACTTTATAGATTCTGACCCCTTGAGCAGTCTTGCTTTTTCCTCAATCTCCCGTGACTGGCCGCCTGGCTGTTTTACAAGCGATACTACATCAAAAGTGGACCTGGAGAAATGGTGGCAGCAGCTCAGTTCATCAGGTCAGAAACTCCACTGCCCCCATTACTGATGGCTATAAATAGGGAATATGGACAACTACGTGTGTGTTTATGTGCATGTGTGCTTGTGCGTGCGTGTAAGCGATGTAAGTGTGAAAGGGTGTTGTTGGCCAAGAGGCAGTGCTGGTAATTGAGGGTGAATGCACCTGTTTGACCCTAAAAAACTGTGTACATGGAAGGATGGAGACAGTGGCTACAATTGCTAAATGAGAAGTGGGAACAGTGTGGAGTGGCCTCTAAATGCACTAAACACACTGCTTTAGAGTACTTTCTCTTGAGACATTAACTGGGCAAGGCTTCACAAGGTTGTGTTTCCATAGCTGGCCTACAGTCACAGTCATATACACACAAGGCGACAGGAACTATTCCAAGGAACCGACTACTTTTGATAAAAACAAGAAATTGCAGGATTACAGCTGTTTCCTTAATACAGCCACACAGTCTGACCTGATCCAAGGCTGTAAAGTTGTATGGATCGATAGCTCACCTGCACACACACACTCACTAAGGGGTACAGCGCATGGTGCTCCAGCCCAGGCCCACCTGCCAAACCTGAGCACTAGCAAGAATTTCTTCAGGTTTCATTATACTTCTCACCCATCTGCATTCTGCAAACAAACGCTCGCTTACCCCAAACCATAGGCCTACTGGGTATTAAAGAAGCACATGGTAGATGAATGAGCAACTTCTAAAGTTTCATCACAGGCAGCTCTTTTCAACAGTGCAACAAACTTATTAAAAAGCAAGTCTTGAAGGCGTTAATTTAATTTCATGGTACATAAAATCTAATTGATGCTCGACGTTAGCGGCTTTGTGGTTCCACCAAACCTGCCCATTTACATTTCAAATGCAGTTTTTGAACTAATTTATCCCCCTGCCCCCCTTCCCCCATCACAAACACAGCAATCCACATGTCCCTGCTGAAATTAACTATGGGAGACATCTGAAGATATTAAAAAGAGTGGAGGTATCGGTGCCGGTGGGGCGGGAGGCAGCACAACAGCAGTGAGATGAGTGGAGTGCATAACTGCTTGGCTTCGCAACACTGGGATTCACTCACAAACCGAGTGAAGGGTTAGTGATTTCGGATCCGTCCGTGGCTCTGCAAACAGATTGACTTATTATTGAGTCTGTGGAAATTTCCTCAAGTCATCAGTGGAGCAATGAAGTGACAAAACAAAGTCAGCACTTCCCCGAGAGCTTGTGTGTAGCTTCTGTACACAAAACATGGGCGTGCGGAAACATTGCAGACAAATGACGCGGAATAGATGCTGGATGAACATTTTGTAGAGGTTTTTGTGTGGGGGTCTTACCTGAACTGGACAAAGTAAAACTGGTCATATCTGGTTCCATTACACTTACTCCCAGTGACTAATAATCTTTATAACAAATCCATACACTCCGTAAGCTGAGACAGGTAATAGACATTTTTCAGATGTTGAGCATGTTCGGAGGTCACACTACAAACATTTCATCACCAGTCAAGGTGATACAATCAGTACTTAATGCATGTAATAGTGGTTTGAATGTCAGTCTTTATATTGGGTCTGGAAGCTGGAAACTTTCTTGGCTTTGATTTGATTGTCTGATAGAGATGACTTTGTGCGTTGGCTCCCATACTATTTTCTGGTTGGCTAATCACTGCGGTTGTAACCGGTTCTAAGCTTGATTTAACCTAATTAACCTGATTAATTGACCTGATTAAGCCCTACCAGTTTAGTCTTTGGTTAACGGCCTTAGTCCTTGCATCGTATGAGCTCATAGATGTGGTCCAGATCAACATGCTTATTTGTTGACTTTGCTGAAGAGTACCAGGCCTCGAGAAACTCTCTCGAGTGCTTTGCTTCGGCTTGAGACAGGATTTCCGAGTAATTCGGGTTAAAAGTATGTCCTTCCTGGTCCTGGTGCACAGAGATCATGGACAATGGATCGTGTCTTCTTGTGGCTAGTTTATGTTCACGAAATCGTGTTGATAATTTTCTCCCTGTTTGGCCAATGCAGCTGATTTTGTATATGACTTTTGTTCTTTCTTCTGTCTTGAGTTTTTCTTCTGGTCTTGAGATGATTTTTCGTAGAGTGGCTGTTGGCTTGTGGGCTATTGTGAAACCATGTGGTTGGAGCAACCTGACTGCTATTTCTGATATGTTTTTAATGTATGGTAGAGTGATCCTTCAGTTTGGTTGTTCATTAGCACTTGTTTGCCCGTTTTGGTGGATTAGACAGATTCTGATGAAGTTTCTTGGATAGCTATTGTATGCAAACATCTTGAAGAGGTAGTTTTTTTCTTTTTTTTTTCCTTTGTTTTTAAGGCCATTGTACTGCAGCATGTTTGTGCCCTTATAAATAAAGTTTGTATGCAGCTCTTCTTGTGACAGTTGAGATGATTGCTGTTGAAGTAGAGGATTTGGTCTGTGTCCGTCTGTTCCCGATAGACTGTTTCTAGATTTCCTGCGGTTGTTCCTTTGACCAAAACATACAAAAAGGCCAATTCACTGTTTTCTATCTCCAATGTAAACCTGACCAGACATTTTTTGAGAAAATTAAATATGGAAGTAAAATTCTGCTAATAACAGGGCAACACCCTTATTTTATTATAAATCTAATTTAACCATAAAGGCATCAGAAGACACTTATTGTGATATTATAAGATGTAACTGCTAGTGCTTTCTTATGATGTCAGTGTCATTAAATGATTTAACTAAGGTTGCTACAAGCATGTTAACACCTGTATGAAAGCAAATCCTTTATGAATTCACAATAAATAAAGGATTTCTTGCAAGCGTAGACAAGGGAATAGGTGGCAGTGCACACATTTACAATCCTTGCCAACTCTGTGCCCAAAAAACATACTGCAACAGAGCAACCTAGCTGAATAACCACATCAGCAAATGTGCTTAGCTCTTACCAAATTGTCTTGAGTTGGTACAACTAACAAGGAGGGATGAAGATGGAAAAATGTCTGTTACAACAGGAAACGTGGAATATTCACTCAATGAACACCTCCAAATGGTAAAAATTTGCATTTATACATTTAGATCTATGCATAGATTTGTGGACATTCTAGTCTCCCTTTTGAACTTTTGGTATTTACTTCCTTTCCTTATGTAGATTACAGGTGTTGTTTACAGTCCTTTGTGTACCTATATTTTTGACATGCAAAGTGCCATCTTCATGACATTTCCTCCATTTTGTGCTCTGACCACCATTCAATGTTCTATCATTAGTGCTGGTCCACAAAGTATGATGTCATTAACTCTCATATGATCTCAAAAATTAATATATTCCACTGCTTAACACAAAACACAGATATGCTGATGAAGGCATCCCACCAAAGCATATTTTTGTTATGAAAAATTAAAATTTTTGACAAGTTTGTATTTTATCTTCATTTTGTGTGTACCAAAGGGTTCCAAGAACCCAAGGTCCTCACATATTCTTTATACCTAGTTGACTGAGTCCTCTTTTCTTAATCCTTACTACTAATATACAGCAATGTTCGAGAGTTATGGTACAATCACCATGCCATCAATTTTATTAAGACAGTTTATTGTTCGCAATTGCACGCTATGTCCAGAGAACTCATCATGCAGTGAACAAGGAGAAGGTTTTTCATCCACTTCCATAAAGAGCAGGAAAAATATATGCCTGAAATAAAAATGGATGTGATAGTCTCACAGCATCCATCTGAGCCAGTTCCTTTGAGTCACCGAGTGCTGGCTCTCCAACGACCTGAGTTCACAACAAATGATGACTAACTTCCACGGAAAAAGAAGTCCTTGGTGGCGGTGCTTGGTCTTATCAGGGAGTCCACTCAGACCAGCCTTTCAACGGGAATCACTTTTCACTTGTGCATGTATGTTATGTATGTTAGTTTGAACAATATAAAAACAAAATGAATGCATTCACTGTCAAATGCAATATACATGAGCTGGCTATGGACAGCTGGAACTGTTCCGGGGAGCCAAGTCACAGTGGGCTTGCTGTTCCTCCCACAATGCCTGCTCCAGTGGTAATCTCCTGTAACACTCAGTTCTCCCCCTTCAGCCACTCTAATCAGACATCTGCAGGGCGGATAATAACCACAATTGGCTGAGGCAAGCCACTGTCTACCAGATCGCTTTTGGTGCACATGGTGAAAGGCAACCAGAAGGGGTGATGGGGGTGGAATGGGAGCTGCCAGTTCAGGCCCTTGTAGAGTTGCCAGTGCCAGCTTGACATCAGCAGTGCTTTGCCTTCTTAGCTACCCAAATAACACATTATACTAGCTCATAGGCCCATTGTTATAACTCCTGTGCTCTTTACCATGCATCATGTATTACCGATGGCCAAAGCGTCTGCCCACCAACACTGCATGAGGCAAACCTGTAACAGCATGGAAGGGAAACAGCGCATAGGGATTTCACAGTTCCTCCACCTTGATTTACAACGGCAACGATTGAATTACAGCAGTAAAATCACCCATTACCTTTCATTACTGTGGCACATAATATTGCCACCTGCGGTACTCTCTTTTTCAAATGTACCGCTAATAATCGGTGTACTCAATACCCATTACAGCTGATAACCTATTTATTATGAAACAAAGTTTCCATCATTGCTGCATGTAGTAATTAAGAGCATATTACGCTTCCCTTGCATAATTTCGAAACTTTACCTTCTATCATGGCATGCAATCACAATAGCAGCAAATGCAAGGACTGCCCCTTGATAGTTAGTTCAAGTCCCATGAGGCACTGCAGTCATGCCCTGTGCAGGGTAATTAAGATGAACTGCTGCAATACAAAAAGACAGGATAAGTTGCTGTCGATAAACCTCTCAGCAGAATAGATAGAAGCAAAAATGATAATAATAATAATAATAATAATAATAATAGCTTCTCTGTGGTCTCTCCTTTGGTTCGTTTCCATACTTGAGAGTCTTTTGAGAAAAAATACAATAATCCTTGTCATCCTTAGAATGGGACATGCTGAAATCTGTCAACTGTAGCAGTTAAAAATCACTGCAAAGGAAGAAAAATACACAAGTTGTGGGTATCTGAAGCACAGACGTGGCAGTAATAATAATAATAATAATAATAATAATAATAATAATAATAATAAGAAAAAGAAGAAGAAATGCCTAGACTGTTTGGATGCAGGTTTCAGTTCAGCTCTGTCTGTGTGGAGTTTGCATGTTCCAATCGTATCGGTGCGGGTTCTGAAGTCGCATCTCCTGTATATGATTCAGCTGGCAGATCGGGCTGGAATGAGAGATCCAGACAGATAGGAAGCTTTAAATGAGATGTTGTGTTTCTTTCCTTCTTTCTCTGTTTCAGTGTTTTCTTTGTTAGGGAGTAGAATAAATCAATCCAGTATATCCCGTTGGGTGGATGGGTTGGAACCATTGCCAAGGAGTCGTAATCCCACCCAGGAACACAGTTCGTCATGCGGAAACTATTAAATTATAAGGAGTTATTATTATTAAATTATAAGCAGTGTCTCCTTTACTATTTTCAGGTAATCCCTTAATTTTCAAATTATTGCAACGGCTTTTGTACTCCATTTCATCCAGTTTCAAATGGTACAACTCAGCTTTCAGCTCCAGGACAACTATTGATTTAGCTTTTGATTCCACAGTCTCCTCTAATTCAGAGATCATTTATTCAGTTCCAACAACTGAGTTTCAAAGCTATTCACTCGCTCACTTAGATCACTGAATTTTGTTTTCCAAACCACCACGGAGGACAAGAGGTTGTCTACTTTGGCACTTGCAGTGTCCAGCACCACAGTTTCCATAGTGTTTTGCTTAATTTCCATGCCTTTCAGTCAATCAAATATCTTGTTCATGACACTCAGATTGGTCACCTGACCAGCTGATACCTCCTTCATCCATACGATAAAATGTAGCTATGAAGGCAAACTTATATGACGAGCAACAGAAAGGGTTATTCAAACCCCAGTCTCTTCTTCTTCCTCAAAAGTGTCAAATACATCCATAACAACACTCTTTGGTTGCGTGGTTTCAGTCAACTGCTTCTCTGTGGTCTCTCCTTTGGTTCTTTTCCATACTTGAGAGTCTTTTGAGAAAAAGTACAATAATCCTTGTCATCCTTAGAATGGGACATGCTGAAATCTGTTAACTGTGGCAGTTAAAAAACACTGCGAAGGAAGAAAAATACATAAGATGTGGGTCTCTGGAGCAGAGACGTGGTAATCTCAGAAAATGGCCATGGGAAGTTTACATTCACGTTGACATTTATTAATTTAGCAGACACTTTACTCTGCACTGATGTAAATCTCAGAGAAAAATACAATGAGTGCACGTTGTCCCTGACTATCACATATAAATGTACCTGGTAGCTGACCAGTTCTTTAAATGGGGGAGATTAAGGTTTTGCAGTTGTATTATCTCTCTCACACCTCTATTTTACTCTCTCCATATCATTTTCTTTATCAGTTTTTACCTCTCTGGCTGATGTGCCATAATTGTGGGGCTACTCTGTACGTATCACTCAGCCCAGTGACAAATTTTCTTCTGTTACATAAAATTATTACTTGATCTTTATCAAAACTCATACTAACTCATATTACTTGATTACTTCTGAGAAAAACTGAAATTTTTATAATTGTTTCATATTTGTAGACATGCCAAATATATCTCTGTGCTATTGCTTTTGGGTTTATGTTGTTGTGGCCCAGTGCCACCATGCAACCGTGCTGCTAAACTACTAAAATTAAACTACTAGAATAAAATGCACAAATAAGTATTATATATATACACACACACACATTTTCAGAACCGCTTGTCCCTTACGGGGTCACGGGGAACCGGAGCCTACCCGGCAACACAGGGCGTAAGGCCAGAGGGGGAGGGGGACACACCCAGGACGGGACGCCAGTCCGTCGCAAGGCACCCCAAGCGGGACTCGAACCCCAGACCCACCAGAGAGTAGGACTGCGGTCCAACCCACTGCGCCACCGCACCCCCTCTTATTATATATATATATATATATATATATATATATATATATATATATATATATATATATATATATATATATATCTATGTCATGCTATTCCCCCGGCGCGGTTGCGTCGGACCCAAGTGCGGGGCACAGGAACCTTGGTCAAAGGGGGGTTCAGTAGACATTGTCAGGGAACAGGCAAAGGGTCACCGATGTACAAACAGAATCCAAAGGGGCAAATCCAAGAACCGTAATCCAAGAAACAGGCAAGTGATCAGGCAAACCAGTGAGTCGAAGATGAGGAGCAGGGTGAGGACGAGGAGCGAGGAGCAGGGCGAGGAACGAGGATTGAGGAGCAGGGCGAGGAATGAGGATCAAGAGGAGGAGCGGAAGTGATCAATAAGGCTGAACAATGTTCTGCATCGGGCTGTGTTCTGCAGCCCCTTTTTAAGCTTGTGCTTGTTAATTCGAAGCAGGTGTTCCCTGTTGCGCAGCCGTGGGTGGCGTGACAGTATATATATATGTGTGTGTGTGTTTGTGTGTGTATAAAAGAAAATGTAAAATAAATACAGATTATTATAAATAAGTGATACAGGATAGTTGTTCGAATTCGTGAAATCACATTTGTTCCACTTCATATATATTCAGGGGGACAAGCTAACTGGTGCCATTATAGATTGCGGTTGCTTGAGGGTTAGTCTTTATGATCCAACAGAAAAAGATTCAAAATAATTTAAATTAATGTCATCCTTGCTGAACTGAGGTTTACATTGCATGAGCAATTCATAATCAATAACTAGAAAATGAATTCACTGTCTACTAACGTAAAAAGAGCAGATATAATAGAGGACAACCAGGGTGAGACAGAACGATACAGAGAACAATAATGAGTATCGCTATATTCCACTTCACTTACATCTTGGAAAAATGTTTAATTTTAAGATGATGTATGTGAAGTAGACGGTTGTTACAAGTGCCAAAATATGCCCAGGGGAGTGGCTACACGTTTGCTCATTCAGCCGATGGGTTTATGCAACAAGACTTGCAATGTGTGATCCATTCACACATGTGGGTAAATTTACTGCAACAACTTAGGGTAAGTACCTTGCCCAAGGGTATTACAGCTGGAGGAGGGATTTTAACTTGCAACCTTTGGGTTTAAAGGCAGTAGATCTAACCACGACGCAACCAACTACCCTACAGCTATATACATACTGTATACCGTACTGTATACCTTAGCTACATGCATATCTCCTATGGAACCATAACTATGTCCCAATGTATGAAAGGTCACCAAAAGGCCAATCAGTTGTATATAAAGCAACTGGTCTATACTGAAGAACATGGAAATCCTCAGATTCTTTGCACCATAAAAAAGGTAAGATAACACACACACACATACACACACAAACACACACACATTTTTGTATGTGTCACAAAAGAAATACTTGTTTTTGTGTTAAACTAAATCAAACAAAGGCTTCATGTACATTCAAGTAATACAGTATATACAGGATATATACACATGCACACATAATGAAAAACACAATGAAAGTCAAAGATAAAACTGCATTAAATTAAAAACAAATGTGGAACAATGAACACTGAGAAACACATGCAAACTGAAGAGTATGCTATACACTTTGAGAGAGGGAGCCACAGGGTATCGGTCTTTGTTCTTTATGAGCTAATATATAATATGAGCTGTGATAGATCTACATGCATGGCTCTTCTGAAAACACATTTTTTACATGTTTATGTATTAGCACGGTAATGCGGTAGGCATGTGCTGGTGTATATTTGTAAGAATGTGTTTATATTTTTAAATGTTTTTATTGTTTGCAATGGATATTTTTATGTTATTTTTATTAATTTATTTATCTATTTATTGCTTAACTTTTGTTTTCTTTCAGAATCATACAAAGAGAAAACAATATTTTTCAGCTGGTGTCTGTTCTTCCTGAAATTCCTAAAATTTTGACACCACAGAACATAGGCTGAATCAGATGGCAGCTTTTTGTTGCTGAACTATAACATTCTTAAAACAGCTTTTTCTTATCATTTTAGGAATGCTGTGATGATGAAACTTGCCTTTTTTAATTCAAAGATTCCCATGTATAAAAGGGAAAAAGTCTCAGAGGGGTGCACATACCCATGGGCCTCAACAGCCAAGATGTTGCTGAAAGACAGGAGCAAACGAAGAGAGTCGTCGTCAATCGGCCGGGGGGAGTAGCTCCACTAAGGCTGTACGAACACTTACATTTCCAGTTCTGATCATGACTCCCCAAAGGACAGAAATCTTATAATCCTGGATGAGGCACCTGGGTGCGATACACCGAGTTTCCACTGCACTTGATAAAAAAGGAGAGAGGGAAGACAAAGCTTCGCCCAACCTTCTCGCTGCCATTACGCATGTTTTGAGATGTGCCAATATAAGTGTGCTCCTTTACTGGGGTGCTCCAAAGGCGTACGTGAGGGAAAGACCTTCTTTAGCTCATCACAGCGCTGTCCTTTGGAAAGACCCTTCCAACAGCTTCCACGTTGTGAATTAAAAGAAAAAAACGTAATCAATTGCTGTCAGAGATGCCCGGCACTCCAGTTCCTTGCAAGTCGAATGTAATTGACACATTCTCATTCTTTCAGCCCAAGTCTGCAGATTCATTTTACATGGTGTAGAAAATGCAAAGGACAGAAAAAAATTATGGGTAAGGCCTATATTCTTTGCTTAGAAAAAAAGGTTTGACAAAAGTGCACATGCACACGCGCACGCACGAACGCACGCACGCACGAACTCACGCACACACGCACACACATCATCTGAAACCGCTTGTCCCATACGGGGTAGCAGGGAGCTGGAGTCTAACCCGGAAGCACAGGGCAAAAGGCTGGAGGGGGAAGGGACACACCCAGGACAGGATGCCAGTCCATCACAAGCAGGACTCAAACCCCCAACCCATAAGAGAGCAGAACCCAGTCCAACCCACTGTGCCACCGCAGCCCCCTTTTGACACACACACACACTTTCTGAACCGCTTGTCCCATACGGGGTAGCAGGGAGCTGGAGTCTAACCCGGAAGCACAGGGCAAAAGGCTGGAGGGGGAAGGGACACACCCAGGACAGGATGCCAGTCCATCACAAGCAGGACTCAAACCCCCAACCCATAAGAGAGCAGAACCCAGTCCAACCCACTGTGCCACCGCAGCCCCCTTTTGACACACACACACACTTTCTGAACCGCTTGTCCCATACGGGGTCACAGGGAACCAGAGCCCAGCCCAGGAAATCAGGGCGTAAGGCTGGAGGGGGAGGGGACACACCCAGGACGGGACACCAGTCCATCACAAGGCACCCCAAGCGGGACTTGAACCCCAGACCCCCCAGAGAGCAGGACCCGGTCCAACCCACTGCACCACTGCGCCACCACGCCCCCCTTTTGACAAAAGCATTTCTAAAAAAAAAAGGAAAAACAAACACCAGTAACTCATAAGGGTAAATACCCTGTGAGTGAAAACTGTTCAACACAAAATACTATGACTTAGTACACATATGTCAAAGAGATGTTGACATTTTGCTTTGTTGACCTTCTGAATAGCAATATTTTGGTGCTATAATATTGAAGTTATGAACACATTTGACACATTGTCAGCTATTGAGCAACCTTTGGTGCCTGTCAACATTAAGTGAAATAACCTGAATGGACAAAAGCATAAACCCCGCTGAAATGCCCCTCTGAAGGCTTTGTGTTATCCTGAAAGACTTAATGTCACATTGATATGATGACATCCAGGAATATACAGTACATTAAAGGGGATTATAAATTAATATTAACAACAATCTTTGGATATTTCTCTATTTGCATGATAATAATTCCAAAAAGAAAAAAACTATCTCTTGTGAAGACATTATCAGCATGTAGTATAGTCCATGTTATTAGTCCATATTGTGGAACCAACCCCACACTACTCAAGGGTGCCCCTAAAGGTAGGACCGGGAACTTAGATTTTTACGTTACTTCATTTAGCAGATGCTTTTCTCCAAAACAACTTCCAATGAACTCCATGTAGTGTTACCAGACCACACACCTTATTCACCAAGGTGACTTACACTACCAGATACACTACTTCCCCTGGGTTACTCATCCATACATCAGTGGAACACACACACACTCTCTCTGTCACTTACACGCTATGGGGGACCTGTACAGCATGTCTTTGGACTGTGGGAGGAAACCAGAGCATCCAGAGGAAACCCATGGAGACACAGGGAGAACATGCAAATTCCACACAGACCGACTGGGGATCACGTCTTCTCGCACCACCCAGGCACTGTGAGACACCAGCGCTTCTAGCAGTAAAGTTGTGCTAATTTACACCTGAGAACCATGCCGTACCATAGTGTTGAGAGGATTGTGAACAATGGTACGGGAGTGACTAAATGTCAGTGTGGTTGGAAAGGCTGAGTTGGGGAAATTAGCCTGGTTGGAGAAGTGAGGTCCCTCAACTGAAAGGACGATGCAAAACTACTGTGAATATAATCATGTGTTTTACAGGAATGGCCTGAAAAGGCATAATGGAGAGTGAATAGCTCTCAGAAACATGAAGGCACTCAATTTAAGAGAGAATAATAAGAAGAAAGAACACGTTAAAGACACAGAAGCAGATTCCCATTACAGAGAATGGCAGAAGGGCAAATCCCAGCCAACCACTGGTCCCCCTTCCAGGCAGAGAGAGTTGGAACCAACAGTAAAACCAGGTCGACTGTGACTCATCCCTGCAGATGCAAAATGTTGTGCAGCGAAGGCGTGTTGCTGTCAAAGCCTCACACAGAATACTGATGCCATCAGATCAGAGCCCCAGCGCAGATATCACTCACATGCTGCCTTTTGTCAAATTAATGGCTGTCAAAGTTCTGACATGGCATACCATAAAAATCCCGATCGACAAACCACCTTTGCCCAGCTTCAAGGAATTCAGGTGAGCTGCTTTCGCTTTTGTGTGTGTGTGTATGTGTGTGTGTCGCATTCAAACTGCAGACATGGTGTGCCCGAGTGGCATCCAAAAGCAAAAGGCAGTCTCTCCACAGCAACACAAGCCAACAGTATAAGCAAAGCACAGCTGTGGGACATAAACAGAACCAAGGAACTCTTTCACAGTTAACTGGCGACAATTTAAATCAAGACTCCATCAATTATTTAGTGACACAAACCTGTATTCCAGCTATGATTCATAATTTTTACATAACATAGAGACTGTCATCATTGCCTGATGAACATCAGGGTGACTAGGGCAGAATCCGGCCCTCCTATGAAGTCCTCTGATTGGAGCCCTTTTAGTTCCCTATAGAACACATTTGCTGGAAGAACACGTTAAACACTTGAAATAAGCATCAGAGCTGCAAAATGGGGAAAAAAGTATAGTCCAGTGAAAAAGTAAGTAGACTCCATGAAAAGGTCTTTTTCAGCATATTTCTACTGTATATATGGGTCTTTCATCTTCAGCACTGATAGGTAAAGGTGATCTAATACAATATGAAAGAGAATACAATAATTAGAAATGGTAGAGAAGATCGATGATGTTCACTGATGATGTCACATTGACTGGTGATGAAATGTTTGTCAACACCTGGACTTCTAGAATACAATAACATGTAACACATAACAATGATTGTTTTTTGAAATTTTATTTTATTTTATTCTATTACACAGAAACTCTGGGTCACTATTACATACAACAGTACAGAGTAACACTGAAAACTACTACGAGTAAAAGTCAGGGATTGCAAATGGGATTGCAAACACTGGTTCAGTTGCCATTGTCAATGTCCAAAATAGTATGAAACTATGAGTTGTCATTCGCTAGGATGCCTCATATTTGAAGAAAAAAAAAACCAATGTAGATCACAATTTATCAGATTCACCTCCACAAAAATTATTCTTCGCAATAATTTTTAAACAAAAGACCAGAGATGCAACTGTCTCACTTGGAGGAGTGGAGGACAGTGTCCAACTTGGAGGACACTGTCTGTATCAGGCAGTGCCCTCAAGTTACTCTTTGGTGATGTTCTAGCCCTTTGCACCTGTTTTGTTGAGGCCAGTTTTATTTCAGGCATTTGATCCGGCTATAAAGGCAGAAGCGTACTTTTTCCACCCAAGGAAATTGTATTTCTCTTGATTTAAATAGTACAAAATGTGATTTTTCAACACACACACCCCGTCTGAACCGCTTGTCCCATACGGGGGTCACAGGGAGGAGGAGCCTACCCGGCAACATAGGACGTAAGGCTGGAGGGGACACACCCAGAACAGGATGCCAGTCCATCACAAGGCACCCCAAGTGGGACTCAAACCCCAGACCCACCAGAGAGCAGGATGAGGTCCAACCCACTGCGCCACCACGCGCCCCTCGATATATAAATATATTTTTTATATTAGTTCACTTTTATCTATCAGTACTGCTGAAATGATCGTCAAGTATCATTTTGTTCAAAAATGTCAAAAAAGACAAACCTCCTCACTTTTTTCTGATCACTGTAAAATGTGTGTGTACCCAACAGTGCGGCCACATTGACCTCATGCATAATGGACCGTAGGTGTGACCAACGCATTTAAATTTAAATGTACTAGTGAAGAACAGGAGCTCCAACCTATCAATTTACTGCAAAACAGATGGCAATTATGACATAGTACACCATTTTACCTGTCCAAGTTGTATGTTACATATGTCCCTAAAGCTGCTTTAGAAATAATTTTTTCTCCTTCATTCGCAAACAGGGTTGATGTCCACTTCTTTGCCACCGTTGGCTGAGACATTTCTTCGACAGACGAGACAACGGGGACATTTTATTAAAACAACTGATCATGAACAATAAAATAATGAAATGTGAAAAGCTGCTTAGGACTTAGTGAGACTAATCCCTTAATGTAACATGCTGTCCGCAAAAAAGGTGCTGATTAGATTACTGGTTTGACTCACCAGTGCTCTCAGCTGCATTCATTTCATTTGAGGGAGGAAGGCTCATAAAAGGCTCATAAAGCAGAGCTACATCACCGCAAACCAGAAAGTGAAAAGAGCCTATTGGAATCTGCACATGTGCACGTCTCTGCTTTATTGCGGCTCTTTCATACAAGTCTTCATGATCAGTTGAGAACCAGTGCAGGAATGACGGGCTTAATTCATGGCAGTTGGCCTCACAGAGCACAGACTTAAATAAATAAATTACGTTTTATTTGTAAACATTTACGGTCTGACCACAAAGTTCCATTAGGATTAAATCTGACTTGAAATATCCAAGAGACCCATAAGGTATATCACTACAAATAAAGAGCACATGTGAATTAATCTTTGACGGTATATTTCAGCACACTAAAGCATCTCTTGATTTAAATGCCTACTCGGTCTACTTCTGTCCAGCTGAGGAAACCAACATTCTCTCATTTATTTTCATGCTTTTAAGTTAACGGTCAAAGCATGATTTCGCAGCAAATGAGAGGTTAGAGAACTGATATGAGAAGCAACTCCACATCGGCGTCCTTGGCGTCTGTCCTTACCACCCTCTCTCTCCCATCTATCCCACTCAGAACACCTGGCCTTCCTTGCCCCAAAATGAAATTAATCTCGACAAAAATCTATCAAAACAGGAGCAGATGTTGTGGGCGGGCCATGGGGGGCAACGGAGGTGGGGGATGCGCATTTCAATAGCTGTTTTTACAGTGCCATGCCTGCCATTTAATAGGCACGGCATGCAGCAGTAAGAAGACTCTTCAGATCCACCTGTATGTACGGTGGACACAAATTTAAAATACAAACTTTTTCCCATAAGGCGAAGACTGTTTGTACAAGAACACTGTATTACCAGTGTAAGGTAGTTTACTCTCAAATTCTTCTGACAAGCTTCCAGATCATACCTGAGATGTGATTTATGATGACAGGAATTTTAACTCAAGACACACACCTGGGTGATGTGAAGCACCACACCTGCACACCTCAGCCGTGAGATAGCCATGTCTGCCCAAGCAGCTCAAAACCTCGAGACTCCTTATCATTTACAATAATAAGGAGCCATAAAGCAAAAGAGTTTTAAAGAAAAAGCTAAAAACTTAAAAGACATGGAAAGCCTTACAAAATAAAGCACTCGGAACTCTCTTGAAACGCATTATCATTACAAACGACTTCAACTTGATTTACCGTTCTGAGTGTCCTACCTACCGTTCTAAGTGTGTGACTACTCTACGATGGACTGGTTTCCCATTCAAGGTGCCCCCCGAGCAGCCGGATAGGCTCCGGCGCTTCGTGACCCATTCAGGATACTTCTCTACATATATTTACACACATACATACACACAATGTCTACAACCACTTGTCCTAAGGGGGTCACAGTGAACCAGAGCCTAACCCGGGAAGACAGGGTGCAAGGCTGGAGGGCGAGGGGACACACCCCAGGCGGGATGCCAGTCTACCGCAAAAGGCACCCCAAACAGGACTCAAACCCCAGACCCACCACAGAGCAGAGGCCCCAGCCAAATGCAGTGCCACCTTGCCCCCCATTACATATTTACATTACATTTGTTAATTTAGCAGGTGCTTTTCCCCAAAGCGACTTCCAATGAAATCTATGGAGTGTTACTAGCCCACACACCTTATTCACCATGATAACTTACACTGCTAGATACACTAATTACAATGGGTCACTCATCCATTCATCAGTGGAACACACTTGCTCTGTCACTCACACACTATTGGTGAACTCAAAAAGAGTAACCAATGAATTCAATATTTACCACAAATTGCACTGGTGGGGCACCAGTACTGTCACACAAAAACCAGACCGATTCATGGGTTAACACGTCCTCGCATGGACTCAACTATGAGCCTCTTTTGAGCATCACTCGGTTTCTGTAAAGAAGCACTTGAAGTCGCAGATCTTAGGGATTCTTCAAAGTTCTAATTTCTCTGCGGCAATTTTTCACATGCGAAAGGACTAGAAGAGGCACACTGCTGAACATGAAGACCTACGAATACAGAAGAGATGCATCGACTGCGATAGCGTTTGAACGGCCAAATGTGTTTTCATTAGGGAAAGCGCAGAGAGAGAGAGCATGTGCTGTAAATCACACGTAACTCAGTAATGGCGTGATAAACTTGCAGTCAGCTGCGGCACTTTGAGCCTTTGGAGCGTCTCATGGCCCATGGGAAGTGGCGCTCAGAAAGAGCTTTCTACCTGATCAGTTAACGTTTCCTTTATTGGTTTCCATGCACCACTGCTACGGTTTCATAATCCTTGCTATATAGAGCAGTGCACCGATGCTTTTCTTCTCCACCCTACGAACAACCTTAAAGCCTTCTTTCTATGTATCTTATAATGCTGCTTTTAGTACAAGGAGCTTGTAAAATATTGATTACTACCATTAAATAGTGTTTTAACATTAATTTCAATCACCTCCTTTTACATGATTCATTCAGTTTTCAGAAAAACAGCTTCTGAGCTTCACCTTAGTGCTGAAGGGTGATGTGAATCATCTCATCAATGGCTTAAATTCTTTAGAATAATTAAAAAAAGTATTTTGAATCAAGCATTGTACTAAATTGTAGATTTTTTTCTTCAAGCTGAAAAATACAGACTGAACTTTGACCATCAACCACACTCAAAACGAGTTGTTAAAGCATGTGACAGCACACATAGCTTTTATTATTATTACACACACACACACACACACACACACACACACACACACACACACACACACACACTGTCTGAACCGCTTGTCCCATACAGGGTTGCAGGGAGCTGGAGCCTAACCTGGCAACACAGGGCGTAAGGCTGGAGGGGGAGGGGACACACCCAGGATGGGACGCCAGCCCGCCGCAAGGCACCCCAAGCAGGACACGAACCCCAGACTCACCGGAGAGCAGGACCCGGTTCAACCCACTGTGCCACCGCGCCCCCCTTCATTATTATTATTATTATTATTATTATTATTATTATTATTCAAGAAGAAAAGACCACACTCTCACTCACTCACTTTCCATATGCATTTGGTCAAGGCAGTCCAGAGCCTATCCTGGAAACACTGGGTGTGAGGCTAAGGGATACATTCTCAACTAGATGCCAGCCTGTTAAATGGTAGTCTCACACAAACACACACTGCGGGCAATTAAATGTCGCCAATTCACTCGAACTGCATGTCATTTAACTGTGGGCGGAAACCAAAGCACCTGATGGAAACCAGCGCTGACATGTATTTTCTCATGAATGTAATATTTACACTATTGCACTAATGACCTATCTATGACACAAATGCTTATTTACCTTGACCTCCAGAAAATGAGCAGCTTGTGATCAATCAGAATACAGATGGTCCCCGATTTATGATGGTTCAACTTGCAATTTTTTTAGACTTTAGGATGGTAAGCTGGCAATAGACATTCAGTAGAAACCGTCCTTCAAATTCTGAATTTTGATTTTTTCCCGGGCAACTCATATGCGATGAGATACTCTCTCGTGATGCTAGGCAGTGGCAGCGATCCACATCTCCCAGTCTGTCACGCAGAGGTGTGTATTAGGTGTATTAAATGAATTTTCGACTTACGATATTTTCTACTTATGATGGGTTTCGGGGAACATAACCCCATCTTAAATTGGGGACCACCTGTATCTGCTATTTAATTGAAATATTTAAATATAAAATATTTAAATTATGTCCCTAAAAATTTTGGTATGATTTTTTTCCTTTTTTACTTCAGGTAGGGGGGTGCAGTGGTGCAGTGGAGCAGCAGGTTTGGTCCGGTCCTGCTCTCTGGCAGGTCTGTGGTTCGAGTCCCGCTTGGGGTGCCTTGTGACAGACTGGTGTCCTGTCCTGGGTGAGTCCCCTCCCCCTCCAGCCTTATGCCCTGTGTTGCTGGGTTAGGCTCTGGCTCACTGCACTGCACCCCTGAGTGTGTACTTCAGGTAGAAATACAGAAGCAACATTTCAAAATACTGAGCCACAAAATATTTGCTTCAGATGACTGCCAAGCGCCTGGTAGACATTGAAAAACAAAATACAGCAGTCTGGAACATTTAATATATTTATTTATCACAAAACACTTCACTTCTTCATACATATCATCCACTCACTCACTCACTTTGGTTAACTGTTTATCCTTATCAGGGTTGCAGTGGTCTATAGTCTATCCCAGAAGCACTGGGCAGGAGGCTAGGAGGGGAACATCCTGGAAGGTATACCTGTCCCTTCAGAGGGAATCCACACACACATACACTCAGTCACAGAGTTCAGGCAATTCAGAGTCACCAACTGACATGAACTGAATGTGTTTGGACTGTGGGAGGAAACAAGAGCACCTGGAGAAAACCCACACAGACACTGGAAAAAATGTGTAAACTTTACAAAAACTGAGATATAACATCAATCTGAACCTGTGCCCAAACAGTCAATGCACTGTGAGACAGCAGTGTCACCATGCTGCCTTTTCATAAATATATATTTAAAAACACGCATGCACACACATGCACACACAGAAGGAATTTGCAGAGCACAGCAATGGTCATGAGCCAAGCAGGCCAGAGGGTTAAGCGCAGGCAAGATCTGAAAGGTTCATTAGTGTAATTTTGAGACTTAATAGTGCAGATGAACACATAGCATAGAAGAAAAATCCATAACCATTTGTAGCAGGCAGACAGGTCATGGAAAAAACGGAGGCTTGAGAAGCTACTGAAAGCATGACTCTCCCATAGCAGCAGGGAGCGCTATGCCAGACCTGCTGCGGCCACCGTTCACGCACAAACAGTTGGAAACAGTGAAAAAGACATGACGAGATGATGCCATTAATCATCGAGGAAAGATCACCACGGGAAAATTGTGGAGCACAGTGCAAGTGAAACACAAGCGGAAGCTCACTTTCTCCCCAATACCTTGACTTCCTGTAATGTGGAGTAGAAAGTGGAGATTTCACAAGCGATACTGACCACCGAGTCATCACAGACATCCCCAATTCCACATGTCCAACGAAACTCACTGAACTTCCGCACGTGACAAGAAAATGAAGAACCTCGAAACAAGGGCACTGCAGAGAAGTTAAAATACAAAACATGCACGACTTTAAGAAAGGAAAAACCGTATCACCGTTTCGGCGAGTGGCCGAATGGCGAATGGCCACAGTGACAGTAACCAAGCATCTGAGAGCAAAGACATTCTGCAAGCTTTCAGGAGGCTTTTTTTTGAAGGGGGAAAACAGCAATTAACCTTCATTTAGCTGAGTTGGCCAAAGCGACGCACGAGGTCAGGTCTGTACGCCAACAAGCTGCTCACCATTATGTCCTCTATTAGACACCTGGCTGTGGGGGCAGGAGAGGGGATTTGAACCAAGAATTTTCGGCACATTACACTGCATTAGTTCCCTTTATGAACTTCACGATTTATACAGATACCCCTCGACTTACGCAAATAAACTGTTCTTCAACCCTTTACGTAAGTCAAAAGTTACGTATGTCCGATTCCCCCTTCTCCCCACCATTAAATACAGGCTAGCTTAGCCTTGATGTTTCTTCGTTATTGTTGTTTTCAAGCTAGCTGTTCCTTTCACGTGGTCCTTTATACGTGCAGCATACTTCTGTATCATACTCACAGTCGATACAGCTAAACCTGGTTCCCGTGTTATAAAGGATAATCTTTGTCCACCTTCATACTTACTTATTTTCAATTTCATCTGTGATTAAATTTCATCTGTACGCTTGTGAGACTTTTTCTTTTTCCTTCAAGTGCACGTTTACTACCAAGCATTGCGAATAACGAAATGGGTAAAAAATATGCGAGAAAAGCACTACACTAACGAGAGGAGATGCGCTCACGATTCAAAACACACGGCAACTGGGAATAAGCAGCTTCCTGCCTTATCTGGTTACGCCGACTTGCGCTTAAGGTATTTCAGTTGTTTTGCGTAAAATAAAAGCGCTACCTGTAAATAATGTGTATGCCGGGAATTTTTTATGTTAAACCGGATTTACATAAATCAAATTAACACAAGTAGAGGGTTGTCTGTATATCCAAAGTTGGTTCAGTACTAACTCTCTACATTTGTATGATCATTTATATTTCAAGGATCTGATTAAGGGAACATACATTGCCATGATCCAGTACCAAGCTTTTACTGGCACACATAGCACTGAAGTGTAGGTGTCTCTCTGCTGAGTCCACAAACATTTCTGCAGCTGCATGGCTTCAATCGTAGAACAAGAACATTGACGCTGGAAGCACCCTGCTACGAACATTACGCTTTTCAGAACGTTAACAGAGTACTCGCCTCTTTGCTACACAAAAAAGGAGCACTCCAGCACACGGCACCAGAAACATAGCTAAGATAGATGCTGGGCCTCGCACCGTCCCGACAGCTACTATTTTAACCACAATCACAGCTCTCACAAGTAATTCAAAAAAAAAAAAAAAAAAAAAAGACGACAATAGCTAACATGGCACCCCACAGAAAAAAAATATTAATCACGGCAGAACAATGAATGAGAGAAATCACATTATCCTTCCAGGGTCCTTATTGCTCATTAATTTAAAGATGACAAACTCTGCTGACAGCAGGTGCCCACAGCTGCATGGTTCCCTGCCATCGGTGCCCTTTATTTGCTGCTGACATGAACAACACACAGGGGCTGACGGGAGACTACATGTGCACTCTATAATAGGCAAAGTGATCCTAGCATTTTTTTGCATAATGAAGTGTGGCTGAGGTCAGTACATCTTTGCAGCGACAGCTATTGTTTAGAAAAATGCAGCACTTGGAATAAAACGTTAAATTGCTGAACACACAAAGGACAAAAGAACTACTGCTGTTCACCAGTGAGTCTTAACAATCCCTTGATCAAAACAAATGTGTCATTTAATTGACTCACACAGTCAGATGTAATAATAAGGTCGACACAAACTGTTCTAACTAAATCAGTCTTGCCAAACAGATAAACCTCATATTTTCTTTAAAAGTAAAACTCAGAACATTTAAAAGTCTCTGGATCTCCAAACCCTGCACTGAAGAAGCTTTGATTTCTCATTACCCCTTCCATTCAATAAAGACACAAATAAATGTAATTTAATCCACTTACAAAGGAGGCTGTGCAGTCAGAGGGCCGAATAACATCAACACAAACAATTATAACTATATTAATGTTAATAAAGCAGGGATGAGTGAGAAGTACATTTATTCACTTAACAGACACTTTTGTCCAAAGCAACTTAGAACAGATACTATATAGTGTTACTGGCCCATACACCAAGGTGACTACATTGCTAGATACACTACTAACAAGGGTTTACTCATCCATGCATCAGTGAAACACACTCACACACTATGGGGGAACCTAAACAGCATGTCTGTGGACTGTGGGAGGAAACCAGAGCACCCAGAGGAAACCCACGCAGACACGGGGGGAACATACAAACTCCACACAGACTGAGTGGGGATCAAACCCATGTTCTCCCACACCACCCAGGCACTGTGAGACAGCAGTAATACTTACTGTGCCACCACGCCGCCCAAAACTTCCACACATTTCCTTTCAATGATTTTTTAATGAATGAAGCACAAAAATAATACCTGAACTGACCTATTTTCTTGCCTCTATTTACTATGTGTGTGTGTGTGTGTGTGTACATGTAAATGTTCCCTGACTCACACCCTCTGCTCCAAGACTCGCCACTGGATAAGCAGTGCCCACACAATATCCCATTATGTAAGGGAATGCACAAACTGTACATGCTTTAACTCCTATCATATAAAAAAGGTGGAAAACACTGGAAAACTGTGTTACTTAACTGCTTAAAAACACTTTTGTCCGAAAGGAACTTAAAATGCTTAAGTAATTTATGTGCAGGACTGCTTCTTAAGAGTACAAAGGCAGAGGCATCTGTCCAAATTTACCCTGAAACCTTTCTCCTTCACCCAGCTGAGTTCATTAACCACTAAGATACCTTCTACCTTTATAATTGGAGGTGCTGAAATTTGTGTCTCCGCAGGCGACTCCAGACAAGCAACTGTGATGTAATTATTGCAATGCCAGGCAGCTCGGCTTTGCACAGTGAGTTGCAACACCTTGACAGTGCGTTCCCTGGCAGGGTGCAGCAGCCCATACTCCAGTGGGCCTGGAGAAGAGTGGCAAGGAGTGACCACAACTCCGTAGAGTTCTCCGAAGAGTAGAGCAATGTAACACATGCACACACGCACACAGTACGAACACTGAGCAGGGATCAATAACTTAAAAGTACTTTGAACAGCTAAATTAAAATGCAACATGTGAGTTCACATAGTTTCAATTCCCTTAATATTATTATTATACTAATAATACTAATAATAATGTTTAATAGTAGTAATAGTAGTAATAATAATAAAAATAATGATAATGTTTCAAATTTTACATCATTTCAAAAGAGTAGCAAGTCACGCCAATACCTAATGTTTACTGCGGTTATTCAGTGATACAAGTGCGACACTTACGGAACACCAAAAAGTCACGATGCATGGAGTAAGCAGAGAGTTTGAAGGCTATGTACTTCTGCTTAAAGGTCACTGCCTTTGTGGAATGGATTACCAGTCTGGCACAATTACAGTGTGTGTCCTTAGTGCTCAGCTGGACTTTGCCTTCCATTACCAGTGCTGCATTTGAAACAATGAACGCTCCCCAGAATACGCACAAAGCAACCCTTTTTGTTTGTGAATCCTTCGGAAGTCTCTTCATTTCTGCATGAATGACTCTGAAAGTGAAAGTAATCCAGTATTCATCTAAAGCAGTATAGGTAAAGATAATTCAGTCTGAGTTAAACAACACAGACGATACTTTACATTTCCTTAATTTTATTGAACAAATGGTTTAAACAATCAATGTCATACTTGGAAAAAATACAGTATCACGTTATGATAATGTCATATTGAAAAGAGGGTAACTGGAATCACATACTGTAATCAATGAGTCAAATGTTCCAGTCAGTTCAAGTGACCTGTCTTGGTCCAAAAAAAAAAAAAAAAAAACTAAATTTTGGTCACCTGCTCTTGACAAGAGGGGTGCGGTGGCGTAGTGGGTTGGACCACAGTCCTGCTGTCTGGTGGGTCTGGGGTTCGTGTCCCACTTGGGGTACCTTGCGACGGACTGGCGTCCTGTCCTGGGTGTGTCCCCTCCCCCTCCGGCCTTATGCCCTGTGTTACCGGGTAGGCTCTGGTTCCCCGTGACCCCATATGGGACAAGCGGCTCTGAAGGTGTGTGTGTGTGTGTGTGTGTGTGTGTGTGTGTGTGTGTGTGTGTGTGTGTGTGTGCGCGCTCTTGACAACAGAATCTGCTGAAGTCCGGTTTGGCCCAATCAAGACCATGTCCTACCGAGAAGCTCAATCAAAAATAGCTGCGATGCACACCAGGTGTCCGACATCCTGCAAGTCACTCTGATGAAAACAGAAATCTTGAACATAGCCATGTAAGCACTAATGCTTCTGCTCCTCACTCTGAAGGTCTGAGCACTGCTTTGGCATGGTGACAGGCACATCTGTATGTCTGCATCCTATTGTTTGCTCTCAGTAGCAGCCCAGTGCTCCTGCCGCCAACCCGTGAAAGCTGGTGTACACTGTTGGGAGGGTGTGGCCTGGTATGCTGCCTACCATGCACGTATACAACGTATACGTATCATCAAAGAGAGGTGTTCCAGAGGCCTGTACAAAAAATGATTCTGGACCACTTTGGTAAAGAAGGTGTTGTCTGTACAGCTCTCAGCAATCCTATATTCAGCTGTCAATAATAATGCATCCAACTATTCAGTGATCCAGATCTTCTCTTTGCAGGCACAAGGGGTATACAGGACATCACAAACAGGACTCCGGCACCTGACTAGGCAAGTTGCACATGAAGGAAAGGCAACATGGGAGGAGCGGGAGTGAGTGAATGGGGATCGACGATCACGTGTAAAGCTACAAGCAACGACATGGTGTAGTACTCCTTCGGTATAATAATAAAGGCAAAATCACTGGCACTGTAACCCATGACCCTCCAGCAATGTTGGGTGGAAAATGTTTGTCACAGCAGCACTCTAATTACACCAACCCGTCACATGAGTCTACTCAACAATTTGTCACCATCGAGCGCTAGTGCTTGTGTGTGTGTGTGTGTGTGTGTGTGTGTGTGTGTGTGTGTGTGTGTGTGTGTGTGCGCCTGTGTGTCAATGGCAACCTTCCACGCCCTTGTTATAACACTTAAATTAATTGCTGCACTTAAATAATACATTATCTTTCAAATTGCCCAGCAGCTCTCATTTCGAGGATCACCCAATTAAAGATAAATAACTAAAACTTTTTTTTTTTTTTTTCTGAGCAAGAGCAAACAAACCTTCAGCTATTTTGCTGTGAGTAATAATTTGTATGAACACACAACCTTCAAGTGAACCCAAAGTGCTGAACTTTTGCATGGAAAACCAACCGATGGCAACTGCAGTTTTATCCCAGCGTAACTGTTACACACAGTCACAAAGTGCTCACTGGGAAACAACGACTTATGACATTTCATGAGTTTCTGCTGTTTTTAAATGTTTGTCATTTAATCTGAAACTGACTAACTTGCTACTTTGAACACTGTTTACACATAGGTTAAATGCATTATTTAACACTTCACTGTCATATATATTGGTAAAACTCACTTAAGCTATGAATAAAATGTAATAGGAAAAAAGTGTAACGTTTATAATCCAGTTCTTCGTTTTAAGTAGCCAACATGTTGTTAATTTTGTACTGGTTAGCAAAGAAAATGATACCTCTAAATGACAAACAGCACTGAGTATCACTAGCTCAATCTAAGTGTTCATGTTTTACTTTATTATTTAAATTCAAAATAGCAAGTTAGTGATTATATTTATCTGGGAATCCAAAGAGAAACAAATATTAAAAAAAGCAATTGCATTGTAATTTCTGCATACCCACCAGGTGAACATTACTCTTGACACTTAGAACAAACTGAAACATGAAGTATGAAACATGAAAGACAAAGATAAACATGTACATCCAGCATTCAGTTCCGCCAGTACACTACGTATACAGTACAGTGACGTTTCATTGCCTTGGCAACAGCTGGTAGGGCACACACATAGAGCCTGAAACCGCTTGTCCCATATGAGGTCGCGGTGAACTGGAGCCTAACCTGGCAACACAGGGTGCAAGGCTGGAGGGGGAGGGAAAACACCCAAAAAAGGACGCCGGTTCATTGCAAGGCAGCCCAAGCAGGACTCGAATCCCAGACCCATCAGACAGCAGGACCTGGCCAACCCTGTTGCACCACCACACCCCCGGCTGGTAGGGTTGTAGTACCCAGAGGTTCCAGATTCCAATCCCCCCTCCAGCTATTGTACCCCTGAACAAGATACCGACCCTCCAGCAAAATTAGCCAACTGAAAAATAGGTAAATAACTGTAGATAGTTCAATACTGTAAGTTGCTTTGGAGAAAAGTGTCAGCTAAATGAATAAATGCAAATGTCACATAACCAACACAATCAAAGAAGTCCACATAAGGAACATCAGAAAAATTTGGGAGCTGTGTTGTATGGTGGACACCAACAGTATTGACCTTATACAAACGAGCAAAATGTATCACAATGAAAATATAAGTTTGTTGAGAAGTTTCTCCAAACTTTGATGGATTCTTTAGAATCCATGTGCCGTTGCAATGTTAAATAAATACATCTGTTCAGATATGAAGAGTATTTTTCAACAGCTGCTGGAACATATGCGTATTCAGTTGTTGCCTGTAACCGTCTACAGTATTTGAATGATTTTACTGCTACAGTGATGTCAAAACTAATTTTGTTATTATAAATGAAATTAGCTATGATTTTTGTTATGAAAAGCATTTTGTGCAGGAGTAAATATCAAGGTAAATATATACATTTTATGGTAACTGAAATAAATTCAAAATTTGCATAAAAATTTCTCTTGCCACTTTTTGCCAGTAAAATGTTACTTGACTTAAAGTTATTACACTATTTTCATGTAAACATGCTTCAACTTCCTCTTTGACCAACTATCATAAATATATAGTTATAGTATATGTACAACAAGTCTATGACTTACAAACTTTTTAGAAACTAACTTCTTTGGTGATACAAACATTTTTAAAGGTACTTTTTCATAGAAATAGAGCTATCTCAAATATGGAGAAATATAGCAATCGCAGTGAGTATGCAATAACTTCAGTTTTGAAAAGATTCAAAAAAGGTGGAAAAAGTGCATTTTAATTGAAAAAAGCCATAGCTGGTCTTCTGCCAGAGGGTGTGGTGGCACAGTGGGTTTTGACCGGGTCCGACTCTTTGGTGGGTCTGGGGTTTCAGTCCCGCTTGGGGTGCCTTGTGATGGGGTGTGTCCCCTCCCCCTCTAGCCTTATGCCCTGTGTTGCCGGGTTAGGCTCTGGTTCGCCGCGACCCTGCTTGGGACAAGCAGCTTCAGACTGTGTGTGTGTGTGTGTGGTCTTATGCTTTCTGTATCTACCAACTTTGAACAGTCAACAAAGTACCACCTCTCCATTGTCCTCCAGCTCCAAGTTGATGTAGTTGTCTGTGCTTCAAGACAAATAACATACAACTTACTGTATATAAATTTTAAAATTTCTCAGAATTTTCATTTCTGATAATGATGCTTGTATTGGTTACCACTGAATTTCACGTGATGTGTATGATAAAAAGGGATCATGGAGCTGCAGGTGAGCACCAACACACCATAGTCTACCTCTTTTTTGGGTTGTCTTATTTATGCTGTGCTATCAACACTCCTGCCAGGAGACACTGAACATGTAGGTGGGTGCACGAGGTATCTTGGCTCACCAGAGGAGGGGCTGTCTCCTCCTCCCTGTCTACAAGCTGAGAGGTTGAGTATGTTGCTCTGCTCTTTTCCAGTTTGAAAAACTCCTTCTGTTGCCTCCCTCCTCACAGGGCTGTCCACTTTGCGAACCTTTACATTACATTTATTGATTTAGCAGATGCTTGTCTCCAAAGCAAGACACAACATAAAGTAAACAAAACTGCAACAGTCAATTTATCCGATGATTCCATTTTTGGCTGCACTTATTGCACAAATACCACCACACTGATGATGAGACTTACAAACTTTTCAAAGTGACTCTTGACCCCAATTAATTTTGCATGCCGGGGGCCTGCTGTATAAGGGCTATGTGCAAAAACTGCGGATATTTAGTCATTTCCCTAACAATCTGCGCTGGACAACATCCAAAAGATAGATAAGAAATCATGCAAATGAACTGTATATACACAGTATATCCAGTACATATAAGCATACTTACACTGTATTTGTATTTTCCTTACAAGAGTAACAAGAATAATTTCCAACTTTTCCCGACGGCAAATACTGTCAAGTTCCCATGTTTAAAGTGATTTGTCACAAGTGGGTCATAATAAGGGACTAAGCGAAATAAAACTAGACTGACTGATTGATGGATTATTGTTTTTGCAAATTTTCAACAACTTTGCAAAAAATGTCTCCATGTCTCATAAAACCTAGGAAAATATTGTGTCCAATGGTTTATGAGGGCAAACCGATAGAAGGACTGTCCAAGAAGGTAAATCGTTTAACAATTGAAAATATTTTCCCTATATGAATGTTGTTTATCTTCACCATTCACCTGAAAAAAACATGTGTAACACAAAATCATCAGCACGAGAATATTGTTGTTATCAGTAATTAACATACTTACTGCAGAGTTCAATAAAATCAGTGAAAGCAGTAGTCCTCCAGCTTCTTCATCTATCGTAATTAGGGGACCTTCTCTTGTTTCTCTGCATAATCAGCTATTTCAGATACATGGGATGCTGGCAGATAATGTCACAACAATGTACCACACTCAACACCAGAATCCTGCTTCCACCATCGACTTTTTTTTTTCCTGGTGGTCTGTGAGCTTTTCCAGATAGGTGCATTAAAAAGATTTGAGTGCCTCACTTTTTCTCTACTTCTACAGACCTGTCCAGTAGTCCAGACCTTCACTTAGCCACAAAGGAGCGTCAGAACATCTAATGTGAACGTCAATGAGGTTAGCTGATTTCTAAAGCGCAAGCTTCAGCAGTGGAGGGTAAATGGTGAGGGTTGTTTGACAAGCAGCCCACAAAGGAAAGCATCACACTGCACTGATCTGAGATCAGCTAATATAAAGCATTCAAATGCTGGAGCAGACGCTCAATTGCTAAGAAAAACAAAATAATTTGCCTCCAAGGCACAACTGATTCTGGAGAGTTCAAAATGAATGGTGAAAAGACACTCTAATGGAGCCCTTTTGAAGTCATTAGGATGGGTTCATTTAGCCCAGAAAAAGGCCTTTTGTACACACATGGTCTCCGGTTCTTTTTTACTGCAGGAGCTTAACTCTACACTATTAAATTGGTTTGTGTTGTGTGCTTGCTTCTAAACTTTTCCATGAAGAAAGAAAAGAATTCTTTATGTGATAGTTTGCCCTTTAGGATGGCTTTTTTCCATAGGGTTTTCTGGGGTGTGCATCAGTGATGAAGATTAGAAAAGGTCAAATGTCAAAGAGTTCGGGGAGGAAATGGCAAGTCTAAGAAATGTTGCAGCATCGATATTCATGTGGAAAGCATTTGAAAATGGTTTTGCAACTACTTCCACAGAAAATCAAGACAATGTCTTGCTCATTTAAAGCAAGCCACATTGTATCTGCAAGACTTTTAATCAGGAACACACATTAAAGGAAGTGCACATGAAACCTGTAGAAAAAGATAAAAATAATATTTTACTTTGGAAAAAAAGCCAAAAAAATGGTTTTCTTGAAGATCTACCATAAAGTGAATTGATATTTCACAAGTTTTTTTAGAAGAGGAAAAAAATGGGCAAATCATTTCCTTTGTAATTAATCTATTTGTCTGACTGTCTACATATCTGACAAGCTCAAGTACATTTTTTTTTAAATTACTGTTCGATTTTCAAATAAATGCAGTATTATGTTTAATTGTACAAGATGTACGGAAGTAAGGAATAGTCCACTGCCCTCAACAAATCGTTCTGCCCCAAATGTGACAAAACAAAAAGTCCTGAAGATTAATAGTGAAGTGAAGCTAGAAAGAAACATCCAATGCTAAATTAAGTCCATCAGCAGAAAAATCAGAGCTGCTCGAGTTCACGATTTCTGAGTAGAAAGCTCTTCTCATTGTGTATTCCCATAAAGATGAGCAGAAAAGCACCTGGAATGCATTTTCAATAGTATTGAAGTAGTTCCCACATATGCTGATCACATTTTGGCTGCTTTTCCTTCACACTGCAGCCCAACTCATTCCAAACAATCTCTATTAGGTTGGGTGATATTTTCCAACTCTTAATTTCAGTGAAGTTCGAAAAGAAAACTACAAGTTAGGGCATTAAAAAAAAACATTTTTCTTTTTTTCATTTTAAAATTTAGACTTTGGAAAGAAATGCATAAATAGGCATCAACTTCACTGTTTATATTTGTCTAGCATTTAAGCATATGCATTTTGATGAAAATGTCCTTAAAACTAAGAAAAAAACATTGAACAAAGTTTGTCCAAACTTTTGACTGCTACTGTATGTATGTACATCTATATCTATATCTACGTCTCCACTGAAAACTCCAGGGCCATAGTAAGTAACGCTGGGGTAAGCCTACTGTTCTTTTAAATAGATCAGTTCACTGCAGAATGACTAATTAACTAAGCAGAGACCACTGACCACATTGTGTTTATTGTAAACAACTCTCTAAAATTGCGCTTTGTTGCGAAAATTTACATATAGATCCAAAACACACAAACTGACTGAAACCACTTGTCCCAAGTGGGGTCGTGGCAAGCCAGAGCCGAACCCAGCAGCACAGGGTGCAAGGCCGGAGGGGACACACCCAGGATAGGATGCCAGTCCATCACAAGGCACCCCAAGCAGAACTTGAACCCCAGACCCATTAGAGAGCAGGCACAGGCCAAACCTGCTGCACCACCATGCCCCCCATATCCAAAACACCATAAGCTAAAAATTTCCAACTAATTTCTCCACAATCATTCAATTAAATTGTACATCCATTTGTCAAACAGAAACTCCTATGGAATTTCACTCACTTCCTATGATGTTTCACTCTTTCAAAGCATCACTCTCACATTCCTGACACACCAACAAGCTGAGATCTGGATGCAGACACGGCAGCTGCTGTACTGCACTTCTATCTCACTCACAGGACACACTTTGGATAAATTTTGCTATACTGATTTTTCTTTCCTGGAATTGAAAATTGGATATGAAATACCAAAATAATGTATACCAAAATTTCAGATAAAGACAGTTAGTAAATTGAGGGATGCCTGTCTATAAAAATACATCTGCTTGTTCACGCTAACAGTTTTTCCTACAAATAGTAAATCATGTTACAGGAACTGAATATTTATAAAGCAGACAGAGTTAAGAGGTTCAATTACTGTTGAACTAAGCTTCAAGATTTTGTGCGTGGAGGCTGACAGAGCCAGAAATGGTGGTTCCAGTAGCTCAGAAACAGTCACACAGAAGATCGTGCAACAAAAACATCCACTCAGTGGCATTTCTGTGGGCAAGAACACTTTATTAGTGGTAGAGGTATGTGGAAAATGCCAGAGTCATTAAATCTTAACGGGGAGACTACAAATGTAAAAATAATGCCACAAGAACAACAGAGATGTGCAGAAAGGCATCTTCGAAAGCAGAGCTGATTAAACCATGAAAGCTGTGGGTTACAGCAGCAGAAGACCAAGTCAAGTCCGCCTCCTTTACATTCCAAACAAGAGGATGATGTCCCAGTGGATATGGAGCGTAAAACTGCCACACTATGACTTCAGAACCACCTGTTCCCAGGAAACTACATTTTCACCTAATGGGTCATTAATGATGCATTAAGGATATGTTTTCCATTATGGACAGAAAATTTGGAAAAAAATACACATCCAAAGGCATATTTTTACAGTTTTGTATTAAAAGCTACTACATGTCGGAACTACACTTTTTTTTTTTTTTTTCCCTTGAGTGCAGGAACATTTTAAGACACAGTTTTGTTATCTTTCCCTTGTCTAGTTTGGTGGCATGTCCTCAGAGCATAGCTCCTAAAATTCTTCTGATCTCAGCACCATCACAGCTCAGTACTAGTGACTTCCTCATACTGATATTTGTTCTCAAATATTTAATTTTAACAAGAAAATTGATAGTGGGAGGATTTATGCAGATTCACACAGAGAACATTTACAAAAATCATAGACCATTTCCTGCATCTAGCCATTTATGGGCCTGGCTTCCTTATCACACTCACTCTCCAATATACTTTAAGCACAGCAATAAGAATCCTTTTCACTAATGTCCCAAAAAGCATGCAACAGTTATTGGTGAATGTGGTATGAAGGAATGTTAACGTGACCGGCCCATTGACAATCTGACATCCAATCCAATGTTCCACACCTTGAGACTATTCTGGTTGGACAGGAGCAACTTGGCAGCCATCCAATGAGCTGAGGGAGAGCAAAGTGTAAATAAGCTCATTGTGCAGTCAACCCAATCAGTTAAGACAGTCATCATTTAAAGTATCTGAACGCCAGCCCCTCACACACATCTCCTGAACTGCTTGTCCCATTCGGGGTCGTGGGGAGCCAGAGCCTATCCTGGCAACACAGGGCATAAGGCTAGAGGGGGAGGGGACACACCCAGGACAGGACACCAGTCTATCGCAAGGCACTCTAAGCGGGACTCGAACCCCAGACCCACCGGAAAGCAGGACTTGGTCCAACCCACTGCACCACACCCCCTCCCCAACCCCTCACCTCCTTCCTTAATGCACAAGGCTTTACTGTGTTTCCTTAAAGTCTATGGTACAGCAACTTCAGGATGAGGTCAAAAATGTAGCCCTTTGAAATTCCATGCAGCCCTTTGAAACCGACATGGAGGGCAGCATAATCTGTTTTTTTTTTTTTTTTTTTTTTTTTTTTTTATTCCTTCACTGCAATATTGTTTTTTAGTCTTGGACAGCACAAGGAGACAGATAAATCAGGAGATTACACCGTGATTCACATCTCATCCATAATGTGCTGTTTAATTTGATAAGCACCCCACAGCAGCTCCTGTGTGGTTTCCTCACCAACACTTTGATTCTCTCCTCGTTGGTGAAGTCACAAAGTTGATGAGAGATAGAAATCAAAATGACAGAGAAGCTTCAACGGAACACTCTGCCCTCATTTGTTTTTTTTTTTCATTTTTATTATGGTGAAGCTCTGCTCAGGTTAAACACATAAGAATAACTAAAAATGCACTGCCTCAAACATGCCTTACCACTGGCTGATCCACTGCAGACATATCCAGAATGAAAAATCTGAACAACTGCTGCAGTACTTGGATAATCCATGGGTGTTTAATAATCATAACATACACAGATATTCTTACTGATTCTTCACAAGCACTGAGGCAAAACAACAATCCATACGATTATCATAAGCTGACACAAAGCAAAGGTACTGAAACATGCTGTGATTTAATCTGATGTACAATAAGTAGCTACATCGAGCAAACCAGTCAAGGAGGTGAAGTAAGGTGGCCTTTGTTTTTTTTCCAGAACAGAAGGCATTTTATAAATATGGAGGCTGTGACTTGCCCTGACTGACACTGTAAGAAAAACCACAACTGTTTCTTTGTTTTTTGACAAGCTGGTCATCAACATGTTTCAGGAGAGAGGAAAGTGCTCAGAGCTGGACTGCAACATGGGGTTTACATCACCTGTCGTTTTGACTCAATTGGCCAAATTATACATCTGTTATATATTTTACTGAATTCTATATCACGTAAACTTCTACATAAATACTGTTGAAAATACAAAAAACTGCAATCTGGTGTGCATGTTAAGGTATAGTGTATAAAGCAATATGAAAACATATGTACTTTTTTAACAAAAAAAAAAAACACCTTTTACACACATACTTATGGGATCAAGACCTATGGCATAAAATCAGACGGGATACTATAGGAAAACAGCAGGGTTCATTCTGGACCTGAAACACAAGCTCCTAATACTGATCCACATCCAAGATAAAAAACACATTTCTCCACAGAGAATTGAAAAGATGAAACAAGAAAACTGAAAAACACATGATATAAAACAAGCTGCGAATATCACAGAAAACCATTAAAAGATGAAAAGTTAACAAGGTTTTTCAAGTGAAGAATTTTGTCGGTTCATGTCTCTGTGGGGGTTTGATGAGCAACTGGAGAAGGACGACAGGGTGCGAGAGAGCTTCTTGGTGGGTTTGGTGTGACTCTTCCTTTAAAGCTGTGTTGAACCCGTACGACCTCTCCTTTGAATCCCCTCCTTCTAATTGGGCGCCTGTGATTTGAATTTCATTCAGGAGGCCTGCTGAGAAGGGCCCAACTGTGCCGGAACAAAGCTATTCGTGGATCCCTTGTGCCGCGTTGAAGGCAGAGGTGGCGTCAGGGAACCCTAGGTGGAAATGATGGGTGCAGGCAAGGGATGGCAGTACATCAAGCAGGCGATGTACACAGGAGCACGGTTTAATGTGCACAGCATCCAGGATGGCCACAGTCTTAGAAGAAAATGTTATAAAACCTTGATACTAGCAGCATCTCCCATGCAACTACATAAGTGGGTACGAGGAAATACCAGCAAGCCACAAAATATATAAGTGTATTTTGCACACCACTGAAATGCAGAGATTTTTATATATATATTATATATATAATATATATTTATCATTCCAGTTGAACTATTTAACTACTACCACTTAAAGTAAGAGTAGAGGACATTGCAGATTGATATATGGTTTCAAAATCGAAAGGAATTTACAATAAAAAAGACAGATAGATAGATAGATAGATAGATAGATAGATAGATAGAGCCTGAGAGCACAGTTACAGATAAATCATAGTGTAGAATGTCTAGCCTTCTTGTCTGAGAAGTGCCACTCGTTATACAGTGCAAATATCAGCTGCTGTAACTGTGTAAATGTGGTTTTACCCAATTATATCTCTTCTTTCATCTCTTCTTCTTTGAGGTCACAAACTGTATGTCTGTGACAGAGGCCTGGGACACTCACAATGCCACCAACGATTACGGGAAGGCCCACCAGTATCGGGGGAATCAGTGAGAAGGGGGGGATCACATGGTGTGGCAGTATAAGCAGGGTACAAACCGTACGACAGATGCACAGCAATTCTGAATGGTAACTGGCAGGAAAACCTTCTCATCTACAGCAACCTAAAGGATAGTACAGGGAAAGAGCTTGATCATTGCACTGCCACTCTTATCAGAATGGGGCAGCCAGCATCACATCACTGATACTGTGCCTTGCCCTTATTTAGCAAATCAGAAGCAACAAGATGTGTACAAGCAAATCTAAATGCCACCCTCTGCAGCCTCACATGAAACAAGTCAAAATTGAGCATTATACTATTGATTTTACTTAAACAGGGTGCAGGTGGCTGAGATTTCACCAGGCTTCAATATAAAGATCTTTTTTGCTTGTTTCCCAATGGCATGTGCGAGAAACGTTTTCCTCACAACTAGGCATGTTTAGCAGGATTTCAGTCATAACAGGATTAATTTTAACTAGAAAAAACCTACAGCTTTTGAAGCTGTACCATGAATGCCAGTTAGAATATGTCAAAACTAAAATACTACACTGAATCTATTTTAAAAACACAAATGTGAACATTTAGTTCCAAACCCAAAGAAAATCTCTGCTAACAAATACTGATCAGCTGTACACATATTAAGTACCAGTCAAAACTTTGGACACACCTGACTGAATGTGATTTCATAGTCTTAAAGAGACTTTGATCAAAGGATTATGGTGAAATGCTTGAAATTTGTTTCTGAGACAAATATAAACTGTGAAGTTGATCACTACATATTGTCGCGTCCCTCGCAACCAGCACATTGGCAACACCTGCCGTTTCCTAATAGAAACGAGTATAAAGAGGGACCCCAAGGAAGCCTGGATGCGGAACCTTGTTTTGCCACCCTTGTTTCCTCTCCAGTAGTGTTACAGTGAAGCTGTCCCGACCTTGACCTTGACCTTGACCTTTGCATTTCCTGAACACGTTCTTTGTCTAGCCCTCTGTACTACGTTTGCTGATCGCCTAACCTACGCCTGTCCCACAACTTTGTTTTTTTGGATTACGTTTGGCTTTATTAAAATCTTTTTAAGAAACTCTGCACGTGAGTCCGTCCTTGTTAAAGCGCAACCATGACAGAAGGTTCCACCTCTAACCA
Source organism: Scleropages formosus (assembly GCF_900964775.1). Lineage (NCBI taxonomy): Eukaryota > Metazoa > Chordata > Actinopteri > Osteoglossiformes > Osteoglossidae > Scleropages > Scleropages formosus. The sequence goes on from NC_041820.1 coordinate 23,867,922, forward strand.
GGACTCAGCAGAGTACGCGCAAATGCGCACGGCACTCGCTGCGCAAGGCGCGCCCTTAGGAGCACACGACCAGTCGCTGAAGTGCCTAGAAGAAACAGTGGATCGAGTGATATAGGCTCTACAAGCAGGGGGAATCATCCAACCCACCACAGAGACGGCACCCGCGGCCCCCGCTGAACACGCACCACCAGAAGCAGCCGGTCCAGCTATGCTGATCGCTATTCCGGAGCAGTATGATGGTACCCCCAACCAGTGTCAGGACTTCTTGATGCAATGTGAGTTGGTTTTCGAAAGCTCTCCTCGCATGTATCAGACTGACGAAGCGAAGATCGCCTTCGTACTGTCGTTGCTGGTTGGTCCGGCCCGGGCTTGGACTCCAGAAGGGTGGCGCACGCGTCAGAAAACCACCTACGCCGCTTTTCGAGAAAAGTTTGAGGCGATCTTTGACCACACTCACGCGGGGCGCGCTGCAGGTAACCGTCTCATGCGCCTCAGCCAGGGGAATAGGACCGTGGTTGAGTACACTCTTGAATTCAGACCCCTCGCGGCCAAGAGCGGGTGGAACTCCACTGCCCTCCTCACCAGTTTTTGCAAAGGGCTGAACCCCTGGATACAAGATGAGCTCACCTACAGTGGTGAGGATTGGGACTGCAACCGGTTTGTGGAGACCGTCATCGCCATAGACAACCTTGGCAGGACTCGACAGTCCCGGGGAGGCTGGACCATCCACCCTGTGTCCAGGTCCCGAGCCCATGCAGGTTGGGCCAAGTCAACTCGGACCTGAAGAACGGATAAGGTGCGTGGTCTGGAACCTGTGTTTCTATTGCAGGTCCTCGGAGCATCTCCGTGCCACCTGCCCAGTTCGGCCATCCCAAGGGAACTAACTCCAAGGACACAAAAGTGAGTCCTGGGGAGCACCGGGGACAACTGAGATTACCCATGGGCACTGTCTGGGAGGGAAATCGGGTACAGGCAAGTGCCCTAATCGATTCGGGAACAGGGGGCTGTTTTACAGACTGGGGCTTTGCCAGAGCACACAGTGTTCCCCTTAAGACATGTGAGGTCACCCTGACAGTGAAAACATTTGACGGTCAGCCCTTTGGGTCCGGGGTAGTGGATACTCGAACCATCCCTATCCTACGTGAGACAGGGGCCTGTCAACCACGAGAAACTGACCTTCTTTTTGATCCAAGCTCCAGACACCCCGATTATTCTGGGTTACCCATGGTTGACACGCCATGATCCAGTCTTCAGATGGAGTAACAATGAACTAGTCTCATGGGGAGAATCCTGTCGCTCATCTTTCCTCACACTTCCTTGTCGGGCTACTTTGGTGGAAGGGGTACAGGGTCTTCCCCAGCCAGAGATACCCCCTGACTACGAGGACCTACAAGAGGTCTTCAGTAAAGCCTGCGCCGCTGAACTACCTCCGCACCGACCCTGAGACTGTGCCATCAACCTCTTGCCAGGTACCATGCCACCTCGGGGTCGGGTATATCCCGTCGTTACCTGAACAACAGGCTATGCAGGAGTACATCAAGGAGGCCCTCGCGTCAGGCCTTATCCGGCCTTCTACTTCTCCTGAGGAGGCTGGGTTTTTCTTTATCAGTAAGAAGGACAAGGGACTAAGGCCGTGCATTGACTATCTGGGGTAAACACTATAACGGTCAAATATCCACATCCGTTGCCGTTGATTACTTCTGCCTTGGAAGTCATTCATGGTTCAACCTGGTTCACAAAATTAGAGCTACGCAGCGCATATAACTTGATCCGGATCCATGAGGGGGATGAGTGGAAGACGGCCTTGTCCACTACACTAGGCCATTATGAGTACCGGGTCCTTCCATTTGGCCTAGTCAATGCTCTCTCAGTTTTTCAGGCATTTCTGAACCACGTGTTGGGAGGCTTCATTAACCGCTGTGTTATCTTCTATCTAGACGATATCCTGATTTACTCCCGGACCTGAGAGCAACATATCCAGCAGGTACGGTCGGTCCTCCGGCGACTCTTACAGCACCGTCTGTATGTCAAGGGAGAAAAATTTGAATTCCACCAATGCCAGATCTCGTTCCTGGGTTACATCCTGAGCTGGGAAGGAGTCTCCATGGACCCCAGGAAGGTCAGCGCGGTGACATCCTGGCCCCGACCCACCACGGTAAGGGCGCTCCAACGCTTCCTTGGCTTCGCCAACTTTTATCGTCGGTTTATCAGAAATTTCAGCACTGCGGCCGCTCCCCTTACTGCACTAACCTCTAGCAAGGAACGACGACTCCCTTGGGGAGAGGAAGCAGAGAGGGCCTTCCAAGAACTGAATACCCGGTTCACCTCTGCTCCAGTGCTAAAACAACCTGACCCTTCTTTGCCTTTCGTGGTGGAGGTTGATGCCTCCCTCAGTAGGTGTGAGAGCTGTCTTGTCCCAGAGGCAAGGAGATCCACCGAAGGCATGTGAGTCCGTCCTCGTTAAAGCGCAACCATGACACATATGAACTTCTTTCAAAAACAAAAAAAAAAAAAAAAACTTGTTTTATTTGTCTCTCATGCCTTCCCAACCCACAACTAGTTTGGAACATGTAAGAATTTAACAGAAAGTCAGCTGGAACTTTACTTGGAGTAAAATTCAGTGTTGGAAAACGTCAACCAATCTGAACCCAACAGAGATGGACGGGCTGAGTTGGACTGCAGAGTGAAGGAAAAGCAACCAGCAAGTGCTTAGTATATGTGGGAACTTCTTCAAGACTGTTCAAAGGGCATCCCAGGGGGCTCTACATGAAGGTTGTTGAGAGAATGACAAGACGGTGCAAAGATGTCATCAAGGCAAAGTGTGGCTACATTGAACAATCTAAAATGTAGGATAGTTTTTATTTGTTTTTTAGTCAATACACAATTCTAAATGTGTCATGTCACAGTTTTGATGCCTTTGCTATTATTCCAAAATGTAGATCATAGTAAAAACCAAGAAAAAACCTTTTTATGAGTTTTGACTGGTACTGTAATTAGGATGATAACAGATTTGTGCCAGTGGGGATGGTGCACTCCCATCCTTTGCAATAAAGGGCACAGTAACCCTAAGTTTTATGAACCCCTGACACTGCGAACCTCCCGATATTCAGACTGCAGTTTGGCCAAAAACCTGCAGATGTGTTCCGTCTCTCCACCAATGGTGGAATCTGTTGAGCAGCATCATTCAGCTTCTGACTCAAGCTGCTAAAGTCGAGACTAATGATGTTTTTAATGACAGAAACTCATTTCACTCGTGTCATCCCCTGAGAGCACAGTACCATTCTGCTAACAATAACAATGAACCCATTTCAGCTGCGTTTAGTTTGAACCGCCAGGATGACATTCCTCATGCAAATGAAGCAGAGTCCAAAACACATAAAGCACTGTTTGGCTAACTTCACAGTCCATGTGTGATTCCTTTATGAAGGTCTTTAGCAATGTGAAGATTAACTCTTTACATTAATTCAAAAATCATCTTCAGAATTCCATAGAGGAAAACAAAATTCCCAGCTTGGGAAATTTATTCAGAGAAAACAGAGTCCAATAAGGAAAATTTCAGTGTGATAGCTTTTCTGGGGAAAAAAAAATATTGCACCCCTCATGTTTATTTGTTTCTCTTTGCTTTTTTTTTTTTTTAATTCATGTAAAAATTTTGCAAATCTACAATTGACATAGCCCAGAAAAATCATGTGCAAAATGCACATTTTCTGCAAAACCCCAAAATTAGTCTGCATCCAGTCTTCCAAAGCTGAAGAAGATTTCCTGTACTGCGATTGTACACCTGAAGCAGGTCAGACATGAGCAGGGCATTCATACAGTAAAAGCTCACTCACTGTCCTATGAGGCTGTGGAGGACACTGAAAATCAGCCCCATGCTTAGTTCCATCAAAAGCACATGGGCACAGATAACGTGCCACCCTGCAACCCCTCATGTCTCCACGGAAAGCCATTTAATCATTACGAGCAGCACTCCCCTGTTTTATCCCTAGTGGGACAGTGTATGGATCCATGGCAACATTCCAAATGCTCACAGTAAAATCAGAATTAGGAGTACAGCATAATGGTTAAAGCACTGACGTACAACGTGAAGTAGAGACCTCAGGGTTTGATGTATGCCCTTTCAGTAAGGCACTTATTTCTGATCTGCTGCAATAAAATATTCATTGAATTTACATACTTAACAGACGTTTTTCCCCAAAGCAACTCACCAACAACGATTTACCCATTTCAACATGTTAGCTATTTTTATTGTATCAATTCACAGTAAGCACCTTACTAATGGTACCGAAGCAGGAGTTGTGACTCCAACCTTAGCCCTTTACATTTACATTTACATTTATTCATTTAGCAGATGCCTTTGTCCAAAGCAACGTACATCTCAGCAAAAGTACAATTTATGCATTACATTAAGAGAAGGAGACACAGCTGCAAACATGAAAGTCTCAAGCAAACCTAGTTTGTTCCCTACCATTTGCTGCACCGAGGTTGATCGATCAAGTAGGTGCATAAGACACAGACAAATCCCGATACCCACACCAATATGCCACCTGCTGCAAAACAAGCAGTAACAACCAATAAATGTATGACGACAATAACAACAACAACAATAATAATAATAATAATAATAATAATAATAATAATAATAAGAAGAAGAAGAAGAAGAAGAAGAATAACCTAAAAGTCTCAGTACAACAGAAATGCATTTTTCTTTCTGCGCAGTCAACACTCCTGTGGAGATAAGTGGTCCAACCAAATACATCTGGTTAGTTACAATATGTCATGTATTCATTGTGAAGCAATGTCACTTGTTTGATTGAGGATGACGAAGACAGCGTGTCAACAAAGGTGATGCCCTGTCAAAAAAGACACTAGCAGCTCATTTACAGCGATGCCAATGGCCAAATGAACATCCATACTACTGTTTATGTTGTAGCAAAAGTATGGTATGGAATAGGTACAACAGGTACTGTTTGTTAGCTTGTTGCTTAAAGCCTGTCATGAAAATACTGTCACTGTTCTAATGCTTTGCTCACGCTTCCTGTCAAGCACATTTTTGGAAAATGTCGCTGACATCATAATAATGTTGCATAGTTTGTGTTCCGAGCTACACGCATACAAAAACAGATAGATGCGACACTGCTCACTGCTTAAATCCTCCAACTTCAGCGATACTTAGAAGACACATACCTCCTACATTGATATTTGCAGTGTGGGAGAGATATTACAAGATATTTTACACACAGATAATGTATATTACATTGGGGCTTTTTAAGTTCTATCCATTACTTACATTTAATGTAATTACCCTTCAGTACACGATAACCCTAGGAGAGTGAATACCATACCGTTCCACGCATTGCAATATGAGACATCCATCTTGCACTCATGACATGGTGCCATATTACCCAGCCTTCTCCATTAGTCTGGCACAGCTTTCTCTGTCAGGAGAAGAGCAAAGACAGGGGGGTCAGCCATCCCTATGGTCGTCTGCGAGCATCGAGTGTGGCAGCGGCTGACCTCCACTTGCAGGCCCATATGAGGAGCATGGTAACACTGTGGCAAATACAGTCCTCAGAGCATTGCCGGCTTACACAGGGGCCAAGCAACCTGCCATGGCACACAGACAGGAAAAAAACACTAGAATCCCCACTCAAATACCGTTTTCATACAGAACAATGTTACACATGCCACATTCTGAAACACAACGTTTTGAAATTTGGTTTCACGCTTAAAGTTGGATAATGACAAAATGTCAAAAAAGTGTGAAAAAAACTGCATCCAAAGAGAGCAGAAATTCCAACATTGTGGATGTAGTACCCATAGAGTGTGAGTTTGTGTGTGTGTGCGCGTGCGCTACACTGTGGGTGAATGATTTTATTGAGTTTGCTGCAGCGTATCTGACACTCTAAGCCACCTTGGATAAAGGTGTCAGCTAAATGATAGGTGATAATCACTGTAATTTGCTTCCAAGAAAAGTGTCCGCTAAATGAATAAACGTAGATGTAAATGCCTCACGCTACTCGGCTGTTCAGAGGTGCACAAAGTCCAAAGTCAGCACTGTGAAATCTGAAGAAATGCCTCATAATTCAAAGCAGGGGTATTAAATGAAAGTTCCTCTAAGGCTGAATTTTCGTCATTCGGAGTTGTGTATCTCGGGGTGAAAGTGATGATTTCAAAATAGTGATTAATGCCTAAAACCCCAAGAACCAGCTCCCTTCCAGTGATGTGTTAGCTCGTATCTCAACCTGTGCACACCATTCTTCAGAGGAACAAAAACTGCGGGAGCTTCTGTATGTGTGAAACGCAACCATAAGCTGCGATGTGTCGAAGTGCGGAACAGGAAGCACTCAAGCGCAGCGAGGTCGGCACTCACTCTGGTCATTCTTTTATGTCCTGATAGTTCTCAGAAGTGGTGCTAGACTGTTACTTTGTCACAAAGTCCACTATGATAATCACGTTTCATATATTTCCGTCATGATTACGTTTTCATCACAAAACAGACACCCATAAGACCACACACCTACACTCCTGTAGTGTGTGTCCCAAAGGAGATCACCACCTTGCCTTACTGTTATTCTCTTCCTATGACCTTTTCTCTCATCTGTTGAAAGTTATCATGTGGTCCGAGTTTCCCCATTACGTTCCTCATTTTCTACATGAGATTACCACCTTCTCTGAACTCCTTCTGCTAGAGGCTCTTCTCTTATACCACCAACTCCGGACTTTTTTTTTACCTTTGGTTCAAGGTTTCCCCTGGACTGAAGTTCTCCTGCCTTCTGCTGGAGGTTACAAACTGCCACAATTTCTGACCATCTGGTGTGAAAGGACAGTGCCTGGTCTGTGCTGTTCGGTGCGAATCCTCGATCGAACTGCATCTTTCGCAGTGTTCAAGGAAAACCAAAAAGAGAACAAATAAAGCTGTCCCAATTTTCAAAATCCAGAAGTGATACCACTACTTCCTCCTCGGCTATATTTTCTTGCTTCATAAATATGTATAAACATCCACACAACCACAGCGGAGCATCGTTTATCTTTTCAGGTGCTTAAGCCTGTCCGCCTGACAACCGCTACACTAAGGCCGGAATCCAATTAAAACTTTGGCACACTCACTAATTACAAAATGAAAATCTGGACCCAAAAGCGTTTTTTTTTTTTTTTTTCCCCCTCCTCCTTGGTGGAATGGAGGCAACTATTGATAATGGAAATGTAAATTTTGGTTAACCAAGAGGCTACTTTTTTTATTAAATCAAATAAAAATATTTTCAGAAAGTTCTGAAAATGTACAATAGCGGCCAGAGGATTTAATGGTTTCAACAAATGTAGGCCTTTATATTGAAGGCACTGCTGAAAAGACATTACGTTTAATCTCCCAGACTTCACGAACAGATGTTCTTAACCTTCTCCAGGTCACAAACCCTTAAAAAATCTGATGAAGGCCAAAGACCCCTGTTGGAAAAATGTTCATTATTAAATTCAGAGAAAATATTGGACTCAGTTTACACTGAAAATGGATCACCTTTTACAGAACTCTTAGATATTTTGTTTTTACTTCTCCTTAGCTACAAAGCGTTATTCCCAAAGCAAGCCTATCCCTGAAGAAGCCCACTGAAGCGCATCCGCAGGCCCCCTGTGGCTTCACACACCCCAGGTGAGGAATCCCTGCAGGTAGTCCATGCTGCAGATACATACCTGTCACTGAAAACACACTTTCCTTCAGGCACAATTCCGCAAAAGGCTACGTAGCATTTCTTCTCAGTATAGGAAGAACTTGGAAGATTAGGGTAAAACCCATGGACCATGTCAAAACCACAGAGCCACTTCCAGATATGAACCCAGGAGGCAACAGAGGAGGTTCATTGTAATCCTGCACAGATAATTTACACAAAGCAAATGGAGTCATTTCACATTTGCTCCATGTACTTCACTGCAGTGGTTTTTTCTTTTAGTTGTGCACAGCTGTACTGTGATGCATTTTATAAATTTTTCTTTTTTTTCTTTCAGTTTAGCAAATTACTTCTGTGACTATGCCTCACCTTTGAAAAACAACATGTTTTCTTCCGGAAGAGAGAGAGAGAAAAAAAATCCTCTTTCTAGATAACTAGTAGCTGGAGACCAGCTTTGTATGCTTTTATATTGTCATATCTCAGCTGTTGAACCTTTGTGTCCTACAGAGAATAAGTCTATTCCCCACAGAGAGTTAGGAAAAATTATTTTATGTATTTTTCATTTAGTACATTTCTGGGAGAAGCTCAGAAAAAAGAAATGCTGGGTGGGCAGTGGAATTGTACAGCCTTACAAGGGACAAGTAACCCATAATGTAGAAGCAGCAGAATTGCATAGGCTACTAAGCTCCTTTCATTCCATAGTGCATCTACATGATGGAGCAGCTGGAAGTCATTGACAAGAACTACAAATCAACAAAGTCTAAGCCTTTTTTTCCTGCACAATTGAATCATATGTTAGGCATCCAAACAGGAATTAATGTTAAAAATACTGTCAGCGTGTGACTTTGTATAAGCTTAATAAGACGAAAATTACTCATAAAATGTGTGTATCTTCTCACACACACTTTCAGAACCGCTTGTCCCATACAGGGTTGCGGGGAACCGGAGCCTACCCAGCAACACAGGGCGTAAGGCTCGAGGGGGAGGGGACACACCTAGGACGGGATGCCAGTCTGTCGCAAGGCACCCCAAGCGGGACTCGAACCCCATACCCACCGGAGAGCAGGACCCTGGTCCAACCCACTGCGCCACCGCACCCCCTGTGTATTTTCCTCTTTTATTAAAAACACTACAGTAAACACTGAGCTAAATTAATAAAATTTATGTAATACAATACTAACATGTATACACCTGTTCAATAACAGCTAATTATAAAGTTAAGGCAGCATTTAGACTTGAGAAATTCAGATTCGTTACCATTCCAAGCTAAGCCCTGTCCTGGAACTCAAACCAACAACTTTCAAGTGTGTTGTCTCCTACCTCAAACCTACTGCTACAGTTTTGACAAAAATCACATTGGTAAAGCTTTTACCCATTATTGCCTTTGACAGGAAAAAGTCTTACTGCTATTATAACTGCTCTTGTAACTCACAATACTTGCTTTAGGACTAAAAGAATGCACTTTTATATTGTTATATATAGAAAATGTAGGAAAAAAAACACCCATATAACTAACCTTGTCTGGCCCAAGTGAATAAGGGATGACTGAATGAAAGTGAGATTCAAAAACACAGTCACAGACAGAAACATAGACAGGGTGAGGTCTGCCAAGCCATTCTGAAAAACTTAATGGCG